>NC_139320.1:43493201-43915701 GCF_056507025.1 Lutjanus erythropterus | reverse complement strand
TGCTCCATTTTTTGTGCTTCTCCAATTAATACTTATTATTTTTGCTTAATATTTGGTTAATTTTTAGATTTCAGGATGGTTTATAAAGAGAGGCAAGGGCACAGTGTATTGCTGTTGTCACAGTGTTCTGTTTTAATATTACCACAGGAGGGCGCCACAGCTGTAACTTGAATTCTACACACAGTAATAATACCTTTATTGGAGAAGTTTTTTACCGTAACTGTAAGTACAGATGTTCACTTACCCACCTCAAAAAACTGATCTTCTTTTCAGATCATTTAAAAACACACACAAAAGCTTCTCTGGATCAACAGTAGAGTTACATGGGCACATGAAGGAGTGTATGTGAGAACATGTGAGAGAGACAGTGAATACATGCATGTGATAATGTGTGTGAGTGTTTTTACCTTGGTGCTGACAGCCTTCATGTGGCTAAACCCTGGTAAGAAGTTAATGGTGTAGATGGAGATGACGACCTGACTGTTGGTCTGGTGCCAGATACCGTCACTGTGAGGGCAGACAGAGTCTATCCAGGGACGGGGGTCGACAGTCAGCCTAGAAATCTGACATGCAATACATGTTTCATGTTATTGTCACCTGTTTCTTTCTTTTTTTTTTTTTTTACGTTTAAACAACAGCTGGCCAAAGTGCTGCACAATCAAATAGCAAAGACCACACAGTAAAATGATACAATAAAAACATGAAACCATTAAAGTGAAGCAATAAGAACAGAAGCCAAAGAATGAAAATAAGTTTTAAAGGAATGTTAGGTTAGACAAGTAGTTCTCAATCTTGGGGGTGGGACTCCAAAGGGGGTCATGAGGTAATTTCTGGGGGTTGTCAGGAAGCTGCTCTCAGCGACTAGCCCCTAAAACACATTCAACATAAGAGACAAGCACTCAAAAATATGAGTTCAGTAGCTTTCTTTTTCTTTTTTTTCTTTTTTTTTGTTATCAATTATTTATTTATTTGCAATATGTCAGCAGAGGTAGATCAAGTAAACTTACGTCAGCAGAAAAGGTATTAGAGAAAGTCTACCCCACTGTGACCATTCAAGGTCAAGCCCCCCACCCCCCATACAGTAGTCTCTGAACAGTCTTGGGGGGTCACGAACACCAACCTGATTATTCTTGGGGGTCGCGACTCAAAAAGATTGAGGATGACTGGCTTTGACCATAACAACAATGTCCAGCGTTGGGGTAGAGGTGACTTCCTGTGGTGCAGTTGAAGTGTGATAGTTTCCTCCTGTAGCTGTTCCAGTACTTCATGCTGCACACACACACACACACACACACACACACACACACACACACACACACACACTTCATGGAGCACATTCATGTCATCTCTGCAATATCTAATGTTGGCTTAGTGTGGGCGGTCAGCAAACTGTGGCCGCAGCAGCTCGAAAATTATATGGATATGAATAACAGTTATTGTTTTTAACATTTTAATTTTAATTTGCCTAAAGTGATTCTTAACATTCTCCAATTGTAAAAATGTGCAGCCTATACAATGAATAAAAAAAAAGTTTTAATATTTTGTCAACTAAACTGTGCATCATAGCTTATGTCCAGGTCTCAGCACCTTCTCCTCATTTGCAGGTGGCTACCTTGAGTCTCCGTAACCTCGCAATGGATGAGACAGAATTTAATAGTTGCAGCTCCAGACAGATTTTTTTTAATTTTTTTTTAGCCAAAATAGATATTTTGAGCAACTACACACTAAAGACTGATCTTTAAACACTTTGCTGAAGCTAATTAATGAGTATGTTGTGTGCTCTTATCCCTCAAGGAAAACAGGAAGTCCACTTCCTTCTACGTTCTGTCTCCCCTCCTCATATCCTTTTTTCTCATTTGTAGTTTTGAAAAATAATATTTCCTCGACTGCAACCAACAAAAGTTTTTTATAATTTTTTTACAGGCCTGTTTTGTATTTTCTATTATTTGTAATATATATTTTATTTATTTGTTTGTTTTTTATTGCAGGATATGTTATTTAAAGCTACTACAATGAGTATACTTGTTGTTAATGGCTAACACAGGTCGGCTTCAACATGAAATCAGATGGACTGTGTTTGCATTTTCCCAGACAAAGTTACAGTGAGTGACATGTCAGACAGTTAAAATGAAGCAGGGGGAAATCTTTACTTAGATCATTTTAACTTTGACACTAAATTTTGTGGTTATGACAGTGGAAACACTACCGCTTTTGTCCACAAGGGCTTCCACAATCAATAAAATGTAAAAGTTCCTTGTAGCTTGAAGTAAAAATAAATTTAGGTATTATATTGTGTTAATTCTCTGCCTGTGACTAAGACATAAAAGTAAATGTATTTTTAACCACATCTCTACATTTCTGCAAACTGACACAGGTTACATCATGTTCATGCTTTATACCAGAAGTTTCAAGATTTTTTTTTCAAATTCAAGTTATAAAATATTTTATTAATATTAATTTTGAAAAAGTAATCGGAACAAATTAAATAAAAATGGGGTTTAAATTATGTGTTATACTTCATCTATCTGACCTAATTTAACATCAGTATTACATCATATTTGGTAACCTGTGACATTAACACTTGAACGTATCTTGGAACGTGTCATTGATAAGACTAGTCTCGTTTGTTGATCAGAGTAGTGATTAGCCGCAGACTATTTTCAGATTTCAAACTGGGCCGTGACATTCTTAAGTTTGGGAATGGCTGCCTCAGAGCATCTGCTGTTCTTAGATAAAGTACCTATCTTCACCTCATACCCCCTTCCTCTGTGCAGAACCAGAACCTCACAAAAGTGGCACAGGTCTGATTTTCTTTTTGCTGATATGAGACTGTTTTTTCATGACAAATCACATGATTTTTCCATATGTGGTCCTGAAACAGATACAGATCTGATTCTTTGAAATGCCACCTCATGTGTAAACAGTCATATTAGAATTTATGCAACTCTTAAGTGTCTGGCTGCAAACTTTTGTGGAAAGGCACTGACAGATGTAGATAAATCATTATCATCTGCTCACAAATTCTCTGGCTTCCAGTACACATGAACCTATAAATGAATAGGTCAGTTCAGGACCGTGACACATGGAAATCAGAATTTTGCCACATTTAAAAGATGCCATGATTAAAAATGTGGCTCCCTTTCTTCTCATCCTCATTCTTGTTTTCATCTGCACGTGAATTCACTGCTTTCCACTGCACATCAGCTTATAAATGATCCTGTAAATGCTGATTTCAGTGGCCTCGATGTTTATTTCATATGACAGTGTGCTGAGTGTGAAGTCTTCATTGTTCTTTAGTGCATGCAGGTGAGGTCAGTTCACAATGGAGCCTGATATTGGCTCCATTGTGTGTGAATATAGTCTTATTTTGACTGCATTTGGGTGGAAAAGTGACAGATTTGAAAATTTGCACTGAATTGTGCAATTCAATCACATTTTGGTGCTAAGTTTTCACAGTCATGTAAAAACAATAACAAACTCTGCATCTTTATCATCTTAAAAACACAGTCAGGGACATCATGTCAAAACAAGATCTAGACAAACTGGTTCATGCTTTTATAACAAATAAACTTGATTACTGTAATGGACTTCTCACAGGACTTCCTAAAAAGACCATCAGACACCTACAACTCATTCAGAATTCATCCGCAAGAGTTCAAAATAAAACCAGACAGACAGACCCCACATCACCCCGGTTCTTAAATCTCTACACTGGTTGTCAGTAAGAAGTAAGCAAGTAAAGTTTTATTACTTATTTAAAAACCCTTACTTGGAATTGTCCCTTAATATTTAGCTGACATGCTTAACCCTGGAAGACCCCTCAGATCTCTGAGGAGTGGACTGTTACTGGTGACCAGTGCAAAAACAAAGCAAGGGGAGGCTGCTTTTAATGTTATGCAGCACAGCACAGAACCACCTGCCTGATAATCTTAGGAATCTTCTGACTATTGCAGTTTTTGTGTTTCCCAAAGGCCAGTTGAGTATAATAAAGTCTTATGTAAGTATCAATAATTAAAACTTTGTTATATTTTAGTTTTATATGAGGGACACATACATGGTTTTACTTTCCATTCTGGTTGGAGGATGAATGAACTATTGAATTCTACAGCTTCCTCATTAAACAAAAAAACAAAAAACCACAACAAAACAAACATTTTCTCATGTAGGCAGCTTCCAAAGATGGACATTTGCATCTTATCTTATCTTAGGACTTATCTGTGAGGCCTCTGAACTTGGATTTGCATGTGGTTTATGGAAACACAGGGTTGGTGTTTGTTGAACTTGGATGGACACAGAGGCGTCTTTTGTGTCATTTTAATATTGGCTGATCTTTCCTGGTTTGAACATGCAATGTGGTGAGAGAAAAAGACTACGATACGTGGCTGTAATGTTGCATCAGAAGCTTCAATAAACCTAATTGCTAAGTTTTGCTGATTCTTCCTGATACATCAGACTGAGAAATACTGAGCGACCAAAACTTATTCTGTACACTTGTGGTTTTCAGAGAACCCCAACAGGGGCTCCAAACAGTTTCAGAGCAGGTTCAATGCACGGAAATTTAAAAAATATTAGATTGGTTATTACAACCCTTCCCACACTTAAAAATGCCACAGCCCAATATGAAATCTGAAACATTTGTGGAGGGACAAAAAATCCACTGGCATGTGTAGGTCTGCTTTGAAATAGAGTTGATATAAAGAGCTATGCAAGCCTACTTAGAATCCCTGTGTTTGTGCAAAAAATAAAATAAAATGTATTCTACTTTGGGAATTAATAAAACCTATAAAAAGTAGACTTGCACCGATTAATCGGCAATGCTCGGAATCGGGCCGGTTTTCACGTGACTGGCCTTGACCGGTGACCGGCCGGTCAGCGTCACAAATCCGGTTCTGTGCTGGTCATTGTCACACACATGTTCTGCACAATGGTCACGACATGCGCGCAGCAGACAAACTGACCGTGACGTCAACACAGCGCTGATAACAGCTACACACACTGACACGTCTGCTTGAAGATGGTGTCAGCGACAGATTCCAAGAACAGGATAAAGAGAAGACAGACAGTCTACAACGAAACAGAGCAGCTGACAATGTCGCAAAACAGCCGTAAACTCTCTCGCACTTCAGGCTAATGCTAGCAAGCTAGCAGCAGACTGCTGTTCACAGAGGGACAGTTAAAATCTCACCTCCTGTTCTGGCTGAAGAATAAACAACCTGTGTTGATGTGTCTCCTCAAACATTTTCTCATCCAGACTCCTTTAACTTCTGTGTTTGTTTTTCTCACGGCAAAGTTTTACTTCAAACTGTTGCACCGCGTTAGTCTCCGGTTTGTTTACATCCGCTTCCACAAAAGATCACGTGAAATCGCGTCCCACGAAATCCCGCGAGATGATCTCGCGAGATCACGTTCACCCAATTCTTAATCTTAATATAAAATTATAACAAGGCCTGGTTGTAATCTGGATGATTTTGGAGAAAGTATTAAATGAATATTTAATAGTCAGTGTCTTATTATGAACATATTTACAAGAAAAGTTGCAAAAATGTTTGTGAATGCTGTCAATTACAGTTCTTAGAAAGACTGAAAATCGGAACCGGCCAAAATCGGAATCGGTAGGTCAGACCCCTCAAAAATCGGAAATCGGAATCGGCTAAGAAAGTTGAAATCGGTGCAAGTCTAATAAAAAGAGTAAAAACAGAAACGTCAAAGCTAACTGGGAGCCACTGGAGAGAGGTGTAAGAGCCAGGAGTGAGTCCACAGGTGCAGGTTGCTGACTTCTGGTTAAGGATGAGCTGTCAGTTTGCTTTGGAGTATCTGGTGAGGGCATACAGTAGATTTATTATCCAACACCATAACAGAATACCATTACATGTGCTTTTAAAAGTAAAGTCAGTAACATTTGTACCAGTTCTTCATAAACTCATCGGGATGTCAAATACCAACATTTTGGGTTGGTTAAACGTCTTGAGTGCAGCAAATCAATGAGAAAAAAAAATAAGGAAATGCAGGCAGAGGGCGGGGTCTTTGCAGACAACACCACATACTTCTAGTGGGTCATGATGGGTGACTGAAAATTGTATGAGTTTGTGCATTATTTTCTGTAAGAAAATGTTGCAGATTGCACCTTTGACTTAAAATGAATTGATACACATGTTTACTAAAGTTTCAGATGGAGTCAGCCTCCTTCTAAGGGAATCATGGTGTCATTTAATGGTCATTTTACAACACAAGGTTGTATAATGAAATTTACATTTAGTTTGTAATTTACAATAGTCCCTTTATGCTGCATACATGCACACACACACACACACACACACACACACACACACACACACACACACACACACACAAACAACACAGAGCAAAACATTAATTTTCGTGGAGTGACGGGGGTTAATTTAAAAGACGTGCAGCCTGAGGGGAGAAGTTGTTCTCATGGTGAACAGGCTGTGGTTGATGTATGTGTTGTCTTTTAGTGTCCTCTGAGCTCTGTGCTCATATGTAACAGTGTAAACACATTACACAGCCACAGTGTCTCTAGAAATTAAAACTCTTAATCCCCTTTAAAACAAATGAGCAGCCTGGTGTGGGTGTGTTTCTTTGGTGTAAAGGCAGAGGAGGTCACTGCTCTATAAAAGTGATGTACTGTGAAGACTGCTGCTCACTTTTCCCTGCACACCCTCCTGACTCATTAGAAACAGCAACAAGTCTTCATTTACTGGGTAAGTTTTTGATGGATTCAAACAGCATTGATAGAAATTAAATACTGTAATCTGGATGTTTTTTCCAACATAATTACATGACACTATGGTTAAAAAGTTCAATCAAACTGGTATTTTAATTCTGATGAGGAAAAGTTGTATGTAAAAAAGATGTTTAAAAAGTGTGTTGTCACTTCTTACACAGGCAGATCTGTGTTTTACACATTATGTGTCTATTATGTTAAAAGTCTACAAAAATCAAGATACTTAAAATTTTACTTGAACAAATTATTACATTCTTAACTAACGCACTGCTGCAAGTGGAAAAATGCAAATTAGGGTTGTGGTATTTTTTATGTAATTTTTTGGTAGAAGGAAATTACAATACTCTGAAATAATCAGCACAGAGGAGCCCTCGTCACAGTCAAGATACGTACCTCTCACTATCAGTTCTTTAAATCTTTGCAGAATACTACTGATTAACAGAAGGTAAATGACACAGATCTGCGACTTCTGAGTTATTAATGAAATCCCCATAATAAAATGAGTTTAGTAATCTGCCTCTAAGGCGTTCTGTGCACTTCTCTCCTCAATCTGTAAACTTTTTTCTCTTTAGTTTTTGGCCATGGCACAGTTCCTCCATCTATCACTGCTGCTGGGTATGTTATTTTGTCAGAAGCCTTAGTGGAGTTTTAGTTTTCTTCATTTTTAGTCACTTTTTATATCACTGCAGTGTTTTATTTTTGCCATTCATAAATAAATGAAGAGCTTATTACTATTTTTTTTATTTATTTGCAGCTAGATTTACCACATTTTGTTCTTCACACTAGTCTCTGGTTTAACTTGCTTTGTGATGCATTCAGCTTCATACAGAACAAACATTTACAATATTTTCTTAAAATATAAACAAGAATAAATATGAGCAATAAAAACTGATTCTTTTATATGATTTCCCACATAACAGCAACAATCCAGCTGCCTTTGGTTTCGGTGATACGGATACACCTCCAAGAGGGAACCACTGTCACTTTTAAATTTAAAGGAGGATGCAAAGTTACAAAATGTTGCCAAGATCAACAGTGTTACTATTCATGTATATCCGGCCACTGCAAAGTCAAAGTGAACCAAGATGACTTCCACTTTGAACCTGATGACAGTGGGAATTATATCTGCCATTTTAACTCAGGCAAATGTACCCTGAATCTGAATTTGATTTTGACAACAGGTGAGCACTTCAATCCTTTGAAAAGTGGTTCTGTGTTGCCCACAAAGAAAGAATAACATTATTTACATTGAGAAGAAGATGTGTGTTTGTTTTTAACTTCACATGCTTTCAATTTCCAAGTACCCGGTTTTCCTTAGATGAAACTTATGAGAGAGGAGCAGGACTAGTTTTACTGTAACTGCTGAGGGAATCATTCCATGTTGAAAACATCTGTTTCCAGTGTGTTTCCAATATGACAGACTAGAAAAATTAAAATAAAACTGTTAAATCCTGGCACACAGCCCAACAAGATGTATGCACTTCTTTCTGGCATTATAGTTGTTCCTGGTCAGCTGCAGTATATGTGCAGAGTACAAACGGAATACAGTTAGAGGAAAGGAATGAGTGAAGAAGTTCCTGAAATCTGCCTGCACTCCTTCTCTAACTATTTTTTCTGGATTCTTTCACATCTTCTTTTATCAGGTTGTATAAACGACCATCTTGAGGATTTTGAATTTTCACCTCAACAGCCACAAAAGCCAGAGGGGAAAAATGAAGATGAGTGCAGGAAACTCTGCACAGAAAGTTCTGCCTGCAAATACTTCACTTTCAATAAAGAGTAAATGATCTGTTATGTGAACTCTGGCCACAGAAATCACAATGAGCCATTTGTGTCAGCTATTTTATATATACAGAAATTACATTGTGTATCACTGTGGGTGCATCTGATTAAAAAATGTTTTAACATTTTTTCCCCACAGAAGTAAGAAATGTTTCCTGATAACATCAAAAGATTTGGTGATAAAAGAAAATACAAACTTTGTCTCAGGCTACCGTGGCTGCCCTGAGGGTCAAACTGATGGCAAGTGATTTCATTTTGTGTTTAAAATACTATGTATTTATTTGTAGTATCTTTACATTCCCTATAATTTTGCCTACAATTAAGTGTAAAACAAAACAGAATTTGAAATATGACAGAGAAACAGGGAAAAGGAAACAAGATTCTAAAACTAAAATAATACAGAGAAGATAGATGTAGTGAATGTGTGTGTGTGTGTGTGTGTGTGTGTGTGTGTGTGTGTGTGTGTGTGTGTGTGTGTGTGTGTGTTTTGTTGTGACTTATACAAACTTTCAGTGTCCCCTCTTTTTGAAAGATGCTGTAGATCTCCAGTTCCACCCAGAAGCCAAAAGCTGGTTTGATGCCTTTAAGCACTGCAAAGAAATGAATTGGTCGCTGGTTCAAAACACCACCTCAGTGCAGCGTGAAGTGAACTCTCTCCTTCAAAATCACAGCAGCAGCATAAATGATGGGGTGTGGATCGGCCTGGAGCGGTCTATGTTTGGCAAAGATCAAATCCCCTGGAAGTGGATTTCAGGTTTAGAAGTCAGACAACCTCAGTGGAACAGCAGCTTTCCTGTCGACAGATTAAACAACCACTGTGGAAAGATCATCCAGGTTAACGAGACAGACGTCAAGTGGCTGGACGCCTGGTGCCATGACAAGCTGCCTTTCATCTGCCAAAGTGAGCTGCTGTTTTGTTTGTCACAATGAAGTCAGCACTGGAGCTGAAGGTTTCTCACTTCTCACTCACAAATGTACTTTTCACTTTACGTTCTGACTCAACAGATTCAACAGGACGGCATTCTGGAAACCACGAGCCACTCCACTAATCCGTCTGATCTTCACTGTCATCAAATATTGGTGTTTTGGTCTGCTGACTTCTGTATTCACTTTTGACTGACTAGCTTTCCCTCCCTGTATAAAACAATATGCAAGTATCAGGTAGCACATTATTTTACAGTATCTAATAAGACATAATAAGCCATACTTTGTATTTAAGTAAAAACTAGAAATAATGTACACTTTATTAGATAATTTTAGACCCCTCATTAGACCCTTATAAGACTTCAGTAGACATAATTAGCAAGACATTACAACAGAACTGTAACATAAACTAAAGTGTATTATTTCCCACTGTTAGACCCTTATTAGACCTTATTAGAGGGTAATAAAGGCCACATTACAACAGAACTGTACTGTAAACTTAAGTGAAATCACAGATCTGCTACTTCCCCATTTAAATACCACAAGCAAACCAGTTCTATTGAGTAAGGGCCACAGTTGTAGAAGTAGAGGAGTATTTTGTCTATGGTTAACTGCACAGTTTAATATAATTAATCTCTCAGTGGGGAATAACACACTTTAGTTTACAGTACAGTTCTGCCATAATATACCCCTAATTACCCTCTAAAAAAGTCTAATATGGGTCTAATAAAGGGTCTAATACGGTCTCATAAAGAACATATTTCTAGTTTTTGTCTAATTTGATACAAAGTTCAGCTTGTCTCATCTTATTAGTGTACTGTTGGATGCACAGTGTCTAATTGGGATATAGGTGTGTTTGTATAGTGTCTGAATAAGAACATACTACTTCTAGTTTTTGTATAATTTGATGCAAAGTACAGCTTATTACATACATTATATTACTTATTATATACATTACAGCTTATTAGTGTACTCTTGTAAGGCCAAATATTGTAAGTAATGTGTTGCGGACTAGATTTCATGTTCACTATCATTCATCCAATAAACAGTTTCACCTGTTCCTCTTCTTATTTTGATTTACATTTTTAAAAATGATGCCAACAGTATAAATACCCAGTAAAACTTAAGAACTGAGGATGACACGTCACTCTAAAAGACAGAAAATTATTGAAACCGATTACAAACACTGTTGTTTGTGATCGGTTCGTGCAGGAGTGCAGGACTACATGTGTTCAGTAACCACAAATCCATCCAGTCATGACCTGATTATTTTACACTATAATAAAATCATTTTCTCAGAGACACACATACACACAAAAAGCCTTAAATCTGCAGTGTGGGACCTTTACATATACATGAACATCCATTACATTCAAGCCTTCAATGAGTTCACGTAATGCTGATTAAACCTATTGCTGTCAGCTAAATCTCTTTGTTTTGCAATATATTTTTAAATACTGGTGTGGCACACTGGTCATTGTGTGTTTTATGTTAAACAGCAATGACTGGTTTGCCAGTAGGCATTGGTCATAAGCACATGGACAGTGTTGGTGTAAGTACTCTGACTGCCAGAAGGGGGAGACCTAAGTTCAACAGTGCAGGTTTAAATAGACCTTTTTTCAGAGAAGACAGTTCACAGTGTCATCATTTCACAGGAAAAACAAAAGTTCAATGCTGTAATTCGCCCTTTAGTTGCTCTTATTATTTATGAGTAAACAGATGTGCACCAAAATGCTGAAAGATGCAGTATCACACAATCGATGAGTGATGAATTGATGATTTGTCGCAGAAAAGGCAGACAGAGGAGCTGATTTATCAATAAAGAATATACAAAAGCAGTAAGACATATAAACAGACACGTGTGCATTCACAGTATGATTTAAACACTCCATATCATATCATTGATTTTCATCCAGATCTTACAGGCCTTACAGGTTGTTGTCCCCAACAACACAAATAATGTCTTACATGGTTTCACTTGCATGTATACAGTCAGGCACATCGGTTTCATACTGCAAATTCAATATGAGGTTTTCTATCAATTAAGTCACATTCCTTTAGTCCAGAGGTTTTCAAAGTGGGCTGAGGGCTCCAAATATTTTGACGGGCTGCTCAGTGAATGGAAGAGAAAAAAAAAAATTACATTAGTTACATTAAGAGATCACATAGAATAGCCCAAATGTGTATGATTTGGATCAAGAGATGGTTCAGATGCAGCAGATTTGGATTGGAGAATTCTACTGTTTTTCAGTCAGAAACTAATAAATGCCTTTGGAGAGACCTTTTTATGTATTTGGTGTAGTCTGAAGTCATGTCAAACAGCAATATTTGTCCACCTTGGGATCAAATAACATAATCATAATACCACAAAGTGATGGAGACACTTTCCAAGCTTAGTCTGAGAGGACGCCCACAGCTGCAGACTTTGAAAACCCCTGCTCTATTGTAAGTCTTATCACATCTTCTGATCGTTTTTCTTAGTTTATATTTCACACCTCTTTACATAGCTCATTTCTCACATTTGTAACTCCATGTATGTATTTGGTTGTGAAGAAAATAATTCACATAGCTAAATTTAAAAAAAAAGACAGCTGGGTGAAGTAAAATCCAATGGGAGACATAATGTAGCATTACGTTAACTTCTGTGTTTTTGAAATGTGTAGAGCAACATTTATTTTGTCTGGTACAGCAGGAGTGTTACTGACACAGACTCCTGTACGTCTCAATCAAAACTATGTCAATCTGCATGAAATTTAATGTTAACAAAGCCAAAATGACACAGATTTGAATAAGTTACTTTAAGTTTTGTTGAGTGTTTTCACTTTCTGAGTATCACAGTGATGACTCATGGATTCTATTACCAGATTGAGGGCTAAAGTGTCATAAGTATCAATATTTTTTCAACTCCACGTGTTTAAAATGATACAATATCAATTAACTATAGTATTGAAGCAATAAAAACATGATCAAAATGCTCATTCAAGTCCTCAGTCCTGCCTGAAATCTGGCTGCAGCAAAACCAGCCAGTGGTCAGTGATTCATTCTGAACCGTCACTGCGTGCAGGCTGTTGAAAAAACAGAAGAAGAAATCTCCCATTTTGAGTCCTTGGAACTTTCTTTTTGCTGTGGAATTGAAAGTGGGCAGCATTTTGTTCATTTGCATTCCGTCAAAATTAATGATTCTGGTATTAGACAACACTAGACCAGTGATTCCCAAAGTGTGGGCCCTGAGGCCATTAAAAATAAATGTAGTTTTTAAGTTCCATTTTCATGAGTTTGAAATTACTACTGAATATTTAAGAAATGAATTAGAACTGATAAAACACAGGAACGTATTGTACATCTCATCGTTACGATTACTCTCAAGTGTCGATCAGAGCTGTGATTAAATGTTGTGTGATAGTTGATAGTTAAAGGTTTGTGTGGCTTCAGATGATTTTCAGATCTCAAATTGGGCTGGGGAATTCTTAAGTTTGGAAATGGCTGCTCTAGACAAGATATATCAGTTACTACAGAGATGTTTGTCTTTTATCCATTAAATCCGAACGACACTAATGCAGTCTAACCCCAATTCACTCGTCTTCCTGGGTCATTTCTCTAAGGCACTCCTTTAAGTTTTCCACTCGGTCTCTGTGTTGTTCTTGAGCAGTCTGTATCGCCTCCTCCAGCAGCCGCTGTGCCTCATCCAGTCCACCCACCTTGGGCGATTTGTGTCGGTAGAGATACCCGCTCAGCATATTGTCATGGCAGTCAGGGGACAGCATGCCGCACAGAAAGCGCAGGAACATGTCGTAGTGACCCAGCGGGGCACTGAGGGTTCGCTCCAGGGCGCACTGGACCAGGCCTGCTGCTGATTTGGTGTGATCCTTGGATGAGAAGATCTTGGGCATATGCCGCCCCCCAGACTCCAGAACGTTCTTCGACTCTGAGCGAAACATTGTGAAGACGTACTGAGCAGCCATGAACTCCTAGAGGAGAAAAGACATGGGGTGATTTTTAGATGATTCCTCTGGGGTATCCTGATGGCCAGGCAGCCTTATGGTATGTCTCTGCTGGAGGGGTTACTGCAAGTGCCAGCATAGACCTTCAAGTGTTAGTAAATACATTAAATAAAGTATATTATACATTCTAATCCCGTGTCCCCGTGTTAATTTTTTTGTTATCTCTTTGCATATGGAAAATATATGTCAGAAAATATGACATTTATATCAAACATCTCTCTTTTCTCCTCTTGTTCAAAGGTTGAAACATTTTTAATTACACATCTTTGTGTACAAATATATTTATCAAATCAGATTTGGTGCAACTAGTTAAACTCGCCTATTATATCATATCTCTCTTGATGTCATGGTTCAAAGATGTGCAGCAGAAACTTTGTGATGAATCCCAAAGAGTGTGGATGAGGTCTATTCATCTCTGCCACGTCTTTCTCCTCCTGATGCTACGTGTGTGAGGGAGGTGCAGGACATCCCTGCAAAAATCACTCAAAACTTAAATGTTTTTCAGTGAAAATGAGAATAATGATGTAAAAATGATCATTCCCTGTGATATTACAAATCATTATGCAATTACACTGTCAGTCAAAATAGTTGCAATTTTTGTCAGAATTGTTCCGACCTACTTTAATTCTGCCCACACGTTCTGTTTTGCTCGTAAATAAACACCATATTATTAAGGACAACACTTTTTGAGTAGCGGCACCTGTTTTGTGGTTTTGTCCAGCTACCTGTGAGCACCTCAGGTTCAAAGTTAACTCATGTGGGTGTTTCACATGTGTCATATTTCAAGTGAGTTACAAAAAAATTACATTAGTAAAGAAAGAAACAGAGAAACACACCTCTGATAAACGATACCCAGCACCTACAAGAGTTTTTTTTTATTTGTCTTGGCTTTTTTTGGAGACCTGGTAAAATCACCGCATGAACAAGAAAAGTCTATAGTGTTTCATTTGTCCAAAGTACAAGTGAAAGTTCCCGTCTATACATGTTATAAGACATAATAGAAATCTAGGCTTTAAGTAATAACTTGTGTCTGAAATGTTTTTTCTACAACAACAGTTAAATGGAAAAATCCTGTTATTAGTGTTTTGTGTTCTTTATTAGCTTTTTATTTAACTTTTGTTTATAATTCAGTTTAGTTTAGTTTCAGTTAGTTTCCAAAGTGGGTTTGCTTGTTTCAGTTTAGTTTTTACTCTTTAAAACACAGTTTAGTTTTTATTTGTTTCAGTATTTTTATGTATTATTATTATTATTTTTTTTTTATTGTTATACTATGTAGATATTTGTCTCTCACAGTCATGTAGACAGGTCAAGTCAAGTTTTTATTTTCATTTCAGTTAACTAAAATGTTTTTCTACACCTGGTTTTAATTTTAAGTTTAGTTTTGGTTGGGTGAACATATTTTGCATGCAAATTAAATTACTAATATCTATAATTACAGACCAGGATTTTAAATGAAATTATTTATTTCTATCTAAATCTTACCAAACTGACTTCACATAAGCACATACACATACATCCTGGCACACATCACATGCATGCCTACATAACCACACAAAACAACACGTCTCTACTCTCCACCTGCTGATGCAGGTTCTATTGGCCACTGAGCTGGAATGGGGCTGGTTTTGATCTGCCATTGCAACTGTGCTCAGTCCATTCTCCATGTATTTCTCATATGCTTGTGCCTACACATCAGCTTTAAGGTGAGCACACAAAATCTTTCCCACCTTCCGCAGATAAATGTGACAACTGCCTTCTAGCATCAAGCTCTGTGAGGTGAAAAGAGCTTTACCTGAACGGTGAAGTGTACAAAGCAGAACGTCCTCCTCCCGTCTGAGGCAGCAGTGGGGAGTTCAGTGCACAAGCCGGACCACACCGTCACCTCCGTCAGCTTCAGACCGTTCTCCTTCACGTCCCCTTCATAGAACACACTGACATTCCTCTCCAGCATCTTAAAGGCCATCTTCCCCATCTTCAACAGCAGGTTCTTATCATCACTGGACCATTTCTGAGTGGAAAGAGGACAGTGAAATCAGAAATTCTGACATTGAAGTTAAAGAGACAGTTCACCCCAAAATCAAAAATTATATGGTTTTCCTCTAGCAGCTCGAGGAAAGATAGATACGTAACACTATAGTCTAGCCTATAGCCCACATTACATCATTCAAACTACCCCATTAAAGACAATAAAAGATAAAAATTTTACCAGTTGATTATCTAGCTTGCCATAGTAGGCCTGCAGCCTGCGATTAGTCTGGACAATCAAAATGCTGACATAGAATGGCGTCAGCCTTGGTGGGTGCTCCCCATAGCCCCGGTAACGGTAGCAGCGCTCAAACACTGTGGCCACCATCCAGCAGATAAAGGGTTGGCGAGCAAGCGCTCTGAGACTCGGTAGGCGCTTATAGTGTCGTATTATCTTCTCGGCGTGCTCTGTCTCGAAGCGTTGGTTCAGGAAGTTATCTTTCATCTCATCACTGGAGAGAAGAGGGAAAAAGGAAGAAATAGGCAGGACTTGAAACAAGTTAAATGAATTTAACTCATTTGCCATATTACTGTACATGATCAAACAATTACAGGATGGAGTAGACACAAAAAGCACAATTAATACAATAATAAGATAATACAAAAGCTAAAAATGAGACAGAAACACAGTACATCTACAAACACGCGCCCACACACACACACCTGAAGCCCTGTATTTCTGTGACGACGTCTATGAAGTGAGATGGTATCTGCGACACACCCGCCCGTCTCCCCAGGATCCAGATGCGGGCACCACGAAGCACATTGCCACGGATGATATTTACAATCAGGACATCAAGACGTGCTTGGGTGTAATTGTCATTGATTACTGGAGCATTCTAGAGAGAAAAATACAGAAAAAAGCAGACAATATATCAGTTTCATGTCATCATATCTTAGATTAGAAGCCAGTTGATAGCCAATAAAATATACCTGGATTGTTCACTTGATCTTACGTTCAAAGACTGGTTGGTTACATTTTGCACATTGAAAAGCTGTGTGTGTGTGTGTGTGTGTGTGTGTGTGTGTGTGTGTGTGTGTGTGTGTGTGTGTGCGTGTGTGTATTAGGGTTGGGCAACTGGACAACTATATAGTCTAGCGACGATGGGCTGAGTCCATTGCCGACTGCTTTTTCTTTCCCAATTTTTAGGGTGATATTTGTCATTTATTTTGCTAATGTGAGCAGAGTGACGGCCTCTGCTCTGCACCGCGCTCTCATCCAGGGGTGAACACACACATATGTATGTTACTGATATGACAAAATGCCAGCATTGTCTACATTAGTGGATATGGATCGTGGGTGCTAACATCTTTTCAAAAAGCTTATCTGAGAAGAACAGAAAAATTTCTCTCTTTCTTAAGAGTTAGAACTTGGTTTCCAACATTATGGTTTGTTCAGTGATCAGTTAATTTAAAGTAGAGGTTGGTTGATTATCCTTATAATTCAGGTTTGAGACATGTTTGACAGTTACGATAGTGAATGGCTCTCAGGTGCACGTGTGCAGATGGGATACCTCCCAGTCCAGAGGTGCTTGGTAACAATCGAAGGAGTCCATTATGATGAGAAATTTACAGTCCTCTTCCTCCAGGTATTTCATCCCCTTAAACTCAGGATAATAATGTCCGATCACCTCCATGATGGACATCTTCTTTGAAGGCGCAGGGCAGTTCTCTTGCAGAAACCAGAATTTTTTGAATGAAAGTTTGATGACAAACTGCAGATCCTGAGCAAAGGTGGAGGAGAAAATGTTGTCAGTCAAGCCAAGAAATTCAAAAAACTACTTATGACAAAAATCCATTTGCATGTTTAATTTATAGTGTGTTACCAGAATTATGCACAGGTCTAGTTTTGCAAACCTGCAGCTGTTCATTCACAAACTACAAGTCACAGAATGCATCATGATTTCATTATCCTCACACTGATATAGATAATCAAAAGCAGAGAAAGTTATAAGATGCTAGATACATTTATACAGTCCTACAACTGGCCCTTCGAAGGCAACCACAACGCTGATGTGGCCCTGGATGAAACTGAGTTTGACACCTCTGGACTAATTGATTAATCTTGAAAATAATTACCAGATTAATGATAGTGAAAATAACATTTGCCATATTACGGCCATACAAAGTTAATATGACTAATGTGTTACCAACAGTTGCCTATCTAGCAAACACTAAGCAACTTCTGTTTGTGTGGAATGCTACTTCTGGCGACCTGATGAATATAAGTATAATTTCTGGCTCTTCTCTTAAGCTCTGTGTTGGTCTCCACTGAACAGTTAATACATATATTATTGAAACTGACAACGGCCTACTGCAATGTCTAAATTGGCACAATTTGTCTTAAGACAAAATATGTCAAAATACCATTTTAAATTAAATATTGATGAGCTGCAGAGATATACTGGCCTAAAACATCATATTCTACAGACTTAAGAAAGCATCTTGTTTGTCTGATCCCCCCCAAAATCACACTGTAATCATTTTAATATGTTTTTCCTATGAAATACTAATAACATAATAATGATGATGTAAAAGTCAGCATTCCCTTTAATGTCGCAATTGCAAGATCAGTCAAAACAACTGCAATTTGATATTAACTCCTGAGAAATATACTGTCTGGCTGTTAAGACTGTTAGATGCTCCACTAACTGACTGCTGTTTGGTGATGAGCAGGGATACCGTTGGTTTATAAGAATTTTTCGACTGAATTTTTTTTGTTGTTTTTGACTCACCTTGTTGGAGCGCAATTCTGCCCAGTCCAGGCAGAATTTCCCCACACAGACAGACATGCCAATTCCTGGAATCCCAGTGGTCAGCACCGTCCTCACTGGCTGGCCATCTTCCTTCTGCAGTCGGAACAGATTGTTCCCGGCAACAAAGGTGTCGGGACTGGGGACCTGGAGCGGTGTCGGAGGTTGGCTGCGGAACTCGTGGAAGGAGTCAACTCCTCCATAACCACAAGTGGAAATCTGGGGATCAACGTAGATAACATCAAGAAGACTCTGCCTTCCGGCTCGCACGACCCCCTCACGGATGACCTGGTGTCTCCTGATCATATGCTGCCTCAGATGATAATGGACCATTGCTGGTGGCGGAGAAAGATAAAGAGGAAAGTAAGAAATCTACAGCTGATATAAGGCAGTCTCATGCTGCTGCACAAATTCTCATCACAACAAAAATACGCCACATTCAACCCAAATTTTTTTAGCTACATATCGACTAAACGTGAGGATCATTCCTTGTACAATTCATCGGCTCCCCGTTCATGTCACATCAGACTTAAAGGTGCTCCTGACGACTTGCTAAACTGTAAATACGCTCGCCCAATCCTATCTCTTTGATCTCAATAAACAATGTGTCCAATCCTGTGCTCTCCACTCTCTAGAATACTGGGCTGCTCTGTATCTCCAGAGTGAAAAAGACGTCAACCGGCAGCAGGGCCTTTTCCAGCTGTGCCCCCCCCCCCCCACCCCCGTCTTCTGGAATACCCTCCCTGTCAACATCAGACAATCTGATTCTCTGGAGGCCTTTAAATCCAAACTTACTTCCTTACTTACAAACTTTTTATTATTAATTCAGGCCTTGCAATGGTTGGTTTCAGTCTAAATAAATCTCTTAAGTCTTGTAAATATAATCCATATTAATCCTGCCAACAAGAATAAAACTGTAACCTTTCAAAAAAATGGTGCATTTCTCTAACCCTCCGTTTTGTTTCCGCCCCCACACTTGTCTCTGTCTCTTTACATTTGGTCACATTGGTGGAAAGGATGACTCAGGGCTGACTAGTGTCACCAGAAATGATTCAACATCCTCCTGCAACCACATTCTTCTACATATATCTTACACATATTTTAAATTAAATAAATGAGAAATTTTGCTCTTAAAATTTATAGTTAATGCAACTTAGTGGTCTGTTTCCTTCTGCGTCTGGAACGCCTTTCCTTAGGGGAAAGAATATGAATTCAGCTATTTTGAGTAACTTTATCCACCTATCCATCCACAAAATCATAGAAAATCAGTTCATGCTCTGATAAATAAATGTTTGTAACAATGTGTTCTAAACACAGCCACGACATTCAGATCTAACGAACATACAGTTTCTCAGAACAAACAAATTTCACCAGTATAGCTGTATAGCTGCTGTGCTGGGATAAAACCAGTGTTCACTTGCCTCTCTTGCACATATTGCGAAGCTCCTCTGCCTCTTCTTTCTTGTGAATGCCGTCTAGGGAACTTAATGTATGTATCAGGGAACGATCATGGCCTGCAGAACAGAATTTTAGTAAAGCATTAAGATAGTAAGCAATCACAGTAATTCACCCGTGCACTCAACAAAGCTGGACCCTTATGTTCAGGACAATGCATTTTACTGTTCCAGCCGCAAAATTACAGCTAAACTGTGCATTTTTTTCAAAGATCACAAACAAACACTTCACATCCGCTATCTCAACAGTCAAAATTTGGTACTCTAAACTAAATTTTCAGCTCTATCCAAACCACTCCCACTGTATGTACTATAGCTAAGATTTCTTACCAAGGACCTCCATGATCCGGTCCACAAAATCAAGAAGGTCTCCCTCCATCACCTGTTTCAGGGTTATGTCTTGTTCCCATTGGTAAAACCACATCTTAAATTTGGATAGCTCTTCCCTGGTAAGACGTGACAAAATAATCTGGATGCTCTGCAGACAGAAAGAGACAAAGGTAAAAGTCAAGATGTGATCCTGCAGAAATGATGTAGGCACCCTTTGGGCCATATAAATGCAAAAATTAATTTTTTATGATTTGTTAAGAAAAAGACTTGCACCGATTAATCGGCAAAGCTCAGAATCGGGTTGGTTTTCATTGTCACACACGTGTTCTGTACGATGGTCACGTCATGCGCACAGCAGACAAACTGACCATGATATCAACACAGCACTGATGACAGCTACACACTCAGACACACGTCTGCTTGAAGATGGTGTCAGCGACAGATTCCAAGAACAGGATAAAGAGAAGACAGACAGTCTACAACGAGACACAGCAGCTGACAATGTCACAAAACAGCCATAAACTCCCTAGCTCTTCAGGCTGATGTTAGCCAGCAGCAGACTGCTGTTCACAGAGGGACAGTTAAAATCTCCTCCTGTTCTGGCTGAAGAATAAACAACCTGTGTTGATGCGTCTCCTCAAACATTTTCTCATTCAGACTCGTTTAACTTATGCGTCTGTTTTTCTCACAGCAAAGTTTTACTGCAGCAAACTGTTGCATCGCGTCCGTCTCAGGTTTGTTTACATCTGCTTCCACAGGAGATCACGTGAAATCGTGTCCCGCAAAATCCCACGAGATTTCATGATCTCGCAAGATCACGTTCACCCGATTCATAATCTTAATATAAAACTATAATAAGGCCTGGCTGTAACCTGGAGGACTTTGGAGAAAATTTAAATAGTATTTAATGAATATTTAATAGTCAGTGTCTTATGAACATCCAATTTCATTTTTACAAGAAAAGTTGCAAAAATGTTTGTGAACGCTGTCGATTACAGTTCTTAGAAAGACTGAAAATCAGAATTGGCCAAGAAAACTGAAATCAGTGCATCTCTATTAAGAAAGTTGAGAAATTAGCAAAATGATGCATTTACTTACTTTTGAAATCTTTTTTGTAATATGATACATGGAGAATGGTGACTTTTTAACAAATAAAGAGTTAGACATGCATTGGAAAATGAACTATTATTGGTATGTATAGCATTCACATGATTATACAAGTTAAAGTGCATCATTAAGTCAAACAAGGTCCTGAGATCAAAAGAACAATTTTTATGAAGTGAAGAAAAGATTGGGCATTGTGGATAAATTATGATGCACAAACCCTGAATATATGTGGCATATCCTGTTCTGGGTGTAGCCTGCCTGGCTGGCTGTTTTCATCCATCTGCATTGTGTCATCTGGTTCAACAGGCTCGGGCGGTTCTGGGGAATGAGTAACCAAATCTTCATCCATGTCTTCCTCATCGTTTTCTGACAATTCCTCCAGATCAGATGACCTGAAACACAACAGGACAAAGGTAACAGTGCAATGCAAATATCTTCCAAGAATAAAAATGTCTTGTTGCATTTTGACTCATGTCAAACAAAAATGTATATATCCTACTGGCAAAAATATAAAGACATTCCCCTTTTGCATAACACATTTTTATATGGAGACTTTTTAAAGATAGTAAACACTTATACAGACAAAAGGCCATATTTAATATATCCTACATGTTTTCACTTACAATTGAAAACAAATTATGTAAAAATACATTAAATCATTTGAAATAAACAAACTGAGTTTTTAAGTAAAACACACAGCGACAAATTACAGCCTGGCTGCTGGTTTAATTTAATTTACTTCTACGAAACATGGCATTCTAAAGACAGAAAAAGAAAGAAGAAAATACATCAGTACAATCAGGGACATGACAACCCTGAACTATACCAGTACATTTAACTCATCTTTCAGTTGCATACAGCTCTGTTAGCTTGCATTCTTTTTTTCATTACTTTTTACTTGTTTACTTTTGGCATGCAGTAAATTTCAAAGCAACTGTTAAGATTTCCACTGATATTAATAGATATATTAATGACATATCTCATTATTATTAAAATTTAACATATAGTTGCAATTATGAAAATATAAAAATAGCTACTGCTTTGCCTCATGTTGTCCAGATTTGCGACAGACAATAGTGTGCATGTGTGTGTGTATGTGTGCATCCTCCACCTGGTGTCAATGACAACAGCCCCCGGTGGTTTGGTCTGCTGCGTGGTCATGGTGTAGAGCGTTTCTGGTGACTCTGAACGAACCATCTGTACCCTGGCAAAGAATTAAGGACAACATTCATCTGGTGAGAGCTGGTTAACCTCCTATGAGCAGTTTTTTTATCACTGAAAGCAACATTAAGCTTCACATTATAAACACAGTGAACCATTCCAACCATTTCTTAATAAAAAGAATGACTGCAGAATACTGGCATTTACAAGCTGATCCTCCCCTTAACATGTTGGCTTAATCCCAAAAACATCAGCACTGAAGGCAGCTTTGTCCTGACCCGTCTGATGTGACACTTTCCCAGCAGTGAAACCTGAGAAGCCCTGTTATCCTTGATTGTGAACTGACTTCACATTTTCATGAGCAGACTTTGGTCCTCTGAGCACAAACACACGCCTAGCAGCTTTGCAACTCTACTGTGGGGAATATATGGGAATTGTGTATAGTTGTTTAATCTTATAACACTGGGGTGGGAGATATTGTTAAAAAATGCATCACAATAAAATGTTTCCTTTTAGTCAATATGGAAAATTACTGAACCTTTCTAATTACTTCTTGTTAATAAAACTAACAGAAAAAAGTTTGAATTTAACTATTTTTGTCTAAATTTATCTTCCTGACTCAAAGCACACGGGTAACAGGCTTAAAAGACTAAAAAAGAAAAGCTGCATACTAGCAAGCTGATCTGTCCTTTTTTATTGAGAATTTCCTCACTGTCTGCACTATTTTCTGATTAGCATTCTCAGTTATCAAGGGATATGACAGGCTGTTTATGAGTCAGGACATATTTGTTATGTGCTTTGATATCACTTTTATTCAACAGTTTTCTTACTGCTATCAATAAAGCGTCTATTGATGATATGTTGCTATTCTTTTATTACCCAGACCTAGTACAATATTGGGTGTCCACATTTTACTGTTCAGTGAAAGTAGAAGATAATCTCGTAACTTTGAATATGAAAAAAAAAAAACAGTGTCGTGTTTCAGCTGTTCAGAAAAATTGATGAAAGAACCTATGACCTCTCTGTAAACTGATACAATCAGAAACTGAAATGAAACTAAAAAAGGGAAAGATTGTCATTGCTACCTAGAACCTGGAAAGGGGCAAAAATGATTTAATTATAGTTTTGGAAGAAACTTTTAACAAGTCCAACACCGGCTCAGGTGCAGGGTTAAATGTCATCTGTGGTAAAATGACCAAAACACACAGAAACATTATGGAAAATGTTTGACAGTACCCTGTCCCATCCTTAGCAGTTGATTCAGGGAGCACCACGGGAAACGACGAGGGGCCGGCCTCGGCAACCTCTTGCTCACTTTCTTTCTCTTCCTCCTCCATCCCATCACTGTCACTCCTCATTGAACCATAGCTGGAGGGAGGCTTCTTCCACTTCCTCTTCTCCTCATCATCATTGTCGTCATTGTCTGGCCTAAAGATTCTGGGGACAACAAAAAGAGGGTGTTAGTGTGCAGTTCTCTGGTTCTAAATTAGTCCAAAAGGTAATTAATTAATGATTATTAATAAACTGTTGCTGTACCACATTTTTAGTTTGTTTTGTTTTTATTACATTTAGACGTATATTTGTTGTTTTTTTCTTTTTTAAATAATCTGTAATGACTTTAATCAAAACTTTAACCTCTCATATCTTTGCATTCCTGCCATTACTTTTTCACCTATTAGGATGCTGCCAAATTCTCCCTATTTTCTTCTTTTTCTAAGTATGTAGTACATGCAGTTGTTAATTTATTATTTGATTTTATGTTATTCTATGTTTATATGTTTTTCCCCTTCATTTATTGCCTACTTTACACGCCAATTGTGTTATTTATTAATTACTTTGTTTTTTTATTTGTTGTTTTTGTTGGTTTAGTTCTTCTGAGGAAATGATGTACCATGACGCAAGGAATGGTGGGATGGAGAGGCGGGTCATGGATCATCAACGACATGACTGAATGTATTTTCCTCTTTCTAGGGGGAACAATGTCACTGTATTTCCCTGTATTATGAAGTAATAATAGTAATAAATAAATAAAAGATTTTAAGAAGGATAATCAAAAAACAATACACTATTGATAAGTCAGATAGATTCTCAAAGGCTGAACTTATCAAGACGTTTGACAAGACGTACAACGTTTGGCCCAAAAGTGACAGTTGAACTAGACTAGCTACTTTGCGAGGGTGTGATAAACCAGTATGAATACTTAAATGCACTTGTATGAGTAGTTAATAAACGTCTGAGTTAACTAATATAAAGTTAGCAAACAAAAAATAACAAACAATGTACATAATTTCTCGCTAATGGGGTTTAAAAATAACTGATAGAAGTTCAGTAACGAGTTTAAAAGATGGCAGGTGACAAAAAGCCGTGTGACGACACCCACCTTTCAACTTCAGTGTCCGGATCCATGTCTGTTTGAAACAGACTCACACACCGCAGCTGTACAAAGTATGTAAGTCCAACTTACTACAAAAACTTATAGCTAACGTCCCAAAAAAAGGCTCCACCGTACGTTGCTTTGACATACAATGTGTCACAGTTACTGTTATGCTAGCATTATTAAGATAACATGACGGGCTTATGAATACATATACGCGTTCGGAATTAGCGGTAATGTTACCCAACAAATGACTTATACCGGTAAAAGAAATTGTAAATGTGAGATTGTATCAGCTGACGTCCATTTTAACTCCTTTCTGCGTCGTCTACTCTAACTTTCGGTTTCGAGCGGTCGGTTGGTTGCAAATTGTCTGCGGTTGTGGTAAAAAAAAAAAAGAACCCTAGGTTTGTGAATCTCTCGCGAGATTTACACATGGTTTTTCATTGTACACGTTGTACAAAGTGATAGTCATCTCTAATGTGACGGCAATGTAATTATGATCTGAGTAGGTTTAGACAAAAAATAACAAGGTTAGGAAAATATCATGATTTGTGTTAGAATGGCAACTCTCGCGATGTCTTTCGCGGGCCTGGAGTTCTCTTCTAGATCAGACACCCATGTTGCGCAAAAAGCACCAGTATAACTTCCGGACCATATCCTTCAGACTAAAAGTACGCATTCCACAAACTTTAAGGCAAACATTCTTACGCAGTCGGTACAAACACTCACACTGATATATACCTTACCTACACGTCATCACTACTCATAACTAACCATACTCTCAACCGTCCACCGTAAAATCCTCTATTTGATCTTAACGCTGTACACACATTGTCATTTTATTTGTAGCCATGTAAGATTAAAAGAATCCTTAGAAGTCATATCTCAAAGTAATTATTATTGCAATCTTAATTGTTTATACCAATCAGTGGTCTGTGATTTCATTTACTAATAAAATGGACAGTCTTTTAATACTACAAAAACAAATATTCGAAATGTACTGCTTTTATTCTGAAGCTTTGAGGCGCGTGTACAGGAAGTCGGATAGCTGCGTTTGAGTGACACGTGACTTCTGCATGTGCTTCAAGAATCACTACCGTGCTATAAAGCAGGTTCAAATGAACTGTAATAATATGGATTATTGATTAATTTGGACTGGCACGTTCTTGGACAATTTTCTATGTGTCTCTACTGATTTTTTTTGTATTACAATTCCCGGTAGATCCTGGGATCCTCAAAGCTTGAGCATTCTCTCTGTCATCTAAGCAGGCATTTCACTGCTGTCAACAAATAACCTAATAAAGAGGCTTGTGTGATTGTTCAGAAATTAGAAGGTGTTTAAGTTGGTGCTCTGACAATCTGGCCTACTCTAACAGTGGAATGAAGTGCTTTGAACTTAAGGTACCTATTAAGCAGGAAATGCTGTAAATTTGATCTATCAAAATGGATTTTTGATTTAATAAATCTGCTTTTTAAATGATGGTGCCTTATTCTATCAAATGGGCAAAAATAACTAAAAACAAATTGATGAACTACCTCTCTTTGAAACATTCCATTCAGTTGATCGAGAGAATATTCTCAGAATTAATCAGATTATCTGAACATATTTAAACACACTGCAGCCCAAAGTGGCCTCATCCTTAACCAACAGTATACATCTTATACACCTTTGATTCATAGAGCGAATTGTGACATAGTACACACTGTGGGAGGAATTGATGTCAAAATCCATCTGTTACAAACAATTGTGTTTTTATCAAACGAAGGTCAAAGATTTTGAGCTTGTGAAATTTTGTTTGTGAATAATTTCACAGCCTGCAGTTGTATATTACCTTTTTCTGTGCATGTGCAAAAAAATGTGTACATCAGTTTGTGAATGTGTAATATTGCAGACATATTCTGTATACAAGTACAAAAGTTTTCTCGCTGTAGAAATATTTTGTGCATGTGTGGGAAAGTTTTTTGCACAGAGATGTCATTTACACATTTGTACAAGTTTTTTGTAGTCATAGAAAGGTTTTGTGATGTATAACATTTGTACAGAAATATTTTAATCGGTGAACCTCATTGATGAAAATATTTCAAAGTCTGTGAGAGGAACACTAAAATTTCCTGTTTGCTCAAGTCTCAGCAAGCTAGTCTTTTGACTGTTTATTGTGCCATTTGAACAATTAGCATTAATGTGGACAAAGGTCAAGCTCATCTTTTACAGATTATTCCTGACTGTAAATGACATTAATAACTCGTTGTTTTTCATGTTTATTTATTTTAACTCAGTCCTCTTAGTTATAATAATAAAGGCTGGTGCTTTTTATTTTGAAAGACAGTGTCAAAAAGCAGTTCTGTTGCCTGGTGGGGATTTACACTCACAGAGTTGACTTTTTTTATTTTATGTACATTGAGTAGCAGAGGGCTGATACATAATTTGATGCATTAAAAGTACTAATTGCTGCATAAAAATTCACCAGAATGTCCCTTGCTTTATTTGTGTCCTCCAGGCAATGGGTCCCTTGGCACAATGTCTTATTTTCAACAATGAAGATGGCAACCCTACCCACAGATGGATCTAACAGGATGTGAATATTTCTTTCACTTCTCATTTATTCTCTGAAGGCAGCTGGAAACTGTCTGACTTGACTGCAGCTTCTTGTCACCACGTCCTGCTGCAGCCGCCTGGTCTCATCTACTGTCCAGGAGAGGTGCAGAATGACCCTACTGATTTGGAGTCACTGAGTCACATGTCATGAAGACTATTAAAAATGCTTAGCGCAAAGGTATCAAATAAAATGTGAAACCCCTGTGAACTCATGATTACGATATGGAAAAGTCGTATGACATGAGGAGTTCATTTAGCCAAAAGACTGTAGCTTGCTAACTCTGAGAGGTTCATCTAGGAGGCTTTCTCACAAGGTGTAATTTACATCTTTATTGAAGAAAACATGTAAATATAATACAGAGAACATAAAGATATGAAGGTTGTTTAAGATAAGACTTTAAAAGGTCCTGATGGACAATGACAGAAATAAAAATGTGTTTAAGAAAAAAGAAAAACAAAGTATCAAGTAAAACTGTAGACGATCAGAACTCCAACATGGGAAAATGTCCTCACACTTTCATCCTCCTCATCATCATCTGTGAAATAAAAGCAAAAATGATTAAAACAAAGCTCACATGAATGCATTTCAATACAATATGAATATGACATTTAATTAGTAAGAGCTGAGACCAAGTGCTGATAGCGTGTAGTGTTGTTGAGACATGTGGATAACCCCGTGGTTGATATATGAAATGATCACACCATGAGTTATTATAGCATAATGTGGGAGCCAACAACCAGCCAGTGTTAAGAAGCAAACCCCCATTCACCAAATTAAAGATACTTTTTACTGAACAAAATTGACCTTTTAAGGCTTCCAGCGAGGTTTTCTTCATTTACAGTCGCACGCTTCTGAAAACAGTGTTCAGATTTAGCAGTTACACAGATGTAACAACTAAACACATATTTCATGCTTCATTAGATAAATCACTATTGAGACAACCACACATAATCCATCTCAAGTAGTTTACACAATATACACACACAGTTACCGGTTTATTAGGTACACTCATGCAATCTAAGAGACCTGCAATAAATTCTATCTTACATTTTACTTTTTTTAAGGGAGACACGGAGGTGTTGATTCAACCCTACAACCATTTTTGAGGCTGTTGTTAGTGGTGTTGTGTTAGTTTGCGTTATAGTCCTCTGTCCCCTTAATGTGTAAATGAGGAAGGAAAATTATGGAACATGGAAAAGCCACAGTACAGGGGAAGAGAGTTTTTTTATGGCAGCTATATTTATATCAAGCAGTAAAGTAAACACAGGTGTCACCAATGACACTAATTAAGGTCCCGTTACATTTGTACACTTTAGCAGAGCTACAAGGAGCACAACAGCAGCACCCCAACTCTGTTCAACACTGATATACATCATTGGCAACACCTGTGTTTACCCCCGCTTCATGTCAAAATGACAGCTGTGAAAAAGGTCTAGTGGGTCTGAATCTACGAGTTCGTTTTAAAAAGCAGATAAATGCCATTCTTAAAAAAGGAATAAACCACAACCAGTTTTGCTTTTGCTAACAAACTCTTCAGTGGAACTGCCCTCTGAGTGTGAATCACTCTTAAAAGTATTCTGTGGAGTTTGAGACCATTAAGGCAGCTGTACAGCTGTATGTTGTTCTAACAACTATCCATACATCAATACTGAATATCTGAAATGCTTTCAATACTCATTTTTTGCAGTATCAATACTCCAGTATCAGCTGCACTTTCTCCCTCTCTCCTTTCCAAAGAGGTGTGTGTTGACACACACTGCTGCGGTGCCCTCATATTCCCATCTCCTCTCACTTACTCACAGTGTCGTCTTCTTCTCATCACTTGTTTAATTTTCCATGTCTGTTGTCATGTTATAGATTTGTTTTATCTTTTAATAAAAATCTAAAATTTTATGCCCTCAATGTTGAGTTAACACCCCCCCCCCCGCCCCCATGGTTCAAGACTAGTATTTAATACTGATATTTTTCCAAGTATTTTACGAAAATGATTCCAGTAAAATTCCAGTATCAAGACAACACTGCTCCCAGTATATGCAGTATGAGGTGGTGGTGACATGATGTACATGTCTGCTGACAACAGAGGGCAGCAATGTTTCACAATGAGCAGTGTGCCTCAGCAAACTCTTGAATCTACTACAAGAAACTTTCTTATTTTGTTGACTTCAGAGTGCTTATGGACAAAAGCACTAGTTTTATCACCACCAAAACTAGTATTGAATATTGATGTTGTTAAGTATTGTATCAAAATGATTCCAGTAAAATTCCAGTATCGAGACAACACTGCTACCAAACAAAAAACAACAAATATAACATCAAAAATAAAATGATCTGGATAAAAATCTTTTCCTGCTTCATTTTAACTGGCTATGGTGCTACTCATTGTAATTTTGTATGTAAAAATGTAAACAGGCTCATTTAATCTGATTTCATGGTGAATCAGAGCCAGTGGCAACCATGAAGAACAACTATATAGAAATAGATGATCACCTTGCAGATGGTCTCGTTTGCTTATATGGGTCATAGAGACATTATTATTAAACAGAGACCGTTTCATTTTCATTCTGGAAAAAAGATTAAATGAAAGTTTACCACTACCTGCTGCTGTTTAATTATCAGCTGATAGAGATTCTACGTTTCTCAAAGTGCAGGTCAAGGTCAGGATGTGGACCAACCGTCAAGTCAATCTGGACCAATCCACACTTCATGTCTTCATGTGATGAGTATAATTTGTATTTGAGTATCTTGATTGTTTTAAACAAATGTATGCTGCTTTAAAATTACACGTGAGTTTATTGAACGTTAAATGAACCCTGTTATCGGCCATATCTACATGCCTCAAACGCTGCCTGCACCCTACACAACAAGCAGCATGCTCACATGGGCAATAAAATGCAGACAGTGGAAACTCCACAGGGTAACTTACAAATGATTATTGAAGAATTCTTTATTAAACCATGGATGGATTTGTCTGTGTGCGTTTACCTTGCGAGTACTAGCCGTGAGCCCAGGAGACTTTGCCGTCCTGCTGGTGGCTCGTGGTGAGTTCCTCTGCCCTTTGGTTGCCACCTGGGGTGACTTAAAGCTGCCAATTCTGCCTGCTCTTCCCACCCCAGCACGAGAATTTCCTGAAGGCATGTTTTCCTGACACTTCCGGGCGGACGTCTGAGCGGGCGACTTCCTTGAGCGTTTTCCTGGAGATTTGCGGGCGGAGCTGCGTAGTTTGTCCAGCCCTTTCTTTAAGTAGCTGCTCTTTTTAGGGGTGTTCTCAATAGTGAACATCATAGACTGCCTCCGATCAGCCTGAAAGGACAATACAGCTGTTAGTGAAGCAACCAAAACATCATGTGTATGACTGTGTTCCATGACGATTTGAACAAATAATTATGTGTGTGTCTGTGTGTGTGTGTGAATGTATTACACTCACTGGACTGAGGGCAGGGTGAAGCTGAGAGCTGGAACGTCCACTCATCACGTTCTTGTTTTTGGGAGTGAGTGGACGAGGGAAGCAGCTGGACTTCACCTTTTTCTGTCACATTGAGAGGAAAAAGACAATAGGGAGTTTCAGGAAGTTACATTTATGATTCATGGTAATTTTTTAAATTACATTTGTATAATTTTCTGTACAACGGCTATGATCCAAGAGCAAGTTCTAAGATAATCAATAAAATAAGCAACCAACAAAAAGGCCTGATCACTTTCTAGTTTGAAGAATGATTTTCAAAAATCATGTCACCTGCCTGTCCTCTTTTTTTCATTCTCCATTTTTAACCAAGACTACCCAGTTTTGGTCTTTTTGTTAATGACAAAGACATGGCAGGTCCTTGACAAACAAAGTGATTGTTAAATATGACACTACCAATAAGTGTCCATTTTGAACAATAAACTTCTTAAGCAATTACATTATAAATAACTACAAAGAAGGAAAAAAGCATCTGAGGAAAGTTCAAGAAAAAATAAAAAGGTCAAATATTTATAAAAGTGTAGCGTATAAAACATTTGTTTTCTGCGCATCAGTCAGGCTCAAAAATGAGAAAAAGTAACAAGATTATTTTTGTGCATGATGCAAACTAACCTCTGGTGAAAGCTGATGTACAGACAACGTAGATGAAGACCGCTTTGTGCCTTTTGGACTTCTCAGCTGAGAGGAGCTGACAGTTTTTGACGGCAGCTGGCCCGGCATCAACGACAGACGGTGGGAACGAGTGTTGGCTGCGGCACCTGATTGTCCCATCATGAGGGAGAGTCGATGGGAAGTGAGAGAGTCTTGCAGCTGGCCGGGCATCATGGACGCCCGACGGATTGTGTCAGATGGGTCACCCGTACGGAGATCTTCATCTGTGAAGAGGAAAGCGCTGCAGGCAGTCTAGAAGAAGAGACAAAGAGGGGTTTTAATAAAAGTAGTGTAAAAAGAATTGAGGGCGGTGACTCAGAGCAACATAACCTAATATTAAAATCATGTTTTACAGCTGCAGTTGTAATATTTCGGCATTGTGTAAAATGGCTCAGACAAGGATCTTTAACCTCTATGTGAAACTATATGGTTGTTGTGTTAAGCGTGTATGTGTGCAAGTGTCCCTCTCTACTAACGTCAGACTCCACAGGGTAGCTGCTCTTTAGATGAGGAAGGCAGGCCTTGTTCCTGGCCTGGAGCTCAGCAATCCTCATCCAGTCTTCAGGTGCACCATCTGGTTCATTCTCTGCCCCCACGCAGAACGTACTAGTGGCTGAAGCCAAAACCAACGTAGGAAAAGAAACTTAGTTATTAGTTACTGGTAAATAAGCACAGATGGGTTTTACAGTTACAGTAGTCAAGAGCTAAGATTTTTTACGTTTATGTATTCTAACTAATACGACTTCCCCCTAAACATCTGAGTCAACTCATCAGTCAAAAAGCTGCAGATCTGAACCTCGATTTGTCAGTCAAATAACTGCACTGTCGTTTTAGCAGCATCATTATACACAGAGCAAGACAGAATACCTATTTTACAAGGGAAAATTGAAAACCGATCAGATAATCGATTAACTGTTCAAATAATTTTCATGTGAATGTGATTATAAGTTGTCAAATGTGAGCATTTGCTAGTGTTTCTTGGTCTTGCCTTCTAATAAATTGAATATTTTGGGGGTTTTGGCCTGTTGGGTGGACAAAGTAGACATTTGATGACGCCACCTTCCTTTACAGTTTCCTGATGTTGTACAGAACAAATGATTTATTGATTAATTGAGAAAACGGTCAATGAAAATCAATGTGGGTCCCAGCCTTGCATGTTGTTTCATTTTTCCCAGACTGACCGCTCACTTGATTTCTCACTCTACAGTACAACCTCCTGCGAGTGGGCCAGGTGTCCACTTACGCTGTGAGTGGATTGTGCTCCGCCTGTACCCTGGAAGACCGATGAGCTGGTCATTGGCAGCGCCCGCCATTCTGGCCGGTCTGTCAAACAGCTCTGTCGACGCAGGCTGTGCAGAGTGGGCACTGGAGAGGTTCGGCTGGGAGCGAGCTGAGACCAGACTGTAGAAAGTCTCATCAAGGTCACCGCCGGTGCCACCTGGGGTCTTCTACAGATCAGTGTTCAACAATCAATTAGGGATACAATAATACTGCAGCGGGAGTGTGGGGATGTTTGAAAGGGCAAGTTAAAACATTTGGGTTCAGCCAGTTAAAATTGTTTTAGTATGAAAGTTAAAAACTAGGACAAAAATGTCCTGGGTAAATGAAGAGTTACCCCAAATCCAAACATACATATTTTTCTTCTGGCCTGTGGTGCTATTTATCAATCTAGATAGTTTTGGTGTGAGTTACAGGAGATGTCAGTTGTAGAGACATCTGCCTCTGCTTGTGGTGCTCAAAGCACCAAAAAAAACAAAACAAAAAAAAAACAACCTCAACAGCAATATCTCTTGTTATGTGCCATCTCATGAAGTAACTATTTTACTTATAGAAGAAAAAAGTGGTTTGGGTGGCTTATACTGTAGAAAGAAAGTACTTCTTACATGAAACTGCTCACAACAAGGTCTGTGGATTTTCTTGACTAACTGGGACATTACTTCTGGAAAGACACGTTGTTGAGTTTTAAAAATGTATTTTTTGGCACTTTAGCACCACAAGATGGGTGCCATTTAGTTCTATTATATTCAACAGCAAACAGACATTTCCACAGCCGAGATCTCCAAAACTCTGCAACTGACAGTAAAGTAATCTAGATGGATAAAAAACACTACAGGCTGGTAGAAAAATATGTTGCTTTGATTTAGGAGTGAACTGTGCCTTTAAAAATAACAAGTATGATTAAAGATATTAAGAACTGAGTTAGATAATCAGCTGAAACCTTAAAATACACTCCAGTTTCATAATGACTACAATTGCTATAGAGTGAGACAGAAACCACAGTGAATATTAAACAGCGTGGTGATTATTCAACAGTGCGTGTTATTGTGAACATGCACAACATGCAGTAAGTGTGCAAGTGAGTTTCCTCCACCTTGGTCATGGTGATGTTAATAACCTGCGTAGTCCTACGTCGTTTGACAGATGAAGTTGGGTTTTTACGGGTCGAATCCAACGTACTGGTCCTGGTTGATAAAAAAGAAAACGAGGATCAAGGAAGAGTATGAAAAAAAAAACAGTGGGTATGGTTATACAACAACCAGGAAATTTCATGTATGTGGAAGGAAGAATTTACAATTTACAGAAAATATTTAAAACAGATAAATCAAGGGGTTTAATAAATAGCAAATAATGAGAGTTAGATGAGCTGCAGCTAAAGTTAGTAAAGTATCAGTATCAGGCAACTACTGTCTCTTGCATTAATCATACCTTTTATTTGAATAAGCTATAATGAAATTAATTTAAACAATAGTGAATTATATGTCCCATCTTTTTTTTTTACCTCTATCTCCATACAAGTTCCATAACTGTTGTTAGATGGTTCAATAAAAGCAAAAGAAATGCCAAGAAGTGTCAAGCAGGTTACAAGTGACTGATAACAGGGTCGGGCTAAACAAAGATTTTAAACTGGTCTCAATGAGCACTGCTTTGTAATCATACTGGTTTTTACGGGGGAACTTCCACAGTATAAAATGGAACTTTAATGACTGCGACGTCCTGTCTTGCCAAAAATAAACTCACAGATTTTCATATTACAAGAAAAGATTAAATCAACCCAAATAAACATTATATGAGCATATATTCACAATTTAATGCAAAGAAAGTTGAGTAAAGCTGAAGAATTCAAAGATGCTCACATCTACAGTTAGTAAACTATATACTGAAAAACTTAGTGGAACTCAACAACACCCACCACTCTCACTCTCCCATCCTAAAGAAAAACCTAAAGGTGGCTGTGAAATACCACAACTGTCACAACAGTGTGACGTACCTGTTGATCTGTCTGTTGTTTATAGGTGTAAAGTAAAGGGTTTCCAGTGACTCAGCCTGTAGACCCCGCCGTTTGGCTGCCAAGCGCTCCGAGCTGCGAACGAGCGGCGTGCTTGATTCATCAGGCAATGAGAGTTTCCTGCAGAAACAGAGAGTTGTGCATGATTACAATCACAACAGATTTCCACTATGCCTCTGTTGCAAGACATCTTAGTTCTCTTTCAAATATAAAAAAGAAAAAACTTAAGTTTAAACGGCAGGATCTTCTACCACAATTTTCTAGTCCTTTTGATCATATCAAGGGAAATCTGCAGCCCTAAACATTTTCATGCTTCTTAACAGTATATTACCTTGTGGTGTTCAGAGAATCTTCCAGAGAACTTTGGTCCAGGCTGTCAGAGCTCATGGCCCTCTTTACTTGTGCTTTAGTGTGAACACCTGGGTGTGCATTGGGAACATCCAGGTAGCACAACTCTGTCGCACTTCTTTCATTACCGTGAATCTTATTCTGTGCCCGCAGGTTATGGTCAGCAAAGGCCAGCTAAAAGTAAACAGATGTGTGTAAACATGTGTGGTCATGCTCACTGTATTGAATTCTTCTCATGTTTCAAAATATATTACCAACCTGTGCCTTCAAACTGTCCACCATGCTCATAAGTTTCTGCTCATTGGATTGGGCCTTGTCCAAATCCAGTTGGAGCACCTTGTTCTGCGTGCTAACAGCCTTAACTTCACGCTCTTTAACCTCCAAGGAATGCTTGAGTTCAGCCACCTCCTCCTGGCTTTCCTGGAGAAGCTGCTTCTTGCTATTGTAGTGACTCACTGCCTTCTCCATCTATGGAATTGTGGTAATAAAACAAATATCATAATAACATTAATCTTAGTCCAGACTACTTGTCTGACACCAAACAGAGAGAACAATAAAGTAAGCATATGAAGCTGTAGTCTAGGAACAAGACCACTTAAAGTGACGTTATGAGTAACATGCAGAAAGACAGATTTAAATCGTTATTACTGACAACAATTTTGATATGTACAGATATACAAGTAATGAAACTGAACTGTGTTATTTCTGTTGGGATTATTTGTGGTAACACCAACCTGTGCCTTGTAGTGTTCTGCAGCATCGGATTTAGCTGAAAGTTGTTCCTGCAGGTTTCTCACTGCCATCTCAGTTTCTTCAGCTCTTCCCCTCTCTTTCAAGAGCTTCTCTTTCTCCATTTTCAGTATTTCCAACTCTTGCTGTAGCACGGATTCTAGTTTATGGGAGGCTATGTTCTCTCTCTCTATGGCCTGTTTGGTCTGAGCGAGTCTCTCCTTTTCAAAGACCACGGCTTCAAGTTGTTTCTCCAGAGCTATATGATCTGTTTCTGCCTGGAGTATCCTAGCCATCAGTAGTTCTTTTTCCTGAACAAGAGCCTCCTTTTCCCTAACAGTGGCGAGCTGCAGCTCCTGTGCAGCCTGTGTCTCTGCATTTACTGAGACAAGCTGCTGCTTAAGGAGCTCTATCTGCTGAGAAGTCTCCTGCTTAGTTTCGAGTAACATTTGCTCTTTAGCCAAAAGATTTTGAGAAACCGTTTCCACCTCTGCTTTCAGATCCTGGATCTCATGTTTAAGAGCATCTGTCTGTTTGGAGCTCTCCTCCTTTATCTCAGCCACCGTTTTCTCATTGGATTCAGCTTCCTCTTTTGCTTTTTGAACCAAGTTAACCTGGGCAGCGACCTCTTCTCTGAGAGTTTTCAGATTTTGGTCTTTATCAGTTATGACTGTTTTGACGGTAGACAACTCAGTCTGAAGGTTCTGAAGCTTCTCCTCAGCTTCCAGAAGGAGGCATTCCTTCTCACTCTGAGATTCAGTTAGCTTTTGAATCATTTCTTTCTGTGAAGACATCTGTGTCTGCAAAATCTCCACTTGTTTGACTTTTTCCTGCAGATTTTGGAGTGCCTCCCTCTGTTGAATATTTTCTTGTTGTTGTTGAGACAACAGATCCTCCTTAGACTGCATATTCACCTCTGCCTTCTTCAGGGAGGAGCCAAGAGTCTCCACCTGTGTCTTTAAACTTTGGATTTCTTGACGTAGCAGATCCGAGTGCTCTGAGCTGTCAGTCTTGAGCAGTATCATCTGCTCCTCTTTAGCTTGGATCGCCTCTTTCAGCTTCCTCACTTCTTCCTCAGAGGCTGACAGTTGTTGCTGTAGGAGCTCCTGCTGATGAGTGCTCTCCTCTTCCTGTTTGTTGAGCATAACCAGCTGACTCTGAACTTTCTCCTCAGCCTTTGTGAGAGATTCACTCATATTAGCTAGTTGGTCTTTTAGACATTTGATATCTTGCTGTAGCATGTCAGAATGTATGGAGGTCTCTTCTTTTAGTGTGACCAGCTGATCCTCTTTAGCCTGGATCTGCTCCTTAAGCTCTTTTATTTCATTTTCAGAGGTTGTCATCAAGTTTTGAAATTGATCTTTTTCCTGAGAAATTTCCGTTTCCCTCTGAGCGAGGAGATTTTCTTTAGCCTGAACCTGCTCAACTGTAGTCTTCAAGGATTCGTTCAAACTTTGTACTTGGTCCTTAAGAATTTGGATCTCATTCTGAAGCATTTCTGACTCCTTACAGTTCTCCAACTTTAACATGTTAATCTCGCCCGCCTTTGTTTGAATCTCGTCCCTCAGCCGATTAACATCCTGCTCAAGAACTGAATTGTCATTTCTAAGGGCCTCAATCTGCAAAGTGCTCTCCTGTTTCTGCTTGGCCATCAAATCCTCTTTGGCTTGAACTTGGTCCTTGGCAGCATCAAGAGAATTGCTCATACTTTGTATTTGTTTATTCAGACTTTCAATCTCTTGCTGTAGTAATTCAGAGTGTGTGGAGGTCTCAGTCTTCAGCTGAATCAACTGCTCCTCCTTTGAATGAATCTCTGCATTTAGCCTCTTCACCTCATCTTGCGATGCCACCATCTGTGTCTGGAGTTCCTCCATATCCTGAGTGCTCTGTTGACATTGTTGAGCAAGCAGACTTTCCTTGGATTGCAAATTCTCCTCAGCATCCCTCAGTGAGGAATTAACACACTGGACTTCTGTCTTTAAACTCTGAATTTCTTGACGTAGCAGATCCGAGTGCTTTGAGCTGTCAGTCTTGAGCAGTATCATCTGCTCCTCTTTAGCTTGGATCGCCTCTTTCAGCTTCCTCACTTCTTCCTCAGAAGCTGACAGTTGTTGCTGTAGGAGCTCCTGCTGATGAGTGCTCTCCTCTTCCTGTTTGTTGAGCATAACCAGCTGACTCTGAACTTTCTCTTCAGCCTTTGTGAGAGAGTCACTCATATTAGCTAGTTGGTCTTTTAGACATTTGATATCTTGCTGTAGCATGTCAGAATGTATGGAGGTCTCTTCTTTTAGTGTGACCAGCTGATCCTCTTTAGCCTGGATCTGCTCGTTAAGCTCTTTTATTTCATTTTCAGAGGTTGTCATCAAGTTTTGAAATTGATCTTTTTCCTGAGAAATTTCCGTTTCCCTCTGAGCGAGGAGATTTTCTTTAGCCTGAACCTGCTCGACTGTGGTCTTCAAGGATTCGTTCAAACTTTGTACTTGGTCCTTAAGAATTTGGATCTCATTCTGAAGCATTTCTGACTCCTTACAGTTCTCCAACTTTAACATGTTAATCTCGCCCTCCTTTGTTTGAATCTCGTCCCTCAGCCGATTAACATCCTGCTCAAGAACTGAATTGTCATTTCTAAGTGCCTCAATCTGCAAATTGTTCTCCTGCTCCTGCTTGGCCATCAAATCCTCCTTGGCTTGAACTTGGTCCTTGGCAGCAGCAAGAGAATTGCTCATACTTTGTATTTGTTTATTCAGACTTTCAATCTCTTGCTGTAGCATTTCTGAGTGTGTGGAGGTCTCAGTCTTCAGCTGAATCAACTGCTCCTCCTTTGAATGAATCTCGACTTTTAGCCTCTTCACCTCATCTTGTGATGCCACCATCTGTGTCTGGAGTTCCTCCATATCCTGACTGCTCTGTTGACGCTGTTCAACAAACAGATTTTCCTTGGATTGCAAATTCTCCTCAGCATCCCTCAGTGAAGCACCGAGACACTCAACTTGTTTCTTTAAATCTTGGATCTCTTGGTGTAGTAGTTCTGACTGCTCTGAACTCTGGTTTTTCAACATGTTCATCTGTTCCTCTTTAGTCTGGATCTCTTCCACCAAAATCCTTACCCTCTCTTCAGAAGCAGACAGTTGTTGCTTCAGGATCTCTGCCTGATGAGCACTTTCCTGCTCTTGCTTTTTAAGCATAACCTCCTGAGCCTGAACTTGTTCCTCAGCCTTTCTGAGAGACTCGGTCAGACTTTCTAGTTGGCCTTTTAGACCCTGAATGTCTTGCTCCAACAATTCACACTGGCGAGAACTGTCATTCTGTAGAATAACAAGCTGCTCATTTTTCACTTTTATCTCATCATTTAACTTCTGAATCTCCTCTTCACAGGTCACAATCTGTTGTTGGAGTACCTCCCTTTGTTGGATGCCCTCTTGTTGGGTTTTAGCCAGTAGGTCTTGCTTAAGATGAATTTCCTGCTCAGCCTGTTTGAGAGATGCATGGAGGTCTTCCACCTGGACAGTTAAGGTCTGGATTTTATCATTAAACACTTCTTGCTCATTAGACTTCTCCAGAAGTATTTTGGCAAGCATTTCTTCTTTGGCCTGAATTTCATTTTTGTTACTTTTGGTTTCATCTGTAAGAATGTCAACTTCTTCTCTCAGAGTGTTAATTTGTTGGTCTTTATCAGCCAAGAGAGAACTGGCAGCAGATAACTTTGTCTCAAGATCTTTCACCTTCTCTTCAGTCTGGTGCAGAAGGTCTTCTTTCTCTTTCTTAATTTCCTTGAGTTTTTCAACTTCTTGTTCACAAGCAGCAATATGCTGTTGTAGTCTGGTCATCTGTGTGGCTTTCTGCTCTTCAAGTTGCTCAAGTTGCAGCTTTAGATCCTGGATCTCTTGCTGAAGGACTGATCTCTGCTCAGCGATCTCCTTTTGCAACTTGTCTATAGTGTCATCTTTAGCTTGAATCATTTCATCAGTTTGGGACTTCTGTTGCTTCAGGAGCTCTTTCTGTTGAGTAATTTCTTCCTGGCACCCTGCCAGCTGTTGTGTTTTCTCCTGAATCTCCACTTCAGCCTTTTTCAGGGAGCAAAATGTGCTCTCCAGCTTACTCTTCAAACCGTTGATTTCAGTCTCATACATTTCTCTCTAGCAATTTAAGAAGAGAGGACAATTAGTAACCATTCACACCAAACTACGTTTTTTTTTCTGGGGGGGGGGGGGATGCAGACTTGAAGTTTAAGTATTCAAATTTCTGATTTCAGTTTCATTATACAATTATCAGCCTTTACAAAGAATAACGGACTTTACCTCCATAACAGGGCCCATATTCTCTCCTACTTCTTCCTTAGAGGCCCTGCTTATTTCAGTCTCCAAACAGGAAATCTTTCCCTGGAGAATCTGGATTTGTTCAGTCAGTAACTCCTGTGAAAGAAGGGGGAGAATATTGCGATAAAACTCAGTTGTGTAGAACACAAAATATAATCAGAGCCATGAAAAAAAACCTGATTTATGAAGTCAAATATTTTAGTGTTTGCTTTTCTTCCTATTATGTTTCTACTTTGTTTATTTGTTTGTGGAATTACTGCACATTAATGATTTCCAGAGTTGAAAAAGAAAGATCTATAATTTATTGTTACATTTTATAGTGTTTTTATAACAGTTATATTGTTAAATAATATTATTTTAATTATGTTATTTCTAGTCGGCAGCATTTGAATCATTTAAAGAGTTAACAAACCAAAAGCAGTTGCTGATGCAACTTCTGTTGTGAGGACATATTTACCTTTTGAGCAGTAGCTTGGCTGAGTTCAGACACGAGGTGGTCTGTTTTACTTTTCCACGCCTCCTGAGCAGATGCCTGTGTTTCTGTCAACCTGCCAACTTCTGCCTCAAAGATGGTAAGCTGTGAACACACTGCTCTCATCTGCAAAAATATCCAGAGAAAGCTTTTACAATCTGTATTAAGTGAAAGTTTTGATTTCAACATTGTACAGCAACAGGTTTGCTACTGTCACTGCACCCAGTGAAACTTGACACCACCTGAATATTCACATGGCTTCGTTTCAGAGGAAGTCTGCTCATGATGAAATTTTCAGGGACATAAGAATTGCACATTACTGCTGTCTCATTTATAAGGGGATTAAGACAGAAACTGCATTTAACAGAGGGAACCTTTGCATATCATTACCTGGGACGAGAGTACACCATTTTCTTCAGTGAGCTCATCCACTTTGCGCTCCATAAGTGAGGAGGTACTCTTAAAGTCTTTATTTTCCTTTAACATCTCATTAAAACGCATTTGTAACCTAAGACAGAAAAAAAAAAGTTAGCAATGCTGTTTCTTAAATCACTTTCAGACCAAATTCTTGACATTTTTTATGAAATAAATGTTTGTGCACAGACAATGTAAGACTCATTTCATTTATAATAATTTCCCTTAATATTTGTAGGCTACAGGGCCAAAATCTTGCTGTAGTCTGAATAAAATAATATTTTGTAACTTCTATACAAATAGTGTAGTCTGTCTAAATTCAATTTAGAATGGACAAGGGTCGCTGAGACTTTTAATTAGCAAGGGAGGTGTCACAGCCTGTGGAAGTAAATATTATTCTAAAACTCAAGCTGAACAGATGTCATTAGTATAAAAATGTGTTATTATCACTGTTGTGCAACAACAAATAGGTCTAAAAAATTGTTCAGCTCTCTTCCAAGATACTTACGAGTTGTTCTTGTTCTCAAGCTCGTTGATTTGCTCCCTCGTAACCTGCTCCTGATTCCCTTGCTCTTCTTTCAACTTATTCAGGCGGTACTGTAACTGGTTAATAAGGGTCTCTGAAAAACAAAGTATAGAACAGAGTTAAAGTTACAGAGAACAGAACCAAAAACATAAATGGCAGGCAAAATTATTGTGCAGAGCATATTAAGTTAACTGGTGTTCATTTTCAGCCATACTTTGACAAAACACTCAAATTTGTTGTAAAAGAAACAGCAAAACTAAAGCACATATAGTTTTGCCTGTTTCTCTTATCAGTCTAGCTAACATTGTTTTTCCAAATACAAACACTTAAATGCTCTACCTCTCTGTGCAATGAGTGCAAGCTTGCTGGCCAGTTCCCTTTCCAACCCATCTCTGTAGTCTCTATCCTTGATCATCTGTCGTTGCATCTTTCTCATCTGAAACTTTGGTGTGTTCATAATATCCTGCAAAGGAGACTTGCTGTGGGAATAAAGCATATCAAGTACTGAATTAGAATCTAAATGGTAATATCCCACGAAACTGCAAATATAAACGGATATGGAGGGACTTAAATATAACATACATATTAGAGTGTTTTCATGCAATGCAACTACAAATTTAGTCTTTTTCACATGGTATGATAAGTAGTTAGTTATTGCAAGTTTAGTTAAGTATGGTGAATTTATTTGCTTTAATGTTTACATGAATCCTAATTCAGGCTAAAGGTCTTTCAGAGGAGACATGCAGCGAATTGAGCTGAAAAATGTCTTGTGAAGAGGTCCAATTGATGAATATCATATCCATCCACACACACCACAATGGTGTACCACATTATTATACCATAATGGCATGAGAAAATAAAACTCTCACTTAACTGCTTCTTAATGATAGTTTAAGCATTTTCATGAAACATAATTTAAAGAACCTTGGCTAAGTTTGGATTAACACTGGCTGCAAAAATTTCCTTGCTCACACTTGATGAATATGCTGTGTTGGACAAATTCAAGTCCACCCCAATACCTGACAGAGGACGAAGCCACAGTTTGTACATCCACAAATGTGACCTTCTGAGTGCGGTGGAAAACAGGGGAGTCGTCATCTGAGAGCGAAGAGATAGTCGACACATTGGAGGTAGACGTGGTTTCTGATCGCTCAAATATTTCACGAGAAACAGGCAAGTCTGAAATTTATGGAGAGATGTGTTTTGTTAGATTTTACGGCTTGCATAATAAATTCAAACCAGAAAGCTGGTGTTATACAGAAACAATTTGTGCAATACTGCTTTCTGCTATGAGAAGATTTTAAAAAGCTTTGACTTACGTCTCCTCGACAAATAGGCATCCAGTCCATTGCTCAGATAAACACAGCCATCGCTCTCCATCACAAAGGAGCCAGTTAGGTTTGCTATCTCTTGCTAACAGAAAAGAATAGGGGTATATACATATGTATAAATTGGCACAGAATTAAATGTTAGTAAAGGTGATATATCTCAGTGGTCAAGCTCTGTGCTTACCTCCACATCGCATTCCAACATGTTCAGAGTGGAGCGTTCATTCATTATGTCATGGTATACAAGCAACAAAAGCACCTGGTGATATCACAAACAATGAGTCAGAGTGGGTCCATGTCTGTGTTTGAATTACTGTATTGTATTTTTTTTTTTGTTTTATACCTTTGCAATTTCTACTGTTAAGTTGATGCCATCTCTTATGTTGCCCCAAGACAATGAAGTGCCTTTGGTTGCATTGAATCTGCAATCCCCTAACAGATAAAATAGACAGAGGTTAATTCTGAAAAGTGAACATTTGTCTGTGTGCAAGACTTAAAGAGTAGCTTCACATAAATAGAAAAGTGGCAGTCAGGGCGTGTCCTTTACACCCTGGCACGTTTACAGGTGCAAAAGGGAATAGACCTATTTCAGACCACACCCAACAGTGATGCAAGGTGTCGTCAACAGTGCAACAGCTTTCAAATTTACAAACAGAGGACATCAGTGAACACACCATCATTTTATAAATTCATTTACTGAGCTACAAGGGTGACACTTTCAGAAATACAGCATACCTAATCTCAACAGATAAGAAAATAAATATCACATTTATCTATATGCAGTCAGTTCAGTGATAAATCTGGGAAATGTTAGGACTTCCTTAACACATAGAAGCAATAGGAAAGGTCTACCACTACACTACAACATTATCGAAACCGGAGACTCTATCACATATTTTTTAGTAAACATATAGCCTTGATGAAAATCACAGTTAAAACAAGTTATATTTGAAGATATTGCTAAAAGGCAGAGAAACTCACGTTCTAGGAAGCTTGCAATGAGCCTGAATCGATCTTCAATGGAATTACTGAAACAAGGATTGGGTTCCTTTTTCCTGAGGTGACACAAAGGTGAAACAAGAATAAAATGTAGGTTTTACCCCAAAGAATCAGCATTTCTTCACTGTCAAGAACCTACTACCAGCAAAGCATTTTAATAATAAATAATAATAATAATAATAGTAATAATAATAGTTCCATAGTCACAGACCTGCCCTTGTTTACACAGACAGCATTTCAACACATTGTTCCTACTTACAGCATATAAACAACTTTTAGCAAGAGTGTCCCATCTTGTAACTCGCCGATAGTTACTTCCCGGTCACACAGTTTTATACTGTTAACCTGTAAAGAAATCATTTGACAAGTTGGTTAACTAACTAAATATTAGTGCAACTACGTAGTAAGTTTCGCTGAATTCAATATATTTGCACTTTATTGGAGACGTTAAAATTAACTCACCCAGCCGAGAAGAGCCTTAACACCCAAGTTAATGGCCATTTTGGCTGACCCTTTATCCCAGAGGGATTTAACCTGGAAACAAAGAAACAAAAAAGTCTAAACAAATGTTTGTCAAGCTAACGAATAAGCACATTAACTTTGCTCATTAACATTAACGCAATTTTCATCGACAACTATATAACATACTAATTAAGTTATCGATAATGCATCCTAAATTACTCTTGATATACTCACAGAATGCTAACTTAGTGCAAAGATAGATTAGCTACATTAATGTTAACCTGTATTCGTTGGCTAACAGTTTCTGTAACACCGATTAACTGTAACTTAGCGAGTGTTATTTAGCTTTAATCCTTAAAGACCAACGGTCATAAAGTGTTGCTTTCTGCCAGTGACTCACCGTAAAAGCCAAAGACTTTATCCGCTTTTCTGCACTGTAGTTACTGCTTCTCTGAAGAGATGTGCAGCCTTTTCGTCTAACTACATTGAGCTACAGCTACGAAATAAACAGTCCCCACGCGAAAGTAGATCAAATTCAAAAGGACTGCTGAAGATTGAACTAGCCAATCCGCTTTCACGAATCGACGCGTCTGAAAATAACCGAAGTTGATTGGTTTAAAAGCCGGAAGTGAGCTAAAGGTTGCGTTCGTTGTCCACATCGGAGTGTTCGGTTTCGACGCGGGCGGGAAAGAGCTCCTAAAATAAAGTTCAAAATGCAAGCGGTATTCACAAGTGTTCAGCGTTACATTTTTTTCTTTTGTTTTCTGTTTTTTTCCCGAAAACATCTGCTGGCTGCAGCGGGTCAAACTTGTTTTTACATTAGTGTAGACTGCCGACTCCGCAAACCCGGATGAATTTCGGGCTACGCCGGAATAGAATTGTTGGTAGCAAGTAAGAGTTAAACGTCCCACACATACGCACGATTTATTTTAATAAATAAATTATTAGTAATTTTGCGTTTATCAAGGTGACGAATTTGATTTTCCAGATTTTCATATTTTACTAGAAGTCTGTGAACGAGCCCAATTTAAATGTAGTCTAAATAATATAGCATAACTACAAATCCCATAATGTACCTGTTCGTTTCCTTGGAAACCGTTTGTTGTTTGACAGGTAGGGCTAAATGTTCAGCGGCTACATCGAGACAGGGTTTTTTTTTTAATAACTTAAGATAGGAAGTTGCTATTATAGGTTGCCTTAGTTTGTTGGTGAGTGCATGATATTTGTGATAGGTCAACAATTATCTGAGGTAGATCAGTGATTAAAAATTGTGTTAAATGGGCAGTATGTATGAAACTATGCTAAAGACATGTATTGTTTATAGCCGCCGTGTAACTTGACATCCTGGACTATGACGAGATTTTTTGATGATCACTGGGTCAAACCTTGACGTCAATGCAATGTCCTCCACCAGGTATAACAGATGTGAATATGTATGGAGCTCCAGTGGATTTATCTTTTAAAAGTATCAGCAGTTTGGCAGGTAGCACACTCCATCTCTGTCATATCCTTTAAAGGTCCATTGTGTAACATTTATGAGGATTTATTGGCAGAATGTGTTAGTTGCATTTATGTCTACTTAGGGACCAGGTCTTCTTCCACCGAGTCCACTATTTGGATCACCATATTTCTACAGTGGCCCCAAATACTGGCTCTAGATACAGCCCTTCATGTTTTTTGTGGCCGCTGTAGGTTCTCCCAAACACACAGGAGAGGTGTTTGCAATCAGTAAGCTTGCCCCTAGATGCCACTAAATCCTACACATTGGTCCTTTAAGGCTATTCATTCTCTCCTTTTGATGCTTTACACTATTGTTTATTTCCTGTACTATATTATACACCATAACATAATTATTAGGGACTAATTGCACCTTTGCTGTAACAGCTACACATGACAGTAACCTGCAGCATTCTTACAATAATTATAGGGTTAGTATACCTCAGCCAAATAGTACATCTATGTACAGTATATAGTTTGTGATTAACTTGTACGTATAGGCTATATTATTATTCTCCCAAAATACAATTTCAAGCATTTGATCTACTAAATCAATGTGCAACCAAACAGCTCAACCATACATCATCTTAAATGAGCTGATCAATAAATTTAGATGCCTTTAAATCAGTGTGTATGATAAATAAAATGTAATATTCACTGTATTTATTTTATGTGGGGTATCAGATGCAAGGACAGAGGAACCAAGCAGTGGTCAGCGACCTTTAAAGAAAAATTCAGAGATGAAGTATATAAGCCGCTCCCTGCGTCTCAATAACAACAACATCACTGACCTTCATGACCTCCAGCGGCCTGTCACACACTTCCTGGCTGAGCCGTCACAGCTCGCCTGGCTGGATCTCTCCTTCAACAAAATCTCACATATAGATCAAGTAAGCTTCCTTTCTCTATGACTTGTTTGCACATTTGTCTTTCTTCTTTCTGTCACAGTAAACCTGCAGTATGTGTGTTCTTGGGTTCCAGGTTTTGTGCGAGCTGCGCGAACTGCGCGTGTTGTATCTTCACGGCAACAGCATTTTTATCCTGTCAGAGGTGGACAGGCTGGGAGTGCTGCCGCATCTACACACCATTACTCTGCATGGAAATGTCATAGAAAGCAACAAGGCCTACAGGTAGAACAAGTTTGCTCCCAGGGGTTGGAATTATTTTAAAAATGTATTCCAATACAGTTACTAATTACCTGTTGTCAAAATGTAGTCAATAACCTAATCCAAGTGTCATAATATCAAAGTAACGTAAGTGATTGATTTCCATTTCTTTAATATGACATTGTCAGGTTCATAGATTGTCCAGCTATTCCTTCCTTTTTTGTATGCAATATGTTTATTTTATGCATTGATTTGAAGACAAAACAATGCAAAATTTCCACTCAGTCAAAGCATGTTTCTACTTGAGGCCGTAAAAATGAATTGGCACCTGTTAGGTAAAGTACGGTTTCCCATTAGATCAGAGTGCTGTTGATAATTGCTAAGTGCACATGGTAGGATATCAGTCTTTATTATATGTATTTTAAAATTGTAATCCTGCTAATAATCCCTATTTTTTACTAAATGTATCTGTAATCTGATTACGCCTTTCTATCAGTAAGTAGTTACCTTTTTTTGTATCCAGATTATGTAATCCTGTTACATGTAATCCATTACTCCCCAAGATTGTTAACACCGAACAAAATCACAAACACATCCAAATTATCTATAAAATTTTTGGATTTGAGACACTTTTATTTCTCAGTCCATTATCACACCAAAGTGTGTCAAAGTGCATGAGACATTGGTCCACTGTGTCACTAGCTGCGCCCCAAATCGCAGAGTTTTTCCTTTCCCTTTTAGTAACGTACTGCAGCTGATCCTTTCAAAGTACATACAGTATGCATACAGTTAGGACACACTACTTCATCTTCTTTACATTGCGCCCTGAACTTTGACCCTCATGCTCATATATCCGTTGCACACCGTAGCGTGAAATTTCTGCCATCTGTCTCCTGTGCTGTGATCTGTCTGTGCTTTCTTAGTGGCTCACTGGATGTGAGGTGGAATTGTGGATCAGAATAGCCAGAAAAGTATGTTGGCTTCCATATTGCAAAATGCAACCAGATGCAGTAAGACTTCTTGGTATTTTTTGGCATACTGCATCTAACATACTATGTATTGGGACGTACTTTTGTGTCATACTAAATATGCTTGTATGAGTATTGGAACTCATTGGCTGTCATGTTTTGCCTTGCCTAGGTGTGAAACACTCTCATTCTGCAGTCAAGTTAGCAATAACACATCAAAATAAACCTTGCTGAGAAATATTTCAGGTGACCGTCACAGTTTGGGTTGTTTTAGGCAACAAAGCTACTTTGTTAGAGATAGGAAAACATGATAGTTTGTGTTAAAATACGTAATTATTTAAAACAGTCAATATAATTATTTGCCACACACAGGAACTGAACCATGGTGTCCTGTGTGAAAGTCCTGAGTTCCTCCTTGGGAAGGCAAAACATGACCCTGACATCCTGACATCCCCTGGTGGATCGGTGGGTCTATAACACACTCATGTGTGAGACTGGGCTGTCTCAGCCGTCGTGTTGACGTTCTTTAAACTGAACATGAATGAGCACAACAACCATAAACACCCAGCTGGAATCCACACTGCTGGCAGTTCCTTACAAATACAAACAGAGTGAGAGTAGAGTGAGGGTTTACTCTTATGTTACAAGAGTGCAGTTACATTGTGAATGTGTGTGTTGATGTGAGTGAGACACGAATGCTTGGCAAGCATGTAGGTACATAACAGAGCTCATATTACATATCCTAGTCTGCATAGTAACAGCAGTTGCATACACACAGAAGGGATGCTAGGTAAAAACCTACTTCAAAGAACTGATTTCTTATGAATCAGTACAGCTTTTAGATTATATTTGATCATTTAGTAAACTTCTTCAAAATTCAGTTTGGATTTTCTGTGTGGATACGTACAGCGTGTGTATAAACTATTCAGTGTGCTTGCATGAATGTTCTTTGTGCATTTAGGAATCGTGTGATTTCTGTGCTGACTCGGTTGAAGGCGATGGACTTCAGTGCTGTGACACGCCAGGACCGAGTCATGGCAAAGATTTGGCATCAAAACAACAACAGCAGCAGAAGCAGCAAGGAGACTCTCCAGTGACTGCTGGTTCATCTCTGTCGTGGAGTGTTGAAGTCATGGTTTCACCCACATGTCCTGTGCTTCACATCCACTGCAGAAAAAACCTTTGAAATATTGCATCTATTGGATGTTTGTCTGTATATATGTGGTGAAACCAGCATGGTTTTAGCACTTTACAGCTCAGTAATAACAGTAATAGTGGCATAATGATAATATAGAGGTACTGATTATGTAATTAATCATGGAATTACCAAAGTAAGACCCAGATAATTATTAACAATGAAACATGAACATTAAATTTATGTAACAGGGGAATAAAGGGCCAAAACAAAATGCAGTAATGGGGTTAACACATTTAAAGGCATAATATGCAACATCTTACTAAAAATAACAATCTATAGGCTCATATAAATGTAATCAACTATCCTTCTGGTGTATTTACAAACACCACAGACAAATCCTACTGAGTCTACCTTTAATGATAGCACTGAGGTAAAGCTATGCACGGATATAACCATTTTATTGCTAGCAGGTTACTATATTGTTGCAAAAAATATTATGAAATAGTTTTAACTCTTTGCTGTGTTTAAATGTAACCATTACCTTTTGTTTTTGACCCCTTATTCACCTGTTGCATTCATTTCTGTATAATATCACCCAGATATACCCATTGTTAATGCTAAGCTATTACCTGGTTATTACAAAGTATTACATATAACCAGTTTAATCAAACTATTACTTTAATATTACCATGTTTTTACAGTGCTGTAATAAAGAGTGCTATTATTGGACTTAATGTTCATGTTTTTGAAATTGACATTTTTTCATTGAATAGTCCAAAAAGAAGTCATCAACACTTTAGCCATCTAGAATTGTCACTTTTCATTTTAATAACAGTAAAGAAACTACACTGAATACCAGATACTGATGATACTGGCTCAGACACATAGTAAATTATATATGAATATAGTTATAGATGATCTTTTAACAATTTTTCCTACCAGTTATTAATCTTAGAGAATGTCTCTGTAGCATTAATGAGCCAATTACCTCTCAGATATGAGCATGTGAATGTTTATTAAATGAAACACAACTGCTTATGTTGAAAACTTTTAATGAATTAAACCAAAAAACAAAACAAAACAAAACAAAAATCTTAAAACTTTTTGGTACTAGCCTAAGATATTACAAACATATTTCAGGTAGTATAACACATTTAAGAAACAAACAAAAAAACAGAAAAAAATGCCAAGAACCCATTGCAAAAAGCTCAAATCAATTGCGTGGTTGAAATAATCACAGCCTTGCAGATCATCCCTTTAGAGACCCAAGAGCGGCTCACCGTGCTCTCTGTCCACGCATACAGTCGCGTGTTCTCCTCTGAAGAGCAAATATACATTTAAAAACACAAATAAATAATCACAAAAAGGTCTCGGATCATTTTTATCTGCGGTGGTACATAGATTGTTAACGCTCCCCCACACTGCTACAATGGTTAGTTTCTGATTAATATGAACAACTGAAATCATATTACGATCTGCAGCGAAAAGCTTTGTTTAAAAGCTAACAAACGCAAGCCTTAAAAGTGTCCTTGCATGTCATAAAAACGTTTGTTATCACCACAAGATCTTAGGCAATCCTGACCAATGAACTCTCTGCGAAAAGAGGAACTTCATACAATCCATCATCTGTTTTTTATATTCGATCAGAAAATTCTGTACAAAAAGGCATGAATACACGACATCTGTCCCTGCGCCCTCCACACACCCGCCCCCTTCATCTCTGTATGCTATGAAATACGTGAAGTTCTGGGATTTGATTTAAAGAGTTTTGTTAGTGCTAGAAAACTGCAGAGGAAACATGACTGTCTGTAAACTCGAGAACTTGTGCCCCCAGAAAGCGCCATCATTCCCTGCCCCCATGTGATATTAGTAGACCCACCCTGCACACCCCAGTGTGTGTTTGCATCCTCACCCACCAAAGGATACCAGCCATGGACCGGCCACCCATGATTTGACCTCAACTGGAATAACAAATTATATGCTGCACAACAAATAACCAACTACACCCGTTTCCCTGTCAGATTTTAAATAGTAAAATGTCGATGAAATTTACTTGTCAGGTTGGTTTACTGTATCAGGTTTAGGTTGTGAGATGATGTTTCTTGGTGGATGGTGCCACCAGATTACTATGGGATGTTTGATGTTCAAATTTTGACATCAAGACTGCAGTATTACAACTTTCTTAATTATAATGACATCTTTAACTTATTCCCCTTTTAAGGCTCTGATTTTTTACTTTTTTGCTGTGAAAGGAGAAAGCGTGAGGAACGGGCAGTATCATCCCAAGACAACAGAACAAAGTTAAAGCAACACTATGTAAGATTTGATATTTTTTGTTATTTGGCTCCCCCAGTATCAGAGTGCAATTCACTTACACACAATACACCACTGTCGAAAATGTTGACACCTGTACATGTGCACTTATTATGATTAGATCACGCATTATTACGGATCCCACTTCTTTTCTTGGCAATCACTGGCCTATTGCGATTCTGATTGGCTCCCTTCATTGGTTAGGTTTAGGCATGAGGAGTGAGACTGGGTAGGGTTAGGCTAAGGTAAGAATATCAGGGTAAGCTAAAAGAGGCAGAGGGGCGGTCAAGCCAAGAAAAGCAGAGGGATCCATAATATTGCATGAATGTTTTATGATCAAACACTAGCGCGTCAACAACTTTGCTAATAGCCAAACATCAAGCAAATGCAACAACACTAGACTAGCAAGCCAGCTAATATTACTCAGTAGTCCAATAGCAAGAAGGCTAGCTCAATGTCTGTTTTGCAGCCTTTTATTTCACAAACCTTTCAACAACACCTATAAGCCAGTCCGACATTTACTCTTGTCCGACGGCCTCTTGCTTTGGTCTCTTAGCCTCTGCCATGAGGTCTGTAAAGGCTGCAGAGCCCGGTTACGTTGCCTGTGCGCCCGGCTCCAGTTCTGGCACGACACTGGCAGCACTCCCTGTCAGCACACCCCCACCCCAGGCCTAAATAACCTCCTTTCGACAGTCCTGAACCCCAAGCTCGGGCTGTACAGCTAACTGAACTAAGTAGCTGGCTAGCAGCTACATTTAGCAGCAGTTTTCTTCACCGTCCATCAGGAAAGTCTATAAATCGCAGAGTGGAGACAGAGCAGCCAGAGGACATCAGAGATGAATGAGAATCGTTGGTGGTGTGTGACTTAAAGTGTTATGTACTTGTTGTGATCCAGCTACCAGAGTTAAAGTGAGTGAGTTACTGTGCTGAGTGAGAACGAAAGAGGCACGATTCACCCTATAACAAGTCGGTGCAGCCTCTAAATGATTTTGAAGTTGTTATTTTAAGGTAGAATAGTTACATAATGTTGCTTTAAAGACATATGAAGTGAGAACTCTAAGCCATGATGCAAGTTTTTTATCTGGGTAAATGGCTAAAATATTCAACCATTGCACTTGTGCCTATGGAATTGTGATCATTTCCATTTTTCCAACATTCCAATGTTCCTCGTTTCGCCTGCCTCAATGGAGATTTTATCAACTATATACACCAACAGCCAAAAATCCTACAGCTTTGTCCCACGTGAAGACACTCTACATTCTTCTATGCCTTTGGAAAACAGTCTGGCATATGGAGCTAGCCTTGTTCACCTGAGTTTACAGGCCAAGCAAAAGTTACTGAAACGGCCCTGAAACCGTTAAAAAAAAAAAAGATAAGAGTTGAGTTAAGGATGAGTGATATTTTTTCCCACAGCTTGTTCTGACAAAGCCAGCGATCCACACATACAGAAGAGGCATTCTTGTAAATATGAGATTATACCCCAATGGTCCATCTACAGTCAGCCATCTTCCACAGCCCATGAGGCCAGCTACTGACCCATAACTAAGAACACTAAATGACAGCCATGGGGTGCAATCCTCTGTCTTTGTAGCAATTAGAGGCATAGCTAAGAAGCATAAGGACCAAGATGCTTTAATAAAGGGTGGGCTGGCAGGTGAGGATGCAGAAGTGACACAGAGAGAGCAGGATGGGAGGAACAATATGCGGCCCAGAGTCACTGAATCAGGGAATGGCAAACTGGACGACCAGTTCTTCTTTCGCATCCACTTTAATTTGAGAGATTGCACTGTAAGCATACGCTGCTATTTTGGACACCTGCAAGGAAAAAGGGAGACAGTTATTTTAGTGCAAAATACCTAAAACCTACAGTTTCACAGAGTAAAATAAAAAAAGATCTATTTTAAGCCACACATTTAATCACACCCCTCAGACTGAAATACCAGACAGCTACACATGTTGCATATTGTTCCCACAAGAGAATCTCTCTGATGTTGAATGTAGCCAACAGGCAAACAACACATGCCAACATATCTCCCATGTGTACTAGTGTTTGATTACCTGCTGAACATCTGAATATGGCACCAGGTCACAAGCAAGCACTTGGTGGGGCTGGCTGGTGAGGGAGGGCAGAGCGAGGGCTTTCTTCTGGGGCAGACTGTTGCTCAACACAGCCAGCTTTGTACTGAAACAAAAAACCCACAGGCTTACTTAGGCTGCTGCCCTGTTATTACCTAGACTGCAGTCGTTAGTCTGTCCACAACACATCACCTTAGGCTTGTACTACAAAGGTAGTTCAACATAACCAGTCTGTCTTTTGCATGACCTGGCTTGACAAAAACCTAAAACCCCAGTCAAAGATAATGGGCATCACAACAGTGCATTGTTAACCCAGGTTTTCTTCCTCAGACTCTGCTGCCCACTTTAGTCACGACAAACTGTTATTAATGGAGAGCTATAAAAACATTAAAATATATTACAGTAAAAAGCAACATTGTTGCATTAGATAAGGCAAGACAGGAATTCTGGAAGGAAATTACTAATCAACTTAATGCACTCTTAATGGCTGCTGTTTGTTTTTTAACATGACAAGTGCATATAGAACAATAACAACTGAATTAATCTTAAACTCTGAACATAACCTCCTCCTCATCAGGTTATAAGTTCCCAAGGTGATCTAGCCAAGTTAAGAGAGACACATCTCCGTGACATTGAAAACTCTGGATTTAGACTCAACATAACCTCACTAACCCATTAATCTCGCTCCATGGTACACTTCTCTTGTCTCTTCTGTGTTTTAGCCTAAACATAGCTGCTGTGTTTGGTAGAAATCTAGCCACCAGGTGTGATTGTACCTGGAGGGTGTCTACATGTATCTGCAAGTTAAATGTATGACTTCTTCTTAATGCCATCATTTAATTAAATTTTAAGACAATTTTGCAATAAAACTAAACATCAAATGTGAAAATATAGGCAAACCTTGAGAAAAATATATTTGTCCTTGAATATATTAGTGACTATAATTGTCCAGACAGAGTATGAGATGAGGCTATATCACAAGATAGAATTCCCAATTTAAATGCTAAAAGTCATTTATACCCCTGTATTATTATTGTGGTTCTCTGTTTTATAGTTTAAATGAATAGGTAGAAAGTAAACCCACAGAAACTGGAGTGTTTTAGGTTAGCTTACTAGCTAGCTCCTCCACGCCATTCAGACAGACCATGGATGCTGGTCACCAGGGGACAAAGTTTGCAAAGAACTAAAAACCTAAAAGACTGTACCAGGATACAGAGGCATTTGAATTCAACCCTTGGTGATATCAGGAAAGACTGAATGTGCAGGGACTTGTGCTTTGGAGTGAATTTTAGACTGTGTTTACAATATTCAATAAATAAATGTCTGAGCCCTTCCCAAACAGAATACAACACTTTTTAAGTTTTTTTTTTATTAGTTAATGTTAATTTAAAGGAGAAATTGATTGTATTTACTGTAATAAATCATAAAATGACCATGATATGTCATAAGAAATGAAAGAAACATCCTCAGTTGAAATACTTGCTACTCTGACAACAAAAGTAGATGTCTGTAACAGTTAAATTGAGAAATATGTTAATGGAGTCTGGCAGACAGTGAGACAGGCAGCAACTGAACTCAAACTCAAGAGTGTGTATTTTCAGAGCACTTCTTAGCTTGATAGGCAAGTGACAGTCTCTTATCATTTGTCAAATTATAATGTTGCACTTGTCTTACACTCCTGCAGTATTCCTGCAGTCTGCCTGAGCTTCCTTGAGTCTGGGGAGGAGGGGGTGAGGGGAAACAATTCATTTCAACCATAGATCGTATATTAAATAGGATTTCAACCTGTTTAATGTACCGTCTATGGCTCCAACTTGGTATTTGGACTATAGTACTCATTTTGGAGATAAATTTTGAGGGAGCAGAACTATGCTGTTGCAAGTTTTAAGTTGAATCACTTCCCTCATCACCTTCTCAAGTCACTGGATTGGTGTTGAAATTTTACACAGTGTTGACAATTTCCTTTTCCCAACGACTTTTAAGTCAGCACCACCTACAGGTGTCCCTGGCAACTGGTACATGCATACAGCTGGATCACTTTTAAGTAGTATTTATGTCATCTGAATCTCTTTCCCAGAACCTAAAATTAGTGCGATACATCCACAACATGACACTGTAAAGCACCATACAGTAGCCTATATGGAGCATAAAGTTAAGCTCAACATCTTATCAACTAAGAATGTTATCATTATATGGCTTTAACAGCTAAAATATCCAGGCTATCTTTATAGTTTATAGGCTACCTACATGTATGAGTCAGCTGATAAATCATTACCATCTTCAGATAAGTGCGACACAGAGTGATTCATTTCATTGTGAAAACCAAATCTTGCCCAGACAGAGACCCACACCCAGCCCCTATCCATACACAAAAAAAGCAAAACAGAGGACTGCAGAAGAGCGACAACCTTCCACAACAAATACTATGCAGCTGCTCACCCACATACCTGTATTGCCGAGCTTTGTCCATGTATTCATGCTGCTCCATCATAACGGAGTCAGCTGCTGAGACATCAATGATGTTCCTGACAGAGAGCAAATAATGGCAAGTTTATTAAAGGACCACGTGAATTACTGCTTTGCTATCACATGCTGAAACTGGCTCGTCTATGCATGCATGACTTACTGTGCTGTCTTGGTGAGGATGGATGTAAGGAGGGCCTGTTCATCTGTCCGCGCTGAGGGGACATTGGTAGTGATCCAGTCAGTCCCATTTGGGGGTTTGTTGTCAGGATTCAGGTGGGGGATCAGCGGCTTACGTTCATCAGGATCCTAGAACAAGTTGATCAAAATATAAATACATGCTAACAAATCTCACCACACTTTTCATGTGATGTCCAGTCAGTGTTGATGGTAAATGTAGTCAACTGAAGCAATAAATTCCTCAGTAAATGCTATATTGACAGAGAAATCTGAGTTCTCCTGCTGCACAATCTGTTCTTCTTCCTGCACCAGTCATGTCACAGTGATGTCAGTGGTGGTGAGGACGAACTGCAGGATATTTCAGTTTGGATTTCTAGTCTCCGTTGCTGGGTAGCCAGGGTGTGTGCTAGATCAATATTTCTTTCACCTATTCAACAAACTAATAGCTGTAGCCTAGGTTAGTGACACATGCCGACATGTGCATGGACATCAGAAGCTCGCAAATAATGCATCCTAGTGCACGTAGGCCCTGCGGGCACACCTCTGCTAGCAAGAGAACTCTGTCTCACACTGAGGAATTTATTGCTTAAATTGACTCAATTTACCATCAACATAAAAGTGCAGAATCTTCCATTTAACAAATTACTGTATATTAAAGTTGTGTAGCAATTCAGTGCCAAAGAATGTGCCTTACAATTTTTTTATTCAGCATGACATGATAAAACATGATAATTGAGCCTATGAGATGAACCTATAAAGTGTGGTCCATGAAAGTGATTTCTAGAGTTTTAAAAAAAATTGAAAGCATGATGTTATAATATTAAAATCTGATGCGGTGATGAAACCTTGAGGTGTAAGCTCAACTCCCACAGCAATCCAGTTTTCAACATTTATGGTAACACATACTATAACTATACAATAGTCTGTTATCTGTCAGATGATTGGCAACGGCCGATTTCTGCGTTCAAAAGGTCGATAAACAAAACATGTCTGAAGACTATAATGTGCATGGAATTCTTTTTATGTTGGCATTATATATGAGTCATCGGTCCCCCTGCTTTCTAAAACATTGTCATCTGCAATTGAAAAACCCATATGAGTGGATCACAAATTCAACAAATCACAGGCCCTGCTCTTGTCAGTTTTTCCATTTCCCCAACATTAAAATCTTAAGGGAAGCATAAACGTTGGATTCCAACTACACACCCTAAAGAAATTTAACACCGGCTCTGGATGTTCTAATGAACTAAATGTATCACTAAAACTGACCAAGGTCACACTAATATCAACCAATTCAACAAACTTGATTAGGTTTATCCGATAATTATCTTGCAAATAAAACAGAAATTACATTTTCAGACTAATATATAACGTGGGTACAAGACAGACAGAAATTCCTTAAGATCAGATTACATGAATATGAGGAAACTATTCTGCATGAAGGAAGAACTGGCTTGTTTCCGTGAACTAAAAATACCAAGGAATACCGAGTCACATGATACAAAACACATCAAGTCCATGGACCAAAATATCAATCACTTCTCTTCTTGATGACAATGTTTATGTCACAATTAAGTATTTAGTAATTTACAAGTAGTTCTTCACAATTTGCTTTGAAACAACTTGGTTTCAGAAGAAACAATTTAACTAAGCTAAGCCATAAATGACAATGTCCTGATAATTTTAAAAGCAGAAATACATTTGTAAACGTAACTTAAATGTACACTTTTCAAATCGTACAGCTCCTCTTAACTATGATCGTTTTTCATGTAAGTGCCAACTTCACAGCCTGCCCTGGGCCAGGCCTGTCCCGAAGGCTAAAGCTAGCAAGCTAAAGCTGCTTTTCAGGTGTCACTTTCACTTTAACTACAACAAAAGACGAATTGGAAACGTAGTCACACATTGCTCAACTGCACGGTACGTATAAAGCATCATTAATAAATAAATTAACATCACATACTGTGTTTGTTAAGAAAGAACAATGTATTTATCGGGACAGTTTTAGCAGCTAACAGCTAACTACCTGCTCTGTGGGCTCGTTCTCGCTGCTGTAACAGCAACCCATGACAGCGTCCGAGGGGCCAAACTACACAACCCCAGCTTCCCTGTTGTCCGTCAGAAACCAGCCGTGTTTATCTTCTCCTACAAACATAAAACTCCTCTCCTGCGTGGTTTTACTTTAGCTTCATCTAAAGGTAGGAAGCTACTGTCAACAGCAGCTCCTCGGTCGAGCTATCACATGACAGCAGCTCTGGTGCAACAACACAACCACCACTTCCGCTTTTAGAGAAGCAGCCCTGGCCTCCGTCACGTGACGGGGGAACTTTTAAACGCGAGTGTTGTAAAATATATACATAAATGCTACTGCTACTAGTACCACCACCACCACCACTACTACTACCACTACTACTACTACTACTAATAATAATAATAATAATAATAATAACATTTTTAAACATTAAAAAATTACAATAAATAAATAAAAATGAAAGAGCTTTGTAAAACTAAAATTAAAACTAAATACTAGATTAGATTCAAAGTTTTAGTGTCATCTAGGTGTAAGGTTGTAGATTGCGACCCACTGAATACCACTTCCCCGACCCTCCCCTTCCCCACCATGCAGGAGAAACTACGGTTTCACAAAAGTCCTGAAAGTTGCGAAAATGCAAAAGGCCCTATCTGCAGCCAGTGTTTAGTTTATCCACTCTGAGATACTGTGGAAACAGGGCGGACCAACAAACCAGCATTATAAAAGAGAGAAAAACTTGACAGGACACCCAGAACTGCAAACAAGATCATTTGAGACGCTTTCTATGATGAATTTTTGACCCATGGAGGTTTTATATTTGTAAAACTTTCCTTGAGCTGAAAAAAGCTATTTATAAATGTCATTACAATGTAAGTCTATGGGACAACTGAGAACTTCTGGTTGGAGTAAGGGGGGGGGCGCGGGACATTACTGCACATATTCAGTCAAGAAAACCCAGAAGCTTAAAGACCAGGCAAGCAATTCTCACTGGACTGAATGGGTGCCATCTTAATATAATATTTATACAGTAAGTTGCTTTATACTTATAATTGGTGGGAGAATTTTACAGTAAATATATTTTTACCATAAATCTCAACACAATCATTTTTAGCAGGATTATTTTTCCAGCAGTCACATAATAATCTGCCTTTGCTGTTGGCACATTTTACATTATTTAAAACACAAACAGTTGCTAATTTTGCTATCAAGAAGGCAGAGGAGGACCTGACTTTCTTCCAGTCCACGTAAGTGTCACAAATGATGGGAATATACGGTTTTGTGTTGTTGACCAAGTGATGAGGCAGGTCAGGTTGCCAAGACAATGCAAGCTTTTACATCAAAGGCAGACTTTCGCTGAGTGGTATTGCAGCTTATTAGCTTATGTTTTTCAGACCAAGGTCAAATTTTATGATGTCTAGAGGGGAACCCCAGACCCACAAAAAATCCCAAACCTTAAAGGGAAAGTTTATCCAAAAATTAAAATTCAATCATTATCCACACATCACCATGCAGATTGAAGGTCAGATTTAGGTTTTTTATATAAAATATAAATCTGAAGGCACTGGCATCAGTTACCATGGTAACTGAACCAGAATTTAACTGGGCCACAAATGGCAAGTTCTGTCCTTTGGGGGATGTAGAAAAGGTGTTTTCCTGTCCTGACAGTGGAGGTGCCCTGAGAGTAGAGCCTGCTGATTTTTGCCATATCATTACACACATCATTGTAACTGCTTTGTATTATTGGGTGTATTTGAGTGTATGTCTGTTATCTCTGACTTTTTTGTGTAACTTTTCTCTCAAAGAAATTCTAAGAAGTCACATTTCATTGTCTTCATAATGACAATTCTACTTTCATTTAGACAAACGTGTGTGTGTGTGTGTGTGTGTGTGTGTGTGTGTGTGTGTGTGTGTGTGTGTGTGTGTGTGTGTGTGTGTGTATATATATATGTGGGTTGTTGCTGCTTGTTACACTTCTGCTATTTTTGTCAGGTGAATACTCACTTGTGTCAAGTAGAACCACCTTCTTCTGTTTACCGACAATGAATGTTGTTTGATTTGATTAATTTACAACATACAAGGTGCATTCCACGACAAACATGCAGATTATTTATAGATTATCATGTAATTGATTATATACAGACTGCTATTATGTTGTCCTTGATAATTATGACTAAAGTTATCTACGACAAGAATAGCTACAGATGTGTGTCCGGCTGGCGTCTGATGGGTGCCAGACCTCGCCTCGACATTGGAGGGCATGGCCATGACGTGGCGTCAAAATTTGTTGAATTTTGATGATTCGTCATGAAACAGGAAAATCCTATAAATTTAGTACAAATGATCTAATCTGCACCAAACCTCCATGTTTGATAACAGTCCCGCCCTGAACACTTCGACATGACAATATTCTGCAATAGTCATAGTGCCACCTACTGGTCACCTACTAGGAAATAACATGTTAGTTTGTCAGTCGCAGCTCCACCGGTGCCTCCTGTGTCCGACTGGCATCTGATGGGCACCTGATCCTATCACCACATTTTTGGAAAGCATGGGCATGGCCATGGTGGTGGATTTTGATGTCTCACCATGAGAGATGACGTTGCTATAACTTCAGTATAGATAATCTGATCTGAATCAAACTTCACCTATTTGATAACAATCCCACACTGAACACATCTTCAAGTCAATATTCTGCAATAGTCATAGTGCCACCCACTGGCCACAGGAAATGCCATGTTGTAGGCTTTGATGTGCTCCTCCAAGCGGTTTGCCCATATCCAACTCAAATCTGGTCAGACAGGCCTTAAGTCCTGCATTGTAAAGATCGTGTTGAATCGTCAGTGATGTGCATCCACGACGATACAGCGAACTTCGGTGTTTCAGCATGACATAGGAAGTTGCTTAAACTTCAGTTTACATCACTGAATCTGCCTAAAACTTCACATTTGATAACAGCCCCCCTCTGAACACATCAACATGACAATATTCTGTCAATGTTGCAAATTGGCTCAATAGCACCACATACAAATTTGCTCCTCATCCACCAGTCAGCATCTGGCGACATGGTCATGGCTGTAGCGTTCCCTGGCGGGCCTGTCCAGTGCTGCTTGCAGCTTTAATGTTCTTTTTGTTTGTTTTTTTATTGAAAAAAAAAAATCTACAATCAACACAATAACTAAGACGTCCACGTTAACTAGAGTGGGGGCTTCCTACCTTGGTGGGGACTGTTTATCTTGTGGGTCATTAACTCGGTGAGGTTGCAGTAATAGTTAACATAGTTATAACACTTACTATAAATATTATTTTGAGAGAAAAAAGTGGCCATGACCAGAGTCAGCTGCATTACTCAGACACTTATTCCTTCAGAGAACATTCAGCATTAATTTGAATTCTAATTCAAACAGCCAAAACTAAAACTCTTTAGTGTTTTTAAAAATGTATTTAAGTATTTAAAAGTTAAATGAATTGATGAAATAAATTCATTTTTTGTGATTAAAAGGTGTCTTCATTGTATAGTATGTAATTGTTCTATTTATCAGTTTATAATGTTAAAATTAATACAGTAATGGCTTTTACAGTGGTTGAATCAGTATTGTGCTAAAAATACAGCAAGCTGTTTATTACTGTAATAACATTTACAGTACTGTGATTATTACTGTAATAAGAATTACAGTACTGTGATACTGTGATTAGATTTATGGTAATCATACTGTGAAATGTATTTCCAGCAACTTACCAGCTAATTGCTGCCGGTAACTTACTGAAAATTTTACAGCATTCTTGTTACAGTGTATATTATGATATTGAAATTAACAAAACATACACTATTTACTCAGAAAAGTAGTTTTTCATGTGACATGCAGTATCAATCCACTCCACTATAGCCTGCTCAAGTACTGTCAGTACCAATTCCACCAGTCCAAGTAGTGTTTTTCTCTCTGTTTTCTGGAAGAGGTAAGCAGATAATGAAATGCATACATTGCCAATGTTTGATTAAATTCAAGCGCTCTAAATACTTAATGGGCTGCTCCTCAGCAAGCAGCAGGAGAAGAGAGCAGGACGAGACATGTCTCTCCCTGGAAAAAGATGAAAGGGTCTCCAACACCCTCTGGCTGAGTATGATGACAGAGAACCTCACACACTGTGTGTCTGACTCACTACAGTTACATTTTATTTCCAGCGCCTAATTCCACAATGCAGACAGTTGTGTTTTTCAAGTGCTCTTCATTCATGCATCACACAGCAGCTTATTCTCACTGCTTATTCAAAAAACAGGTGTGGAATTACTTCAGTTTCTTACAATCACAAGCAAACAATAAGCAAGCTCTTTTCAGAACTTAAAAACTATTGATTGAAGCTATTATGGATCTACAAAGTATTTTAAATTTTCACTGGATGGCTTATAATCTGTGCATTTATTTAATAAATATAGAAAGAAGCATATCCATGCTTTTGCTGCAGAATTTCTGACTTGTAAGATTGCTTTAAATACTGGGCAAAACAAAATTAATTAGGCCTGACAATAAAAAAAAACACTTATAAAAAAGCAAAATACAACACAAAATACAGTGCTACTTCAAATGCAGACATTATGCATGCAACGCCCTAGATTCAGATTTTTTAAAAAAAAGTTTAATTAGTCAGGGGACAGAGATGCAACCTCGGTCTGATCTAATTCACAAAAAAAAAAACAGTAAAAAGATGTGTCTGCACTGAGAGAGCATGCATCTTCTGATTCAAAGCTGCACTGATTACTGTAAAAAAAAAAAAAAATCATTCTTGTAACTTTCAGTCTTTTGACTTTAAATGGTGAGTTGAATGAATGTACTGTACAGAGTTCTATCAACCTGTTAAAGTAAGTTTTTTAATAAACACGATCAGCATATTAGCAGACTTCTAATCATTAATTGTTTGAGTAATAAGACCCTTTTATAACAGTTTAAAGAAAAACATGAAAACTAGCTGTGCTAATACCCTTTAAGTCATAATTTCACGGCTAACCATGATGCATGTGTAGAATACACCCTTACACTTATTATTTAATAAATTCACCAAGAGCAGTTTCACATATTGTCTTTGTGCAGACGCTGGAACAAAGTGGCTCAAACAGGAGCAGCTTCAGCTTCAGTTCTTAGTGTGAAATGAAGAACTGACTTTTAAACTGAGAAAATGTAAAAGGAAATTATATTTATTAATAATGCTGGTCAGTTTGACTAAAGAATTATTGGTTCAACTTAATATCTTAAGCTTATTGGACATGTTTTCTGAAATACAACTAAATTAATACCAAGTGTATTTGATACAAGTTCCTTTGTTTTGAATTATTAAAAAATTACCTCAACTTTTCTTTTCAAATTCAGTTAACTTAAAATCTTAACATGGCATGGACACTAAATTTTGAAGATAACAAAAAATAGTTTGTATTTTTTTTTTTTTTTTTTTTCTTTATTAGTATTTTTTGTGCAATCCTTAAACAGTTTATTTCCTCAACATTACAGGAATAGCAGTAAGAACAAATTTGAAATTTATGTAGAAGCCAAGATTTGAAATTGTGTTGAGTAAGAATAACTTTTAAAATCCTTAATAGTATGTGTTAAATATGATTTACACATTATAAGGCAAAATTATGATTATCTAGGCTCATTGCATCATTTAAGTTTTTCTGCTCTGTGTCCAACCCAAAGTTTGCAATTTATAACCTTAAAGCCAAACTGAAGAGACAGACTGTGAAATGTGGAGACAGACAGACAGACAGGCAGCAGTCTGAGGGGGTGGGATGGTGACTGGGAGGCGCCTGCCCTCTCATTAACCCCCCGTTTCCTCCACACCTCTTTGTTTACACCTACAGGCCGGTCAAGTCCAGGCAGAAGTGCAGCAGCAGTTTCACAGACTTGACTCTGTTCTTGTTGGAAGAAAACCATGTTAGTTTCTATGCTCGGTTTTATTTTGCTCTTTGGAGTTTATGATGCCTCTGACTCTGTGGCTCCTGCCCAGCTCCGGCCGCCGTCGCTCGTGTACAGTTCCTCGGTCCGCTCGGTGTGTAAACCCATCCCGAGCACCCTGTCTCTGTGCCACGGGATCGGCTACAGGCACATGCGGATCCCCAACCTGCTGGGCCACGACACCCTGCGGGAGGCCCAGCAGCAGTCGGCGGCCTGGCTGCCCCTCATCTCCAAGCTGTGCCACCGGGACACAAAGAAGTTCCTGTGCTCGCTGTTCGCTCCGGTGTGTCTGCCGGAGCTCGGCGGGCCCGTCAGCCCCTGCAGGAGCCTGTGCGAGGCCGTGCGGGACGGATGCGTGCCCGTCATGAGCGCGTTCGGGTTCCCGTGGCCCGAGATGTTCAACTGTACCCGGTTCCCGCGCGGGACCGACCTCTGTATCCCGGCAACCGGAGAGCACGAGAGCAGGACTGCAGAGGAGGTCAGGCACGAGGAGGCGCTGAAAGGTCAGTGGACTCAGAACTGTTTTACACTTTAATTTTTTACTGTTTGTTGATTTACTTTTCACTGGAGTCCAAGTGATACTGGATTATGGAGGTCAGGAGGAGATTTTAAAAAATGGAGTGTATTTTCTGATATATTGGCTAATATTCTTTATTTAAATCCAAATTATATCACAGCAATTAAATAGTAAACTTTCACAGGGATTTTTCAGAATTATATACACCTATAAAAAAAAATCATAAATAATACCTTGAATTAAGAACAATGATTAAATACACAAAATTCTGCCTGGCTGCCATAACTAAAAACAATCTGCATATAGTTGTGTTAGGCCAATATCAGGCTTGACAGTATTGGCTGTCCAATATGTTGGGTTCTACTTTTCATTCATCTGCCTGTGTAAAGTACTACTAGACCCACAGGTAAACTGACTGGTATGTTTTCAATCAACAACTGTGTCACCATCAAATAATTATACCTTATAAGTAACACTCAAATGCGTTTTTCATATATACACTCACTGCCTGGCCCCTTAAAAAGTCATTCAAAAGTACCTCAAAAGTAATCACTGCAGTGATTAATATGTTTCAGCTGAGAACAAGTTATTTAAACTTAACTGAGCAGCTTCTAATTTCTTAAACAACTGTGTCAGAAGACATCCTGTGGTCATGGAGAAGATGTTACTCTGTTTTAGAAGGGTCAAATTATTGGCCTGCATCAGGCAAAGAAAACAACTAAAGAGAGTGATGAAACTACTAAAATGTTTAATAGTGAAAGTAAGAGCATTTCCACATGCACAATGTGAAGAGAACTCAGTTGGGACTAAACAGCTGTGAACCATTAAGAAAAATACTTACCAGTGAGGCTAATCAGAAAAAAAAAGGGCTTCGGTTTGCAAGGGAGCATAAAGATTGGACTCTGGAGCGATGGAAAAAGGTCATGTGGTCTGTTGAGTCCAGATTTACCCTGTTCCAGAGTGATGGGGGCATCAGGGTAAGAAGAAAGGCAGATGAAGTGATGCTCCCATAATGTCTAGTGCCTACCATACAAGCCTGTGGGGGCAGTGTTATGATTTGGGGATGCTTCAGTTGGTCAGGTCGAGGTTCAGCTGAGTGTACATCATTGACATATAGATGTATATGCATATATGTAAGCTTTCATTTATATTTTATCCTATTATGTTCTGAATTTAATTATCTGTATATATGGGAATACAACTTAGGGCTGGGTGATTATGGACAAAATCAAATATCATGACATTTTTGTCCAAATACCTTGATATTGATATTGCAACAATATTGCAGGGGTGACTGTTGGTGCTTTCACAAAATATGAGCTGCAACTATAACAATTTTCTATATTATTGATTAATTTGACAATCATTTTCTTGATTGATCAATCAGTTGTTTGGTTCATAAAATATCAGAAAATTGTGAAAAATGTTGATCACAGTTTCAAAAAGCCCAGTTTACTGTCATGGAGAGAAAATATTCACATTTAAGATGATGAAATCAAATTATTTAGATTTTCTTTCCCTTAAAAATGATTACAGATTGTCACTTGATCATCAAAATAGATGGTGATTAATTTAATCATTGACAACTAATCGATTAATCAACTAATGGTTGCAGCTCTAATTAACAGGGTAAGGGCAAATAATAGAACAGGTAGAACAGCCTGGCAAGTTCAGAAAATTACATCACTTTACTGTAATGCAGCCTTTAAAACCAAGAAAAGACAACACTTAATGCCACATCATTATATAATGATATCCAAAATCTAAGATGATATATTGCCCAGCCCTACTACTACTACAGCTTTCATTTTGTTGTGCAACACTGTGTTTTATAATGAAAAATTACTTTGATATTTTGATTATGTTTAACATATTATCCCTTCTGCAGAATTACTCAAAAAATTAAAGTATTGCTTCAATCAGGCTCTCCAAGTGCACCACTATAGTATTATCCCTGCATGCATATTTTTGCACAATGCACAAATAAAGAGTCAGACAGATATCAGTGTGTTGATATACTACCTGGTCACGAACATATCAGAATCAACGCTTATTTCTGCTAATAAGTAACAAAAAATGTCAATATGGTAAGAAAATGTTTGAGTTAATTCGGAAAGTGTCTCCATTACTTAGTTCATCCACCACAACACTCTCAACAAATGTTCTTTAATAAACAAATTTAAGTGATTCTTATCAAAAATCTTTATTTATATTATACATATCAGATTAAAAATTAAAACAAAACAAATATTGGCTACAGTTTATCAGTACTGTACAAATCATGTACATAAATGGCAGAGAGATACAGTGATTTTGATTATTGATTAATTCATACAGTAATTTAATCAAGCATTAGTCTCAATCTTTTTGCTCGTTCCTGATTCTTCAATATGAGGACCTTATTTTAGTTATTCATATTTTTTGTTGTCATATATGATAGTAAATGAAGAGTCTTTGGGTTTTGGACTGTCGGTTGGACAAAAGAAGGAACCTGAAGACATCTCCTCGGGCTCTGGCTTGGAAACTGTGATGAGCATTTTTAATTGAATTAATTTTATTGTTTTGTTTTATTTATTTAATTTAAAATGTTTCCTACCAATTTGGTTGTCTTTTGTGCCGTGTTACCAACTGAATTTCCCCTCTGGAGATCCGTGAAGTTTTATTTTATCTAATCTAACCTTTAAGTTGCTTTTCTTGCTTTGATCCTGAATTTCTGCTCAAAGACAACAGCCCCACCACCTCTATGATTTTTTTAACATCCTCACTGCAGACACTCACAGTCATCTAATCCCCTCTCTTTTCAATCCTCCAGGTAGTGTTATCTGTGATGCCTGTAGTCTGGCTGCTGAAGGAGAGACTGACATCCAGGAGAACTTCTGCCACAGTTCATATGGTGAAAACAAGATTATTCAGATAACGTAGGCTACAAAATGCATCCTTTTTTTTCTTTTGAGAACGAAGCAGAACACAGCATGATTTTAGAGTACATTATGTGATTATAGAGCCAGTGGGGTTGTTTTACAATGTGTCTGAAATGGCACCTGTTAAAGAGTTTTCTCTCTGTCTCTGCCGCAGCATTTAAGATGCGTCTGGGCAGTACGGCGACGGTGGGAGGGGACCGTCAGCTGGTGCCTACGGCCCGCAGCCGCATCCTGAGGTGGGCAGGGGGAGGTGCCGAGAGGGCTGAAGGGGTGGGAGGCGCGATGGCCCATAGCGCTTTGTGGCTGCAAGAAGGAGGCACCTGCACCTGCCCTGGCTTAGACTCTGCAGAGACAAATGAAGACAGGGGGTTAGAGGAGGAACACATGGATAAGGGACCAGCAAGAGACAGCAACTGGTACCTGGGCCTCGCGCAAGCTGAAGAGGGAAGACTGGTGCTGACTCGACTGGTGAGGTGGAGCAGAGGGGACAAAGAACTGAAGAAGTTCATCAGAGCTCTCCTTAAACAGTCCTGTACAGAGCTGTAGACAGGGAGTTATCAGCCAGTGCAGTCCTGCCCCAGGGACACTGCTTTGTGGTCATACGCAGTCTGTAACTGTGTGCCGCCGATAGCAACACACAAATCCAGAGTTACCAAAGTATAAGAAACTAACTGTTAAATAATGTTCTGTTAACAAAGTTACCAAATAAGTAAGGGATGAGATAATGGGTGATGTAATGCAGAATTAACCCCAACAAGGTGAAGACGCCTGAAGGGATTTATGTTGCAATAATGACCCACTCACTATGACGATATCCCACTGATTAATCTGACACAAAGTATTAATTTAAAATTATTTTATTTATTTAAGATTGATTTTATTGCTCCTATAGAGTCTACGATCAGACAGTCACAGTCTGTTATTCATAGCAGACATTATTACTGGGCTTTGTCACTCGATTGTGATTGATCAATTACAGCATTCTTATTTCTGTATAGCAGACTGTTGCTATGAAGAACAGCAATAAAATCAATTTTAAATCCATAAAACCATTTCAAAATTAATATTTTGTGTCAAATTATTTTTTTAATAGTAATAAGTGGGATAATGTACAGTGAGCAGGTCATTACTGTGTAATAAACCCCTTTAGGGTGATGAAAGTCCTGCATCATCTTGTCGGGCATTATTTGACAGGAATGACCCACTCGCTGTACATTATTGCTTACCTATTACATGGCTTTGTTAAATACTCGATTCAGATTGGTCAATTACAGTATTCTAAGGTCTGTTATTTTGTATATAGCAGACCTTTGCTATGAAGAACAGACTGTTGCTATGGGTGCTATTCTGATCATAGACTAAAGAGGAGCGATAAAATAATTTTTAAATGTATATTTTCTATCAATTTGATTTTTGGTTAGTGACATAAGCAGGATGATGTACAGTGAGCAGGTCATTATTGTAAAATAAACCCCTTCAGGATGATTCAGCAGTGTTTAAAGATTAGTTAATGGATACTGTAAGTGTAAATCTGTATACTAGTCCCTTTCTTGATGAATCTTTCTGATTAACTCTGGAAAAGGTGCTAAATGTCTCGCACTCAGTAACCCATCAAGTCTTTCTACTTTATTTAGTGTCCCATCAAGTAAAGCAATGCATCATGTTGAGTTCCTGTCATCATATTCTGATTATTTTACCATAACTCACCATGTTTGAGTCCCCTCATGTAAAATAGAATATTAGAGTTTTTACGGTGAATGGCAATGGACAGCGAGCTGCCGTTTGTGTATCATGTTGGAATTATCTCACACAGGCAGTGATAGTAAGACATTTTCACAAATGTTACTACTACACATGGCACGTAAAGACTTATATAATTCTAACTGGGGCGATATTTGTGTATTTTCTTGTATTTCTTTGTACATTTGTGTATACTGAAGAGACAAAATGTGAGCGTTGAGTAGTTTTAATAATGGTTGGAGGGGTGTTGGCTGATATCAGAATTTTTTATTGCTACATTTTTTGGGTTGAAGCATTGTAATTTATGTTATTGCTGTAATGATGAAATGTTTTTTTATATACTACCAACTTTGCAATGCTTTTATATATATGTTAAGTATACACGATAAAGTCAAGATTTAGTTTGCTGTCATTTTCTATTGTACATGCATACATAAAAACGAAATGCTGTTCCTCCCAGCCCATTGCAGTGTAACAAGAAATCTACAAATATATATCTAAAAAATCCCTTTAAAAAAAACAACTAAAAACATATAATAGATGTGCAAGTTTTTGTTTGATAAGAAAACAGATAACATATGTTAGGATGATATAATGTCAAGTTACAAAAGAGAAGCACTGGAAATGAAAGAAAATTTTATGTTAATAAATCTTTTTGATTTGAATTTCATCTCTATTCTTACATTTCATTACATTTATTTGTACATTAAATGATTCTGCTGCAAGGTTATTGTAGTTAACTAAAACTAAAAACTAGACAGACTAGTTTTGAAACAACATTTTGTACTTACAAAATTAATTTATTATTATTATTTAAATTATTAATTTTTAATTTATATTTAATTGTATTGTAATATTTATTTTGAACTTTGAACTCACCATTGACAAATATAATTAAAAAAAAACTAACAAAAACTATTACCAAAACTAGTAAGAAACTAAGCTAAAACTAAACATTTTTAGACAATTAAAAATAAAAACTAAAGTGAAATTCACTCTGGAAACAAACTGAAACTTAAACTTAAAAATTAAAAAGAAGATAAAAACTAATACAATAAATAAAAAAGATTGTAACTCTGTTCTGCTGTAGGTTTTTAAATATTGTACTGAGTTACATTAGATAATATTCCATGCATCAGCTTAGGGATTGTTTTTTATCTTTCCAACATGACTCAGTAAAAAAAAAAAAAAAAACGAAATTTGATTCCACACACAGACACACACCTGTTGATGTTAACTTGGTATATCAGATGTCCATTTCACGCTGCCTCTCATTGTCTCTGCTCCTGTCCACAGTATCAGTCCTAGTCTAAATATCTAGGTAAGACTTAATCTGTGTGTCTGATCTAAACTGACTGAAACTGATGTTTAACAGCTGTAGAGTTACATATGTGACTGTTAATGTCTGTTATTTGGAATTTATTTTAGGACATATACTGTCATGCACGTGATACATAAATTATTCATGCAGCCAGGTCTCTTACACTCACACACACCTCTCTGTCTTTCTGCTCTCGTCTCAGCCGCTTTCATCTTTGTTACCGTCAGCGGTGCCGTTCTTTTTTAGAAAACAGGTGAGTGTGTCTGTTTTTCATGGGACAGTTTATTTGGATGCAGATATTTTGTGACAGCTTTGGTCTTGTGTGTGGAGTCTACAGTTACCTGAGGCAGCAGGAACATCTAGAGAGACACAGCAGTTTCTGTCACATGGAGCACAGGACTGAAGCCTCAAAGACAGCTCCTGTTTAGATCTTAGCTTTGCATAATTCAGATCACGGAGAGTTTGTCTCAAAATGTGTGTGAAATTTAGTAATTTCACACACATTGATTATTCCATTAATAAAATTATTGCTATTGTTGGTCTCATACTAGTCTTATCATAGCCAGCTTTACAATGATGCACTTTACAATTTCTTTCTTTGCATTCATTAGAGATCTTTCATCAGTTGTGAGTGATCTTTCTGTAGTTTTGCTGTAATTAATTCCTGGCTTTAATCATTTGCCTTCTAATCTTTCTACTATAAAGGACTTTGTAACACAGCAGTCTATTTTGACCCAAATCATGATTTTTCCTAAATAGAACCAAGTGGTTTTAGTGCCTAAACCTAACCAAACAGAGAAAAAACACTGAAGATAATAAGTCAACTAAATCTAAAATTAATAGACAGCTTTCTGCTCTGGAAGACAGAAAGATTTCTGACAGAAGGGGCTTTCTCATGGCATCCGAACATCTAGATATCAGATGTAGAGCTGCAAGGATTAGTCATTCAAAAGAAAATTACTTGCCAGCTGTTTTGATAATAATTTTTCAAGCAAAAATGTCAAACATTTGCTGGTTCCAGATTCTAAAAAATAAAGTTTTGCTGTTTTTCTTTGTCATTTATGATAGTAAATGAAGAGTATTTAGGGTTTGGACTGTTGTTTAGACAAATGAAGCAACTTAAGGGAAATTGTTTACTTTTACACAATTTTTTGACATTTTATAAACTAAACAATTCATCAATTAATCCTGTAAATAATCAGCAGAATAACTGATAATGAATAAATCCTTAGCTGCAGCTGATGAGAGTGAGGCAATGAGCAGAATGAGACACATGACAAAATGTTTGAGTTGCAGAGTTTTTGAGATATCAGCTGTAGAGATGTCTGACTTCTCTCCAGTGTATTAAAACTAAATGATACCTGATATGTGATCTTTAAGTAAGTTCCTATAGGAACTATTTTCTTTCTATGGTATGAAGAAAATAGTTCCTACATGAAAATATGTATTACACATACACATCTTATCAAAATGTGTGTTTTGATTTTGGGGTGAACTGACCCTTTAAAACACAGGAAGTCGATGTCATTTTAGTCCATTAACGTAAAAACAGAAAATAGACAGAAGTACAAATTCATCCTTTTAGTTGATATAAAATAACTGAGTTTGAGTGACTTGTGTGTGTTTTTCTTCACATGAGTTAGGATGGTGTCTCCAGCCATCGCTCTGGCCTTCCTTCCCCTCCTGCTGACACTGATCATCAGGTACCGCTACTACTTCGTGCTGTTCTATCGGGCGGTCCTGGTCAGGACGTGGAAGGACTGTGTGACTGGTCTGAGCCGAGAGGAGCGAGCCTACCAGTATGTTCTCACTCATGCCACCCCCGGGGACCCTGACAGCATCCTGGACGCCTTCGACGTCTGGTGCAGCAAGGTGGAGTTCATTAGCAACATTGGACCTAAAAAAGGTGTGGAGCTTTAGTAACCCTACACAGCAATCTATCTGTCTATGAGCATGAGCTTGGCATGTTTGGTTCTTGAGCTGAAATGATTAGTCGATTAATCAATTAGTTGTGAACTATTAAATTAATTGCCACCTACTTTGATAAAGGCTTAATTGTTTCAGTAATTTTTTAAAGAAAAAATCTGGTTTCTTTAGTCCTCTCTGACAGTAAACTGAATATCTTTGCGTTGTGGATGAAACAAGACTTTGAGGACATAAACTTGGCCTTTGGGGAACAGTGATCAGCATTTTATGGACCAAACAGCTAATCGATTAATCGAAAAAATGATCAACAGATTAACTGATACCAAAAATAATCGTTAATTGCAGCGTTATTTGCTTCGTCTTCGTCTGTGCGCAGGGAAGATCCTGGACCGGCTGCTGATGGAGCAGAGCCCCCTGACAGTGCTGGAGCTGGGTGCCCACTGCGGGTACAGCACCGTGCGGATCGCCCGGGCTCTGCCCCTGGGTGCCCGGCTCTACAGCGTCGAGATGGACCAGAGGAATGCTGCCATCGCTGAAAAAATCATCCGGCTGGCAGGGTTTGACGATGACACGGTGAGAGCAGAAATATGTAAACTCAAGGCACTCTATGTACTATAGGCCTGTAGATAAAAGCCCCAAATGATCTACATACAGGCCCTCACCATTATCTGTTTTCACATAAATCTGTGGTATTTAAATTAAAGGGATAGTGTGGATTTTTTGAGGCGGTATTATATGAGTATTCAGTGTATTAGCTATAAAAATTTGTGAATTGGGTTGGTTTGTAATTTTTAAAAGAGTAGGTCCTCAGAAAAAAGTTTGTGAAATTCTGCATTAATGTATTGAATTTAAAGAAAATGAAACCTTTGAGACATCCATGCTGTGTGCTCTCCAGGTGGAGCTCATCGTGAATCCCTCTGATGAGGTGATCCCTCGGCTGCGGTCTGACTACGGTTTGGAAAGGCTGGATTTTGTCTTCATGGATCACTGGAAGAAATGCTACGCCCCCGATCTGCAGGTGGCCAGAATGAATCATTATCATTCTTTTAGTAATTTATTGTCCTGTCTGGGAGCTAGCTGGAAGTAAAAATAATAATTTGTATATGTAAACTTCATATATTTAAGTAAAACCATGAAGGTGGACATGTACTCTGAGACGGCGGAAGCCTGTTTATTTAAAAAAATAAGTGCTTTCATAATGTACATGCACCTGAAGTTGCACTTAAATGCTTAAAGTTATATTGGTGTTTTTCCCATTTTCTATTTTTACTTTGTCCACTGCTTCAGTTATATGATACTACCTGTGTGTGTGTGTGTGTGTGTGTGTGTGTGTGTGTGTGTTACAGATGCTAGAGGGCTCAGGTCTTCTGGGAAAAGGGTCTATGATCGTAGCTGATAATGTGCTGTTCCCCGGGGCTCCAAAGTTCCTCAGGCACATTCGGAAGAGCGGCCTGTATGAGTGGAAGGTCCACCGGGCCACACTGGAGTACAGCAAAGGCATCAGGGACGGCATGGCTGAGCTGGTGTACCAGGGAATCAAGTAGACACCATGCAGACGTAGGATATCACTCACAAGTGGCGGGGGATGGACTGGCGGTGGTGTAACCCATGTTCAAACAAATGTGAAAGAAAACTGTGACAGAAATGGCAACTGTAAATTCTTCCCCAAAAGATTCGCCTAAAAACTGCACCATCTCAGTGTCTAGTAAGAGATGCACTGTGTCAGCTCAAGGAACTACAGTAATGCTTTTCAAAATACCTCACTGCAAATACTCTCCTGCAAAAAAAAAAAAATGAAAATCATTTTTTAAGGATAAATGTGTGACAAAACAGCACTATAATGAAGTACTGTAGTGTTGCAGAGATGCCCTGTTCTACAAATCTTGTTCTCCAGATGTGAGAAAACCTGTTTGTTTGGCACAGACCCCAACAAATGTCACATCATCATGATTTTAATAGTTTTTGTAAAGAAAATGAACTGTATTGCAGCCCCAGCCTGCAAACAGAAACAAGATCCACCTTTTTATTCCTGCTGGGGAGCTCTGTCACTGTCATTACCAACTGCTAATGGAAGCAAAAACATAAGAAAATTCTTTAAAAAAAATAGCTTGTTTACTTAAATAGAACAGATAAACTGGAGATTTTAAAATAAATGTCCTTTATGTACGTTTACTACTGAAACCTGTATGAAAACATCTTAAACGGACAGTTCACAGCAAAATCCAAAATAAACATTTTTCCTCTGCCTGTGAGATGCAGAGTTTTAAAGATATCGGTCATAGATGTCTGCCTTCTCTCAAAACCATGACCCAGTTACTCAAGATGACCTACAGACCTCGTTGTGAGCAGTTTCACGTGAGAAATTCCACCACAGAAATAAGATGGCACAACAGGCCAGAGGGAAAATATGTATATCTGATTTTGGGGTGAACTGTCCCTTTAAATGGCAAGTCAACCTAAATTCAACACCCCCCTCACTACAATGTTACATGTGTTTTTATTAATAATAAAATCAAATGTACAAAAACAGAAAAACAAAATTGTTTCATCAAAATTCTTTCATTTAATACAAATAGTCAAGACTTCTGTTCATTTCAGTACAAATAATCAAAGCATTGGAAAAGCAAAGCTTTAAGATCATCATGAAAGAAACTGGATGGACGCTGGGTGTGGTCATATTTCAATTAACATTCCATGATGTCAGTGGCTGTTTTGACCTTTTACATTGTTTTAAAAAAACACTAATACATTTCCTGAATATAATACTATTTCATAAGCTTTTATAAAAACTATGTCATAGAGCTGCAGCCTTGTCAAGTATTAAATTAATCGCCAGCTATTGATAATTGCTTAAACTGTTCAAGCCATTCTTCAAGAAGTTCTTTTTCGGATTCAAGCTTAAATTTTAATATTTTCTGGTTTCTTTCCTCGTCTATGACAGTAAACTGACATTTTACTTAATTGATTAATTGAGAAAACACCTGGCAGATCAATCGACAATGAAAACAATAATTAGCCGCAGTCCTATCTGTAGCAAAGATTAGCAGCACACACAACACTGCTGTGAAACATGAGTGTAAATCATGGGAACGTGTCCTTCATAGGTCACAAATTATTTAGCTGACTGAACTGTTGTTCATACTGTGTCAGCTGTCTGGAGAAGTGGCACATGACTGAACATATGACAGGGTCAAAGTTTAAATGAGCCGTCAACAGGCTGATGTCTACTTCCGCTACTGTGTCCCACTGCTCGTAAAACAGCAGAAGGAGTTTGTTTGAGTGTGTGTCTGCGTGTGTGGTTCCTATATTGTCACCAAAAGGAAAGGATAACAGGTATATGCAGTTGCTCAAACATACATCCACGTCAGTGTTTCAACAAAGTGAAAGTGTGCCAGGCAACAACACTCACAGGCCGCGATGTCCAACGATGTCCAAAGCCTTCGAGGTCAACCGCAGCTTGACACGAGACACTTGTGCTGGATTTAGCCAACCTTCCTCTGAAGAATATCATGGTACAAGCTTTCATTCAACTACATTCTGTCCCCGTTTACACAAATAAAAAATGCATCTGTCTCTCAGACTGAAGGGGGCCGAAGTCATGACTTAAGCGGGGAGGAGGAGGAATCCAGTACCAGAAAGCTTGATGGAGACTAAGATTGTCTTTTGTCTTAAATCATCCATTGGTCCTGGTCTTGGTCTGGTCCCTCCATGTCCACCTGGCAAGACACAGAACCAGATTAAAGAATTTCTCCATTTGGGGAGAGGAAAGGAAGCTAAGAAGGAAACAACACTAGAGTGATTTCAGTGTATTTGAGATATTTAGTGGCTGCGCCTTCAAACACAAAATGTAACTCAAGGTCAAAGTTTTTAAGAGCTGGTAGAAAATTAATTCCACTTCTTAACAGTGTCAAGGCATATGCTGGGCCAGTTTAAAGGGATAGTTTGTCGATAGTCTGCTGCTGAAATAGGACCACCACCACTGGAATGAGATGAGGGAAGAGAGGAGACGGCTGCATTTCACCTCTTTAGAAGAAATTAACACACTTGTGAGTAAAGCAGGACCATCTCATTTCTTTAGAAACTGTAATATCATTTTGTGATACAGACTTTTTATATCCAGGTTAATTCACACACCTGATTTCGGCAGTGGCGGGTAACACACTCACTTTCAAAAGCCACTTTAGGGAGTGGCACTGTATTTCAGTTACCAATCATGCCCAGAAGGGCTCTTGGTGCCAGCAGACACATGGAAATCTGCACCAAAAAGATTTGTGAGCGACAAAATGCTCGCTTTCCGGACGTGCTTCACCTCTGCTCCATCCTAGAGGAAACACTGCAGCAGAAAAATGTGTTTTGGCAACTTCAAAAAATCCACGTCAGTTTAAGTGTAGACTATATTTAGAATATTTTTAGCACTTTACCTTGTCATTTTTTCAACAGGAACCCGCCATTATATAAACTAAATATCCTTCTCTCCTTACAAACCACACTCTATTGTCAAAATCTTTATTTTTACCTCACAGAACATGGGAGTTGCTGGTCTGCCCCTGCTGTGATCTGTTAGTTTGTTTGTGTTTCTGTGTGACTTTAATGTTTTAAAAGGTTAGTTCAAATTCACTAAAGTCACACTATAACAGGGATAAACCACAGACTGACATGTTCTGTGAGGTAAATTTACTGTTTTTGTCAAAGGAGTCTGGCTGAGTGAGAGAGAGTGATATCTGGCTTACATAAAAGGCTATTTCCATCAGAAAAAGACTGTTTGTCAGCAAGGTAAAGCAGTGAAAACATTCTAAATATATTGTACACTTTAACTGATATTCATTTTCTTAGGTGGACCTTTTTTGTGGCTAAAATGTATTTTGCTTCCGATCCTGTCCTCAGCAGTACATTGCTTAGCTTCCTACACTGGGATTCCTGCTGCTTCTCCAAACTGGGGGTGTTCAAATAATCTGGACCGTCCTTTTAATGACATTAACCTTACAGTCTAGTTTGTCTCAGCCATTACAGTACTGCTGCACTGACTGCAGGGAAAAGAGTTTCTACAAATCAAACATTAACGCACCTCATTGATCTCGCCGTCGTCAGGTGACTCGTTGTAGTCATTCATCTCATCCATGTCCTGCATGTCTTCTTCATCTTCAGAGTCTTCCTCGCTGTCCTCCTCATCCTCGTCATCCTCGTCTTCCTCTTCTTCATATCCTGCCTGTGCCATTGGTAGAGGGCGGATGACATAAAAGTATGGAACCATGTAACCAGTGCATGTTTCATGCTGTGGCATGATGTAACTCAAATGTATCTGCCGATTATGTCTTAAAGGCCACACTAAGACATTACCTCAAAAATAGGTTTCCCAATGGGCATCAGGTTGTTGTCTTTCTCAGCAATGCTCTGAAGCTGTAATAGAGACAGAGTGCACAAATTAAACTACAGTGCTGGGTAGTAATGGATTACATGTAATGGGAAATACATAATCGAGATTACAAATTAATTTTCCCAGTGTGTGATTGATAAAGTTGATCTTATCTCACAAAAAATATGTAACTATGATCAGCCCACATTACAACTGAAAAAAAGTGTAATTAGATTATAGTTACATTGTCGAGGATTACTACATTACATTTTTGATAATATCTTTAAAATATCGTGATTGTGAAACTTTTCTCAAGATAACTAACGCTCTATTAACTAAAGAAAAGTGATCTTAGATTAGCAGTTCTCAAATAAGGGTCCGTGAACCTCCACGGGTCCTTCTGTGGCTCTCTGCCAGGGGATTCATGAAAAGTTTATAGTCATTTATTTAAATGATCATGTTATACATTTTATTTATTTGTTTTCCAAAAAATTACATTATAGCCTGCATTTATTTTAGGATTAGACTTTTTTGCAATCATTACTAATTTACATTAACTATTTCCTTTCCCAAACAATTTTATAGGCCTTTTATATTCAAGTTCCAGACCTATTATCTTTATTTTTGTTTGTATTAGGCATATTTTATATTTTCTCCTATTTTTATTTCATGTATAATTATTTTACTTTTTTAAATTGTATATGAAAATAATCAAGATATATTGTGATTATTATTATATAAAATGCAGGTATTCATTTTATTTTTACATACGCACTAAGAGTGAAATACACTCTCTTGATGTGTGTGTATGCATGTTATGACATGGTACAAATATAATATAATATAATAAATGTCTAATATCTTTCCTAAAATATTTATCTTGTGTTGTTCTTTCACATAACTAAGTAGAAATTAAAAAAAAAAAAATGACTGTGTCAAATTATTCCAAGGGACATACATGAGGGGGTCCTCAGTGTATTTTCTAACATGAATAAGGTTCTTGGTTAAGAAAAAAAGGAGAGCCTGCTCTACTTTGTGGTGGGAGAAAAAAGGACTCTGTGCAAAAGTGCATTTTATTTACTAAAAATGTTCTGAGATGTTTAAATAATAATAATAATAATAATAATAATAATAATAATAAAAGAATATTTGTAAAACTTTTTTGTAATTTTGTGTCTATAATGTGCCATATTTTCAATGATTTATTTTGAAGTAATCAAAAGTATTCAGATTGTATTACTTTTTTGTAATCTAAAGGATTACGATGCTGATTACAAAAACAGATTAAAAAATTGTATTTGGTAACTGACTACATTTCAGAGCAGTCTGACCCAGTCCTGTTAATCATGAGGAGAATAAGGAGACCGTGCCTCGGCGGAGGTGTTTACCCAGGTTTGGTGCTGCTGCTCCTGCTGGTGCAGCTCGGTCTCGTCCACACACGGTCGGTCCAAGTTGAACCACAGAGACTCCGTTATTCGGGGGAACAGAGAGGGGAACAGCGTGGACATGTCTGTCTCACACGGAGGGGACAACAACAAGCACGATGTCAACCAGCAGCAACCCTGTGTGTAGCCTGGACAGAAGCTATGAATGTTCAGCGTTTACACACAAAAAACAGATAAAACCACCGACTTAATGAAAGAAACGGAGCCATGAGGTATGTGTCGGAGCTAAAAGCATACAAACGCAATTTAACACGACACAGGACTGATGAGAAGACAGCAAATTATCGTAGCTAACACATCGTTCAAATCCTATTTTTCTGACATACAAACATTAAAGTGTAATGCAGCCACCACCGATCTAATACTTAACAAATAACGTAACATAATATGACATTTCACCCTGAATCCATAGTGCATTTACAGATATTATAAGTACCTGCCAATCTCTTGGCCCAGCTTTAAAAAAAATTCAAAATAAATTTAACCGGAAGCCGCTGGTGTTCACCTACACATCGTCCTCTTGTCCAGTGTCACTTAACAAAGGTTCCGCTTGGGTGGCTTTGGCAGCGGTAGAGTCAGGAAAACATAGCCAGAACAAATAAACTACTTTGACCATTGTGTTGATAGCGATGTCAGTGATAAGTCTCATAGTAATACATATATTCACTGATGTATTTAATCGAATATATATTGATAAACGGGATACGTGTTGAGAACGACAGAAAATGACTATTTTCCTTCGTGAATCTGACCATTGTGCTCAAAAGCATTGCACTAATTATACTGTAAATGAATCTATAATATAATCATATACAGTGTTTGAGGAAGATATAGTAGTTTACATGTAGTTCAGTCACTAGTTTAAATACAATTTGCAGTGATTGGATGGTGATTTAATTACTTTCAATTCTCAGTAGGCTTTTCAGTAGATCTGCTTTGAGTCAAGTAGTTTAGATAGTTAATTACAACTTAGATATATGGCACAATGCCACAGCTCATTGGCCCTGGTTGTCATTTTAAGGACAAACACCTGCTATTTGATTAAAATCTGTGGTTTGCAACCAAGATATATGTGCGATCAAATGCTGTATAAAGTCAACTTGTCAAATATCCAATAACTGCCCCTTATCCTCTCCTTAAATCAGATCCTTGGGTTGTCTAACTAACATAAATCAAACACACCTACACTTTACTTAGTTGTACTTGTGTGTAACAATATGAGATCCCAGACCCAGCGTGTGATAATAATGATATAGTTTGGATGTAGAAGAACTGTTTTGAAAGAAAAGTTTTAATTTGACAAGTTAATGTTTTGTGAGAGAAGATAAGTTGTAGTTTCACTACTTTTCATTGTGAAGTAGTGTTTGAGAAACTATAGTTTCAAAATGTTTTTTCTAGCATGTCTATTAGCCTTTAAACATTTCCATTTTTTCCACACAGTATAGGGAGTGATTTTGATGACTTTGTGTCCCAAAGAAAGGATCAGCATTAAATTTACTCTAAAAACAACTAAATATGTTATTTGTAAAAAATGTAATGGTGTCTTCCCCCCTTAATATAAAATCAAATTTAAGTCAAATAAATACTACTAAAATCATTTAAATCACTTTTATGTTAAAGAGGTTGAGGTATTTGGCCTGCCCCTCACATTGCTCTTTTTTACTTGAGTTGGACCTGTAATTTGTAAAATGAAGGCAGCATGTTCAGAATTTCATATTTAATATTCTTTAAGTGTGTATGTCTTTTTGTTATAAATATTTAATTTAGAAAAATATCTATAATTTTATAGGTGCCCCCTAGGTTTATATCAATCCTGTTACCCTCCCAGATACCCAAACAAAAATTACGTCACATTCCATAAGAGGCAGGAAGTGGGGGAAAAAAAAGTAGTATTGAATCGACACCAGGAAGCTGACAGCTCAAAGACAAGTAGGTTTCTCTCATTTACATGTTATTTTTGATGTTCTAGAGAGCCTGATAAAGGGAACAATCATATGGTCAATAGAGTCACCTAAACCTAAACAAGTGTTTCCTTCACATTCTGATCAATATTTATAAGAAATAACCTTTTAAATGAACAAGCATGTGGTCCTGTGGCCTAGATCTGTTAGCCAGCATCAACGCTGAGACTTTTCATCACAACAGAATTCGACATGTGGTAGGCCTGAGAAGAGCATATGACATTCAGCCACCTTTTCAGCGTAATGGCACTATTTGTTTTACATGTATACTGGATGTGTTTAATGTAATGAGAAGATGTAATGCTCTTACAGTACTTATTGCTTTATTTCCATAGTATTTTTTTTAATATATATTTTCACAGAGATAAGTAGAATGCTATTAAGTGCAGCTAAATAGCAACGGTGTTATTGTGCCTGCTGAGATGTGGATCCCAGAAGAAAGGTAAAATATCCCTAAATCAGAGGACAAGAAATGGAGGAGAGTCAGAGAGCATGATTTGAACTGACATGAACTGCTATAAAGCTGCTGTCACATGGTCACTGTTATACCTTTCATTTTGAAATTCATTCACTGGAGTGCAGATGATGAGGCACATACTGCAACGCCACTACACCTGCTAGATGCAGCCAGCCGAGATTTGAAAAGTCCTGCCAACATTAACATGACCCCCACATGCGTTGGTCTGAGCTGAAACAAGGTTTCAAACGGAAGCAGTTGTTGATCACTTGCGGTCCCCTAGCAGCCGGTTCATAAAAGTGAGAAGTCAGCTGTCAACGGTCATATAAATCAGACCAGCAAAAAAACAGAATCACTGCCTCACAGTTGTATGTCTCCACCAACCAGCCAAATTAGTTTACATCCATGTCTGTAGAGAAAACTGTGAAGGAATTTAATATGGAACTTGAAAACCACGATATTGACCTGTAACTTTAACTTTAACTTTAACTTCGACTTTAATTAAGGTATTAAGTGTCTCGTTTGGCAAAATTTGAAGTCATTACTATATTTCCATGTGTGATTCCAGTGAATAATTTCCAGTGAGAAACATGCTGTCTTCATTTAGAAACTATTTTCACGGAGGAGTACAGAGGACTGATAGAGAACTGAACAGTATGATGTCACCATGACGCTGACCTCTGACCACCAAAATCTAATCAGTTGATCTCAAGTTCAAATTAACATCTTTGTCAAATTTTAAGAAATTCTCCCAAGGCATTCTTGAGATTTTGGATTCACGAGAACAGGACGGACACAAGGTCACAGTGTCCTTGGCTGCTCTGTTCATCTTTGAGTCCAAGCGTTCGTTGGTGTCAAGCTTGAAGAAATTCCGTTCTTGAGATATCACGTTCACAAGGATGGGATGACCTGAAAACGTAAAGCTTCCGGCCATAAAAACATAAAAGGCATAAAAGTCATAAAAGAGTTATTTTGTTTGTTTGTTTGTTTTTTTAATCACAGAGGCCCTTCAGCATACAGTCAGAATGTGCACACAAAATTAGGCTGATCAGTCCAGTAGTATTTGAGATGAGCTCCGGACAAGCTGCAGGTCCAGTTATCACGCACACCAACACTTACACCTGGCAGAGACGATGGTACAATACGAAAAGTCATGATTCTGATTATTTTATACCGGTGGACAAATCTAAATATAGACATAGAAAGCTGCAAAAGGATTGATATGTGCTTTTTTAAAGTTTAATCTGAGGACATCGTGCTTGTTCTCTGAATCAGCAACACACACACACACACACACACACACACACACTTAACACTTGTAATTAACGTCGACAGGGTTGGTTAATGTTTGAAGTTGAATCAGGAGACTACCAATACAGATGCAGCAGAAACTTATCTGAACTACCACCTTCTCACCCTTCTTATTGCCCTCTCAGGTCACACTGCCATTTTGCCACACCAGATGTCCATCATGTGTGTGTGTGTGTGAGTGAGTGTGTGAGAAAGAGCAGGTTAGACCTTGAGATAAGACATAATAAAACAGACTCACATATTCACTCCCTTCACATACCGTTGTCATTCCTTTTCTCTGTCTTACACACACACACACACACACTTTCACAAGGTAGACTTTGGACTTTAGAGACATATGGCAAGTTTCCACAGTTAACTGACATTAGGGACTACACTATTATCGGTCACACTACACTCACGCGCTCATACACACCAATCGACCTATTCCCACACACACACACATGCACATGGGGTGTGTTTTCTAATTCTTGTCAGGTCTTGAGAAGTGTGTAAGAGGTGACAGGAGATACTGATTTGTGGATCTTGTTTTCAGGAAGGAATCATCACAGAAACTAACAAGGTAAAGTGAATCTGCTCATCATCTTCTTACATAAATCTTCTCACTGGTCTTTAAAGTTGAGCTGCAACATAGTTGTTATCAACCTTACATCATGTTGTCAGTTTGTAGTATATATTTCAATCTCTTTTAAAAGACAGGAGAAACAGTCCCTCAACTATTTCTGTTACGTTTGTTGTGTCTTTTTAGTTGTTTTTCACTGAATATTTTAGGTTACACATTTAGGAGCACTGCTGTTTGTTTTAGGGTGAGTCTTCAACTACAGGCATTTTTGACTCTCCAAAAAATAAAAAATTAGTAAAAATCAGCCTCTGAATTTCAATTTTAAGTATCAGAGGTTGTAATATATCAATTAATGTGTACACAAAGTTGCATCTGGAGGGTGCTCCCATAGCTCAGTTGGTGGCGTGTTCGCCCTGTGTGCTGAGGCTGTTGGTTCTTTGCAGCGGTCGCTGGTTCAATTCCCGCCTGTGGCCCATTTGCTGTGTGTCATTCCCCCTCTCTCTACCCCCTTTCCTGTCATATCTTCAGCTGTCTCCATCCAAAATAAAGGCAAAAAGCCCAAAAAATAATCTTAAAAAAAAAAAATTGCATCTGGAACACATTATTTTTTCACCATTTGTTCTTATAAATTTGTCAGAGGGCCCAAATGTTCATTCAATACATTTTGTATCAGATTTTAAGACATTTAAATGTATTTTCATCAACCTTTGTGCATTATTCTAAATGCAGACATAATAAAAATTAAAAAAAAAATAGGGGATTTCATGATTTTCTCTTATCAAAGGAAAATTTAGACAGTAACCTTGGATGTCAAAACATGTTGCTTTTTATGACAGATATTGCTATTCTAACCTCTAAATCATCTCTCCTGATGTGTTCAAATGGTTAAAACGGTCTTGCTCAATACTGGGTAAACAACAAAGGATATTTTAAGCATTGAGTTAAGTAATATTTATATGAAACAATGTCATTCAAAACAATGTCCGAATGTAATTTTATTAACTCATTTCACGTACCTGAACACAAGCTTGTTTTGGACCCACATTAATTAATTATTTTTTCAGTCTTTTTTTTGTCAAGATATTTATTAACACTGTGTATTTATCAAGAACATTTGAGAAATCTTAGCATAAATCCAAAATTATACTGCTGGGACTCAAAAGTACCTGTAGTTAAAGAAATGTCTGTAAATAGAATTTATTCTGACTGTCTTGGCTGTTGTTATCACATTTGTCTGATTTTTGATCACAAATAGAAGCAGAGAAAGAAAAAATGTTAAAGAGAGGAAAGAAATACTTTACTATAAATTGAACTGAAATGGAATACTTGAACAGACACAATTTTCATTTAGATGGGAATGACAGATATAATTTGTGACTCTTGTGTCGAGTTTGTTACATTTCTTCTTCTTCTTTTTTAATAATTGTGTTTTTTTTTTCTAATACATCACTATTGAATTTAATCATCAATGCTTTGGTAATATTGTTTTACAACATTCATGCTAACAAAGTATATTGAATTATGGGGGAAAAAATGTAATTCTTGTAAAGAAGGAAGGACTAGCCAACTTATCATAACCTCAGTGGACCCTCATGACTCTATAGCATTTGTTTATAACCTGGGGTCCAGGACTCCTCCAGGGGGCAACAAACATCTCAGGCAGTCCCCAGGATTTGCCCCCCTGAGGTCATCAAAATTAAACTTATTGAATAAAATCACAATTTATACAAAAGTCTGTATACAGAACAGTTTTAAAAGATATGTTTTTTGTCTTCACTCACTGCTGACAATGCACAAACTTATCTCCAAAGTGATTATTACCAAACATTAATGAGTAATTGTTACCTATCACCTAGGATATAAAAGTGACTGAGGAAAACAAGGTACTCTGTGTGTGTCTCACTCATATTAGAGGTTATAGGAAATCCCCATGATGGACTTAACCTTTGGTCTGGTACTGTATATGGACTGTTTTACTAAAATCTTCCAAATGCCTCCCTGCTGCAGAGCCATGTGGGTCGTCCTCGCCATGCTGCTCGCCCTCTCCGGTGGCGCTCTGTCTCTGGACAAACTCAACATGTGTATGGACGCCAAACACCACAAAGTAGAGCCTGGCCCTGAGGGAAAACTGTACCTTCAGGTGAGGAAAACAAATACCCCCAGACATCAAAGATAAAATAAATCAAATGGTCATGGTGATGATGCTGGGAGATTCAAATGGGTTTAATTATTTTTCTCTTATCTCCACTGTAAAAATAAAGTTCAAGAGCTCGTGTTTATAATGTCTGGCAGGGTCTGTAAATAGATACTAGAAAATTAAAGTTTAAACAACCTGAAAAAATAAAATGTGTGTATTTACGTTAGATTAATGAGAAAAGATTAGCTGATTCCAGTAAATTCTTGTAAGATTCTGATCCAGACATAGGACTGCAACAAAAATGTTTTCGGTTCAATGACACAAAGTGACCCCGATTTCCTCTTCCTCCCCCACAGTGTGAGCCGTGGCGTGACAATGCCTGCTGCAAGGCCAACACCACTGAAGCGGCCCACGACGATAACTCCTACCTGTACAACTTCAACTGGAATCACTGTGGTGCCATGAGCCCAAAGTGCAAGAGACATTTCATCCAGGACACTTGCTTCTACGAGTGCTCACCACACTTGGGACCCTGGATACAAGAAGTGTGTATTGTGCATTTGTGCTCTTAGTCTTTCTTGTATGTGTGTATTTGCAACACTAGATGGCAGCATAAGACGTTGAAAAGACTCTAAGGGCACGTGAAGACAGTTAAATCCAGATACTATGTCACCATCATTCTTTGTCATCATACTCATAAAAAGATAACTGGATCAAATTACATTTGATAAAGAGAGACTTTTTAATGAATTTAATTCGTAGAGACCCTTATAATTCATAAACTCGTGGCATTGCAACTTTGAGGGCAATAAGTTTAAAGGGACAGTTCACCCCAAAATCAAAAAACATGTCTCTCTCTGTATCTAGTGTTCTTTATCCATCTAAATTGTTTTTAGTGTGGGTTTAAGAGCTTTGGCAATATCAGCCATATATGTCTGCTTTCTCTCCAGTATAATGGAACTAAGTGGTACTCAGCTGTTGATGCTCAATGCACCAAAAACTACAACTGAAAAACTCTAGAAATCATGCATTGGTTACTCAAAATAATCCACAGACCTGGTTGTGAGCAGTTTCATGTAAGAACTTTTTACCCCTTGCTAACTGTATCACCGTGCAGAAGGAAGCGCATGTCATGGATGAGAAGTTACAGCTCAGCGGAGGAGGACGCCCTTAATGCTTACATCCTGTGTTGTCACGAGCCTCTCGTTCCTGAGTAGATACACGCTTCCTTCTGCACGGTGATCCAGGTGGTCTGTGTAGTTCGATAGAAAGAAATAGCTCCTACATGAGACTGCTGGAGTCAGTGGGCATATCTACTGAAAAGACACATTGTTGTTTTTCAGATGTAGTTTTTGGCACTTTGAGCACAACAAGCCAAGTGCGTTCTAGTTCCATTATACAAAAGAGGGCAGACATCTGATGGCTGATATCCAAAATTCAGCAACACACACCAAAACAGTCTAGATGGATACATGTCACTGCAAGTAGGACATATATATATAGACATATATCACACGTGTTGTGAAATTATTGATCATACAAACTACTCAATTATGTGTGTCTAGGCCAGTGAGCAATGGCGTAAGGAGCGTATCTTGGATGTGCCGCTGTGTAAAGAGGACTGCCACGACTGGTGGGATGACTGCAAGGATGATTTCACCTGCAAGGAAAATTGGCACAAAGGATGGGACTGGAGCTCAGGTAAATACAGAAACACATGCACACGTGGTGCACAAGGTCTTCTCACTTGATGTCTTTTGATTTGAAATGATGAGTTGGATGAATGCACTGCACAGGGTTCGATAAATTCATTAAATTCAGTTTCTAAAGAAATATGATTGGCATATATAGTTTGAAGAAAACACATATGATGAAAACTTACTGTTTGTCTCTAATAAACTTTCAGAAAAGTCAAGCGAAACACTGCAAACCATGATGAAGAGTATTAATTCAGTCCCTCTGTACTTATGCATACAAGTTAATAAACTAATAATAAACATTAAATTGCATAAATGTTTGTCAATGTGACTAAAAAGTTGTTAGTTCAATCTAATATATTATTAATATAATATATTAAGATTGATTATTTTTTACTGTGTTGCCTCATGTTTGAAAAAAATGCTGCAAAAGAGCCTTCTTGGATGCCTCTATGGTTGATTTAACATGATAAAGTGCCCTCTAGAGGCTTCTTCTAATGGGAAAAAGATGTGGCAGTGCCACATAGGCTGCCCTACATGCTAGCAAATTAGTTGGCCTCTATGTGCCTCTAAATAGTTAAAGCTGCTATGAGGAGTGTTTAACTGGTTTTTGAAACAGTCTCACTGTTGTCTCTATATGACATATGTAAGTTAACAAGAACACTGGCTATTTCTTTATGGTTATTCTTAATGTCTGCCTCTGGGTGGGATTCTCCTTAAAATCAGATGAAACAAGGCTATGTTTACTTTTTAAACTGAGCCGTACATTAGCCATTTAAAAGCCAGCAGGAGGAGATTTTTATGCAGATAATTGTACTTTTGACGTTACATTTTATGGTTATGGTGGTGGAAACACTACTGCTTTTACCCACAGGGGCCTCCAGAATCAACACAATATGAAAGTTCCTTGTAGTAGCATTAAAAGGTTAACAGTTCCCTGTCTGTTTTTATTACAGATGTGTTGTAGTTGTTGTACTTTAAAGCACATAATAAAACTATTTTAATCTAAATTCTCCCTGCATGCAGCTGGTGCCCCTTTTTATTTGTTCACCCCTTCCGCTCAGACAGCCTGAGTCTGCCACTGACTATAACCACACAATACCACTCACTCACTCACACATGAACAAATAGTGATCTTCCATTAAACGACTTCTTTCTGACTGCCAGATGATTACTACATTTAAATCCAATTAAAATTGAGAAACAGTTGTGGCTGCAATGATTTGGACTCTTTCTAATCCCCTGCTCTCCTACAGGTACTAACAAATGCCCTACAGGCAGCAAGTGCAGAAAGTGGACTGAAGTTTACCCCACACCACAGTCCATGTGTGAGAAAATCTGGTCTCATTCCTACCTTTATACCACCCACTCCAAAACCTCAGGCCGCTGCATGCAGCTCTGGTTCAACGGGACAAACCCCAACAAGAAGGTGGCTGAGTATTACCTCAACAACGCACAGCAACGCCAAAGCTTTGCCTTGACAACGCTACTATTCCTGGCTTTTGCAACTTTCTCTGTAGTGATGTACTAAAATCATGTCTTTGACCTCGCCTCTATCACCTTGGAGGTACCAATAAAACTTATTTCAAATGGTCTCCTGTCTCGCTTACTTGTCCTCTTTTTAGTCATTGAGCCTCATAATTGACAGTAAGATATGAGAAGGATTTAATGTCCATGTTGTCCAGTACTGTTGTGCATTTTTTAAAATTTAGAAATATCCATAACATATATAGAAATACATGTATTTCACTCTTAGTGCTTTCGTAAAATAAAAAGTAAATTTCTGATTATTTTCTATACTATAAATATAACATATATATTACATATAAATAATAAAAAATCTATAAAATAAGACTAATAAAAAACATATTTCAAGAAACATAATTAATAATAATTAATAGGTCTAGCCTGGGGATTTGTTAAATTGCTTGTGGAAAGGATTTTTTTTTTTTTTTTTTGCCTAATCATAAAATAAATGCAGACTATAATAACGCCTTTTGTAAAATAAATAAACTTTCATATTATGATAGTTTAAATTAATGACTTTTCATGGACCCACAGACCCCTGGGGGTCCTGGACCACTATTTGAGAACCATAGGTGATGCCAGTGGGAGAATGAAGGATGATGGAGGACTGCACGTCATTGTTCTTAAGATCTTTTTTACATTTCTGGACACAATAAACATGGACTTAGATTCTTAGATCACCTTTTCGCTTAACAAGAAGCAAAATCAGCCATTTCCACTTTATAGGCAATTAATCAGCTCAGTATGCTAATTATTTAAATCACCCAACATGCAACTCTTAGCAACCTAAATTTCATCCACTAAGCCTATAGATGGCATTCCATCATAAAAGTTCACAGGAAACAACATTGCTGGGTTTACTATAGCCCACACAGGGATTTCCAGTGGATTATGATGGACTGTCAACTCTCCTGTGAGATCATGAAGTAGGCTGAAAACCACCAAAACAGTATATGTATGCTTAAAAAAAAACACAAGATTACAGTTTCATCTAAATGAAAAAGCAACCCCGATGAACGCAGCAGAGCAGTTTTGTGTCTAGAAAAGTATTGCAAATGTGCAAATCTTTGCGGGTAAAGAAAATAAAACAAAAATAAACTTGTGCATCTGGACAAGGCATGAAGCGACATGCCACATACTGCATTACTGCACAGCTCTGGCATCACATTTCTCTTAAGTGCAAAGTATGGATGAGTTTAACAACCCCTTCATAACCTGAAGAAATAGTAAAACTGACCCACTGATTCTGCACAGAGGGAGAACATTTCTCTACACTGGGCCCCAGTGATCACACCATCACATGACCACTCTGGGCCAGCTAGTGGTTAGTGGGCTCCACTGCTGGGTAATTATGGAGTTCCAGTCCCCTGAGTGTGTGTGTGTGTGTGTGTGTGTGTGTGTGTGTGTGTGTGTGTGCGTGTGTGTGTGTGTGTGTGTGTGTGTGTGTGTGTGTGTGTGACAGCATGAGGGAGAGAGTAAGGGTGTGTTAATGTGTCTCTTACTCCCCCTGTGTTTAAATGTGTTTTTGTGTCACACAATATCTATGTGTGTATGTAAGGGACATGCGTTTACAGATGTGTCTGTGTGTACGTGTGTGTCGATGCCACGTCTGAATATGTTCCATCAGGTCTTGTGATTGGTTAGTTGATGTGTTAGAAGATGAGACCAGGAAGGACCATGGCTGATCAAAAATAAGTCTGAGATATATATTTAGGAACTTTAGTACACTGTGTACTTTTATAATCAAGGCCTGAGGTATTAAATTTAATAATTTTCAAAAAGACATAGTTGATGCAGTCAACAGTATTTTAATATTTTGAAAATGTGGCCTTATCTTCTGACAGAGATCAGATCTGTCAAAGTGCAGCTTGATCTCTAAGGCTGATAATGACATCCTTCCTGATGATGCCACTGCATAAATTTAGTGCTGCAAGTTCAGCTGTGAACCCCGGCCAGTCTTTCCTGTTTTTTTTCTCTGCATGAAGTGTATACATAAAGATCCTATACAAAGAAAAGGGTGGCATATGAGCATAAAAATGATCTAATATTTTCTATTACCAGAACACCTAAAAGAATACCTAAACTGGGTTTGAATAACAGAGAATTTCAATAACAGAAGTGTTAACCAATAGTATTTTCACATTTTAAAGGGATAGCTCCCCGAAATATGAAAATTCAGTCATCATTTACTCACCCTCGTGCTAATTGAAACTTTGGTTTACTTTTTTAGTCCACAAAACACTGCTTGAGTTTCATAGGAAATGAAATGAAATGGAAACAAACAAACAAACAAAACATAAAAATCCTCCATACTACGTGTCTGACATAATCCAAATCTCCTAAAGCCCAAACATGCCGTTACCTGGTGTGCACACACTGTCACACCACACACACTCAGTTCAAATGGCGTGCACACACGTAAAAGTGGTGTAAATGACATCAACTTGACAGCTTTAGGAAACTAGGACCAGATGAGAAGTATGGAGGCATTTTTGTTTGAAAAGCAAAGCTGAGCATGACAAAGAAAAGCTAGATTAATTAAAGTTGAACCATGTGTAACAAAAGCTGATTCTGAGATGTCCACGCAGAATTGAGTGGCCTCATATCAATACAGTGGTTTAATGCAACTCTGTTGTAGCCACTGTATTGGGGAAGAGAGTATAGTTCACAACATGACCTGTTTTCAGTCTTACCCTCAGGCACAACTTTAAAACTTTTGAAGGCAAGCAAAGTTGTCTATCTATCCATCCAAATATATTGTTTGTAATGAGCACTACAGCCTCACTGTGCTCTTTGCATGGTTGTAGATAATTATGGTAAGATGCAAAAAGGGAAAAACTGTACAAAATTAGTTATTTTTAAGATGAATTGCTGACAGAGTAGTTTTATTATGATGTGATATTTTGTAGCACACTTTTACGATCTCTGCATGCAGACATATTGTCAAGCCACATACTTTTACAGTCTTTTACAGTCAACTCGCACACACAGACATACACAGTGTGATGCCATCACCAGAAATAGCTTTGGGATGGCTGCTGTCCCTGTAGCTATTAATACTCAGCTTTTCTGAGGTCATTGGCAACACACACGACCCTGCCCAACGCTCACCCTCTCTCCCTCACTTTAACGCTACCTCTCTATTGCTTTGTGTGTGTGTGTGTATCTGCATGTGTGTGTGTGTGTGTGTGTGTGTGTGTGTCCATGCCACATTTTAGGAGTCAGACTTTTTGTGGGCAACTTGAAAAAAACAGGATGGCTAAAGTCAGAATAAAGTGCAGTGATCTCTAAATGTTGGGTTGGCTGTTTCCTGTGTTTTGCCAGTCCAGTCCCTAGGTGGAGAGTTACACCTTGTGGGAGCGTGTGTGTGTGTGTGTGTGTTCTGGAAAAGAAAAGGATTGCATAACTGGATTGGAGCTTGTGTTGAGAAATTATTGCAGCCAGGCCTCCTCAGTGGCTGCAGGTTACACTGATATTCAAAGAGGAAAGCCCTCTGGTATTAGTGAAGGATTTGACCACGCAGGCAACTACTTAGAGCCTTGATACAAGAGTAGAGAGGGAAAAAACATTCATTTTTTTTATTTTAAATAGAAGATGATGAGATATCAGTAACAGAAATATCTTTTATGGTTTAAAACTGGATTTAATTTTTAATTTATTCTCAATGGCGTAAGCCTTAAAATCACAGAAATTTAAAGCTTGAAATGTTACCTTTGTAAAAGTACTTAAAATGTAAACTGCAGACTTTCCCACTGTGGGACTAATATAGGATTATCTTACTTTATCAAACATAAATGTACTCATAATGAGTGATGGTCTCTTTCAGAGTGTCATATCATTGCATGTCATGTTATTGGATTATTATAATGCATCTTTAAGGTGTATGAAGCATTTTAATGTTGTGTTTGGTCATAGTGCAGCTAATATTATCTGCTGTATAGAATAGTTCAATCTGTAACAGTGCATTATGCATGCACTGATCCTGCAAAGTAACACACAACTAAAGCTGTCAGATGTGTATGTGAAGTGTTGCAGAGTGAAAAGTTAACATCTCTTTTACGGAAGCCCGTTTCTGCCTTTGTAATGAAAAAAAATCTATCTCAAACAATACGTTAGAATCTCAAAATAATTACTTAGTATCTTAAAATAATGACTTTGTATCTTAAATTAATAACTTGGTGTCTCAAAATACTGAGGAACTTTCTCAAAAACAATACAAACTTTACTGTCATTATTTTGTTATACTTAGTCATTATTTTGAGAACATTTCTCATTGTCAACTTTTTTCATTACATTGGTGGAGGCTTCCTTGAAATGGAAGTTGCATGCATAACTGTAAAGTGGATGAAGAAACTTTACTTTCCATCACTGCCCCTCTTCTCAATTAGTCCGTTCCTTTACTCCTCTTTGTCTCCATCCCTCTTCCCCCCCCCCCCCCCCTCTATCTATCTATCCCCTTCGCTATCTCTTTATCCCTCCATCCCTCCTTCCCAGAGAGTTCTGTCAAGTTAGCGACGACAGACATAACAGGAAACCAACTGCGGGTGACTTTACCCCCGAAAATAAACCGTGTCGTTTTAAAGTCGCCAATATCCCTTTTATTTTGAAAATCCTAACAGGAAGTGTTTCACACTGACAGTATGTCGGATTTGACGCGTCCCCGTTGTCGCTCCCCGGTCTCTCTCCAGTGTGGATTTACATACCCTGATTTCCGTGGGACTGGGAAGCGAAAGAGGAGGGTGGCGAGCCTTTCAGGAACTGAGGAAACAGTCGCCAGCAGCGAAATTTAACAAATGTACAACTTTTAGCCGCCGACCTCGGTGCTCTTGCGCCTCCCAACCACCGTCGGAATAACCGTTGAGGCGATTTCAGCGATTCTCAACGGCTCTTTCACTGGAGTTCTTCTTTGGTCTGGAGGAGGAGGAGGAGGGCTGGGAGGGTTTCGGAGAAGTCTGGAAGCAGCTCGAGTTGAACCCGGTTTGAAGGGCTGTGGCCATGGCCGGGGGTGGTGGTGGTGGGGTCTCTCCGTTGGGGCCCACACCGCCAATGTGGTATCACCGGGACCTGAGTCGAGCGGCGGCCGAGGAGCTGCTGGCCCGGGCCGGGAGAGACGGCAGCTTCCTGGTGCGGGACAGTGAGAGTGTCAACGGGGCTTACGCTTTATGTGTACTGTAAGTACCTTATTTATCGCAGAAAGGAGAAGTTTGTGTGAACTCTTGACTTGTATGTGCGGTCTGGTTTAGCTTTGTCTGTTAGGAAAAGTTATTTTAGTTACAAGGATATTTTAAGTTAACAGCTAGCACCAGCCTTCATGGAGTCTTGGATTTAGTAGAAAAAGTCACTGCCTAGTCTGTTGTTACTCTGCCAAGCTTTTCTAACACTTACATAAACTTTCCTGCAAAAACAAACTGGTATCATTTACTGCTGTATGAGGTCATGCCTACGGTAGCCAGTGTTAAACAAGGTTTCAGCCATACGCATTTGTTTACTTTCTCCTGTGAGTGGGAGAGAGACGGTCTGTCTGTCTGCCCAGCACTCAAACTCCAGCATGGCACACAACTTTAGGGCTGTCCCTGTCTGTCTTGTGTCTGATGTGGTCGCCTGCAGCGCCGTTTTTACAGGGCATTGAAACTGAATGGTGCTGGAGGAGGTAAATATAAGCATCTATGGGCTGGCGAAGCCTGGCTGATGTTTAAATTTAAAGGTTTAAAGGGACAGTTCATCCCAAAATCAAAGATACACACTTTTCTCCTCTGGCCTGTAGTTCGACATTGTTTTGGCACGAGTTGCTGATTTTTTGAGATATCGTTTCAGTATCAACACTAATGCCATATCAGGATACAATGATAAGCAAGATCTGTCATGATACCTAGTCTCATATAATATATACAGTATAATATCGATATATTGTCCTAATGGAACCAGATGGTATGTGATGCTTAAAGTGCTCAAAAATCTATTTGAAAAACTCAACAACAGTGTCTCTCTCCAGAAAATCATGAGCCTGTTCAAGTTAATCCACAGACCTTGGTGTGAGCAGTTTAATGTAGGAACTATTTTCTTTCTACTGAGCTACAACCGCCAACCATATCACTGCACAGAGGGAAGCATGCATCTACTCATGGATAAGAGGCTTGTACTCATGGCAGAGCAGGATGTAATCTCTTCTAGACTCTCCAAAAATTATCGTATTGATTAAAAAAACCCATTATTTTACTGGCACTTCTTTCATAACACATGCTTATGGGAAAGTTTGTGGGTCATGGTGCATCACGTGATGTTGCCACCCTTGCTAGTCAGCACCAGAAATACTAGTAGGTTTAACTATTTATCAGTATTTGATTTGGCAGTTAATGGTTGCCTCTAAGATGTTATGCAGCTCTGCCTGTCACTAATCAGGGCTGTGGCAACGTCTGACCGCAGCCCCTCTCACCCCGTGTTGGACAGATGACAGCTCGTAAAACCAGTGCAGTGTTTAATCTTGAAAATGAAAATAAGGTTAAATGTAAACTGTATCGGAATAAACTGGTATATAACACCATTCAGAACAGAAAAGGACATAAACATGCAAGCAAAGGAGGCTGCTGCTGCTGGCACTGCTAACGTTAGCCACACTGTGTGGCAGGCTGTCAGCTAAGGTCAGCTCCATCACTTACCATCAGACATTGTGATCCCTTTTGGTCTGAACAGGTGAAGTATTTAGTGAGTTGTTGTTATGTTTTGTATGTTCATGTGCAATGCTTGTTTTGCATGGCACAAAGTGGCACTGTGATTAATGGCTTCAAATAGCTCTTAATACACAGTATTTTTTGTGGACAGTGTTTCACACGATCAATTACTAAATTGTGCTCAATTGTAACTGCTTTCTGAGTGTCTTCTTATGGTTAAAACTAGTCAACTAGTCTAAATGAAAATTTGCATTTAGTTAACTCAGCAACTCAGAACAAAACTTTAAATAGCCCTACAGGCCACAGGAAAAATACGCATTTTTGATTTTGGGCTGAACTTTCCTTTTAAGCCACATTGCACATACTATCTTCTCATAAGGTTTATCATATAATTACACTAATCTGTATGTCAGAGCAGGGTGCATTTTCTCTGCTCAGAGGCAGCCAGACAGGCAGGTATCCTCTGTACTAAAAGAGGTGACGAAACACCCACGCTCATTTACACTAGGAAGATATTTGCCACTAACCACCTCCATGCCCACCTTACAAGCAGACGATTAGGTGGGTAGGCAGTACTTCCAGTATTGTGCACACTTGGAAATGACTCAGACAAGTCAAATGAACCATGTTTAACTTGTGAATGACCTAAATGACTCACACACCCCCCCCCCCCCAGTACTAACACAAAGTTTAATAAATGCATAAACTACGGTTTGTGCAGATGCAGGAAATGCCTTGTGACACAATACTGACATTGACTCGACCTACATCCCCTATCTGCTAGTTTACCCCATGCTGAGTCCATTCTGTGTGTCTGTGTGTAGTTAGACAGACTCATTCTCATGCACACACAATATTCCTCTCATTATATAAGAACCCAGACAAAAAAAAGGTCTGCAACTCATTTTGGCCCAGTAAAAAATATCAATTATAAAAATGATTGATATATGCTGGTGACAACATTTAGGTCTATTTTTCATCCTTTCCCAGTTACACTAGTAATTCAGTAGGTCACTCTATGACCAGCAACATTCCTCACATCCATGCATCATCCGTTTCCGGATTTATTCCCGCCTCCACCTCTCCCTTCCTTTCCCCTTTCACCTTTCACATCACTGACTTTGTTTCATCTCAGAATGTTTCCTTCATGTTACCCAAAGCTTGTTATGGTCAGGCTTTTGTCAAACTGTGCTTTACAAGCCATGTTAGAGCTTTTCATCAGGAAGTTTTGCCTCCAGAAATGCAAAAGAAACATTATATGATATAATTGTAGAATTTTAAACTTTTTTGAATACAAAACTGCTATAAAAACATACTCGATACCTCTTGATACCATTTTTCTTTGTTTTTGTTTGATTAACAATCTGCACACAGTGCTGGTACAGTAAACATACCTGGAAACTAGAGCTGCAACTAACTATAATTTCCTTTATTGATTCATCTGCCAGTTATTTTCATGATTAATTGTTTAGTCAGGAAAATATCAAAAAATGTGAAAAATGCTCATCATAATTTTTCAGATCCCAAAGATTGTTTCTTTTGTCCACCCAACAGTCCAAAACAAACCCATATACACTCTTAATTTCTTATCATGAATGACAAAGAAAAGGAGCAAATGTTCATATGTAGAAAGAAGCTGGAAGCAGGAAATGTTTGACAGTTTTGCTTGAGAAATGACTCAAATGATTAATCACTTATCAAAATAGTTGGCAACTAATGTTCTTACAATCAACTAATCAAATAATAGAACATTTGTTCCACTTCCACAGGAATGAAACTGGATTTTTTTAATACTCAAAATTGAGATTTTCGCAACATCTAGGACTATTGAAATACATGCTTTAACATTTAGATCATATTGCCATATACAGTATAGTTTTTAAATAAATCCATTTCAGTTACAGAGAGGTACACAAAGCAGTTGTTCAGTATTGTGATTTGCTGTTGACAAAGTTATTTTCATTCAATACTCACTCACCAATCCAGGCTAAAGTCAATGATCATTAGGATATTAATTACATACTCTGATTACCTTAAGAGAAGGTGACACACCGGTGAAAAGGTGAAATAAAGGATGTTTCAATATGCAACACTGTGTTTCATTTAACCTTACTGATGACTAGTGGGCATGTTTGGAAAATTGAATGTTTCATCTCGTGAAGCTAAGGTACAGACAATTTTCTTTGCTTAGAGGGCCAATATGTATAACTTCACGGAGTTAAAAAAAAAAAAGAATAATAACTTTTGTCATTTTTCATTTAAAGTTTAAAGTTGTATGTAGATTTACCGTAGCCTATAGGCTACACCAGTCTGATGTGGCACTGGCTGATGTGATCTGTTTGTAAATATAAACACAAGAAAAGAGTTAAAACAAAATCTTCAAAGTTGTGAAAGTCACATGTCACGGTGGCTTGTTAATATAGATTGTGTGTCATATTTCACAGTATAAAACATTTCACAATACAAACTGTCAAAAGTCTTGCCATATCTTAGTACCCTGTCACAGATCATGTGGACAAGTGTTGTTAAATCAGCATGACAGAAATGAGCTGTCTAAATCTTTCAGAACAGGGTTCTCCAGTATTTCCTGACAACCCTTGAAGCCGTAGAGGAAAAGATGATATGTTCAAGCAATCTCATACTTGTGAACTAATAATGCTGTGTTGTTGTTTTTTTTGTTTTTTTGTTTTTTTTAAAAAAGGCATTTCCAGGAAGTAAAATCTGAATCACCAGAAGCGTGAAAAGTTTCCAGACTGCTGAATGCCACACTGTTTTTAGTCATGGCCTCAGCGTGGCATACTAGACATTCAGGGCTGATGCCTAAACGTCTTCTTGATTTTGAATATCTTATCCTTTGTCTCTTGTGTTTTAATTTTCTAAACTGTTTACCAAAGCAAACCAAGTAAAACACGCTAGTTACAAACTTGTGTTGTTAAAATGTATTTGTAAATTTGTTAAGCGATATCTTCTTCAAGCTGAAATAATCACCATATTGTAACTTTTTTTAAGATTGTAGACAATTTTGTAAAATCATGTGACACATGTTACAGGGTGTTTGCTTTTCTACAATTACTGTATTAAACTGAATCACTTGGTGAATGACTGCAGTCAAATTGAATTTGCCCAGGGGACTGCAAAATGGCACATTGGAGACTTGGCTTACAATTTTGCCTCTGTGGTGATTTACCATGGACACTAGATCATTTTAACTGTTCCCACACACAAAATTTGCCAAAATGTTTCCCGCATGAACATGACTACTAAAAATGGCTTTTTGTTGAGCTTGACCCAGTGACTTACGTACACAGACATATGCACTTCCTTTTTGATGACTCTGTAGACGCCAGTGTGTTTAAGATGTGTTTCCACTTTGCTGCTGTCTGAGAATAGACTGGTGGTGGTGATGGTGGTGGTGGGAAAAGTATTTTACATTTCACAAAAAAGTATTTTTAAAGTGATTTTACAGAAGCTGTAAGGAACTGACTCCAGTTCCAACGTTTTGAGGACTTTGCCTTTCACTTCCTCTTAGTGTACATCTCAGTCTGCAGACTTTTGGTTTTGTGTGTCTGCATGAAAGTGCTGAGATAACACTGTTATCTTAATCACTGTGTTATTTTTGTAGGAAGTGACCACACTTACCAATGTATAATTTGGCAACAAGATTGTCATCGACAGCTATAGCGGATCGCTTTCTACTGAGTGTGTTTGGTGTTTGTGTGCAACAGATTGTGAGGATAGAGTATTTTGAAAAATGTATAGTATGTTAAAGTTTTATAATGCACTGCCACGTTGTGATTAGAAATTGCAATATTTGAAAAATATCTTGCTAACTAAGCAAAAATATTTCTCTTATGCGTCAAGCTATAGTGTCACATTTTTAGATTACAACAAAGGAGATGCCAACTATCAGGTGAGGTTATGTTTATTAAAGGGGCGCTTGACTCCAAAATCAATATTTTCCCTCTTATTTGAAGTGCTATTTATTCATCTAGCTAGCTTTGGTGTGAGTTGCCAAGTTTTGGAGATATTGACTACAGACGTTGTTGTAAGCAGTTTCATGTAGGAACTACGCCTGCCAACTGTATCACTGTGCAGAAGGAAGCATCAGGCAAGGTTCAAGACTGTGCGGGAAATGAACATTTACGATGTCCTTTTGGCTAAACTATATAGCACCATTGAGCTAGCATGGTGAGAAGGTTGGGGTGTGTAGTTCAGTTGAGAGAAAATAGTTCCTACATGAAACTGCTCACAAGAAGGGTGCCAAATTACACCAAAACAATTCTAGATGGATAAATAGCACCGCAGGTTGGAGGGGAAAAAAGTACTTTTCATTTTGGGGTGAACTGTCCCTTTAAGCTTGTGTGTATGCATCAGTGTGACGATTACAGAAATACTGAATTGTTTACTATTTCCTGTCAGGAAGGTGTTCTTCAGTATCAGTGGAGCGCGTCTAAACATGTTGGGGTTCAGGCATGGCCCTCTGTGTTTCTGTGTGTGTTTGAAACCAAGAAGTGTCTGTGAAAACATTCCTGCTGTTTTTGTAGCTACAGTCTTGCATATCTGTCAACATCGTATGTTACACTTGAGGAAGATTTGCAGTTGTGTAGAAACTTAATGTAGAAAATTTGAAGCCCCTTTTCCCCCCTTTTCCTTCTAGTACAGTCATAAAGCTAAAACTCGCTGAATCTCATCCCTGCTTCTATTTAACTGTGTCCTCAACTCTGTGATTGATAGGGAATTGTGGCTTTTACCTGGATTCACCTCATCAATGTACTGATGAGTTGAATTTCCTTTAGGCTATATTTTGTGCTTTTAGTGTTACAGCATTCAGTGTTTCCCCTAGAACTTTTTTCCGGCCTGGTGGTGTGTAGTGAAAAAAAACCCTAAATAGATGAAGCATGCAGATGGCATATTGATGTGGTTGGCTTCAGTCAGATGGCGCAGCAGGTGGTTTGCAGTTCATAATTGTGTTCAAAATTTTGTTCACACAGTATATCAGACTTAAATCAAAGTGATCACAAGGAGAGGATGACTTAATAAGTAAATAAGCCATGTAACTGATTATTTTCTCTATTAATTGATTAATAGTTGTGTGCCTATAACATAGTGAAAAATGTTTATTAGGGTTTCCCAGAGCCCAAGGTGAAGTCCTCAAATGTCTTGTTTTGCTTACAACCCCCCAAAAATATTCAGTTTATAGTCACAGAGCACTAAATATTCACATTTAAAAAGCTGAAATCAGAAAATTTGTAAAAATGACTCAAACGATTAATCGATTACTATAATAGTTGGTGAGTATAATCGATTAATAACAAATTAATTGTTGTAGCTCTTGACCTTAGCGAAACATTAAACAACATATCATGAAAACAGTGTGTATGATTCATTGCAACAGTACCACATAAAGGACCCCCACAAACGTAAATCATTGATTTTTGAATGAATTTACATAAGTTAAAAAAAAATCTGTATCGTTAAACAAAGCTCAAAACACTGATACTACAGTTAGCATCACAGTTTGTACTCACTGACATGACTGGCAAGAGCAGTGAGGTAGAATTTAGAATAAGAAGTAGCTGTAAGAATTATGTAGTAAATTTTAGCCAGTCAGTGTAGTGTGTTGATACACAGTACTTGTGCAGTGTGAATACAGGGACTAATGTGCACTGCACAGGCAGTAGAGGACGAAGAGGAGGAGGTGGCACTCAAAGCCAACAGGACAGAGGGAGTCAGTGGGGCAGTCATTACCCTCAACACTGACTATTGTTGACAACACATACACACTGAATGCTTTGGGCCTTTGTCTATCCCATAATAAACCTCTCTCCTTCTGTCTCCCTCCCCCTGTTATAAGTTTGCTGCCACTGAAACAATAGTATTTACTCCACAGACTCGCTGAGAATCTCATCAGCTGCTAACAGGAAGACAAACACACACACACACACAAGTACACACACACACACACACTACCGTACACTGCAAGGACCCCTGTGTATGGATCCTGTGCCACTGGACCTACAATACATTCTGTTTCTAATGTGATGTGATTTCATGTGGGTGTGGTTTCAGAGGCCAGACAGACAAAAGGAACAGTTCATCTCACTCACCGTGTTTACTGCACCCTGAAAGGCAGGAGCTAATATTTATCAAGTTTATTCATTTAGTGTAACCAACTGCTGGAGACATCATGATATATATAACTATTATTGGCAGCAGTCTGATAAATGTGCTGTATATAAATCAGTTCAACAGGGGAACTTCTGTTCTCAGTGTCCTGCTGATTTATCTGGCCAAGTCACATATCTTTTAACTCCGTGACACTACGTTCTCACATCTGTGCCAGACCACTGTTGCATGTCTTCCCTCTGCTCCTCTGTGCACAGTCAGATAAAGGAATACCAAAAAAAGAAATCTTTTATGTTTTTTGGTTTCAGAACCACTAAAACAGGAATTGACGATAAGAAGCCTGTAAAAACATAATTGCCCTCAGCAAGGAAATTGTCCAAAGGTTGAGACACAGTGACAGCAAGTTTAAAACACATCACAATTAATTTCCAGATGCACAGGAAACAGTAGTAAATTTGAGGACTTGTGGTGACCTATTCAGACAGAAAGAAAATGCAGGTTAAATCTCCAAGGCACAATTAAAACAATTAAAACGCCTTTATTGTCACAGCATTGTCATGTTAGACCTTAAAACAAGCAAACTCTGATGCTTTAAACCCTTACTAACTACAGTTAGTTTGTTTTAAGGTCCAACATGATCATCCCATGATAACTAGTGCATTTGAATTGCTTTTAAAGAGGGTGACTTGGAGTTTTTTGTGATTTTTGTGTACAAATGCAGGTTTAATCCCATGCCACTGTACCAGTTTGAGAGATGTATGAGTAATGTCAATTTAAAAAAAGTTGCATTGGATGTGTCACTTTTGCTCATGTCTAAAAGACACCGGTATAGCTTCTTATTAAGATGATTCAGTCCAACTGGATTAAGTTTTGTGTATTTGGGAACAAAAGAAATAATCTTCTTGCAGTTTGTTGTTGAGATATTTTAATCCAGTCCATGTTTTGGTTGCTGTGGGACACTGACCTGGAAAGACCTGCAAACAGCTGAGATGACAGGGCGGGATGAATTCCCGACATGGATTTGTCTCTCCCTCACTTTAAAACTGTGTATGCACACATGCGTACTGTAAATAAGCACAGTATAAGCAGAAGTAAAAGCAGTAATTAAGTGTTTTGCATAGGGTGCCATCTGAGCACTCACACGTCTATGCAGATGCACAACCATGACACACATGCGGTATATGCACCAACAGACATAAACCACAGTGTTTGCTTGGCAAATTGAACATTTTGTGTCCAGTCCAGTGAGCAGACATGAAGTGCAGACATGAAAATCATTAAACTCCAGCTTGTGGCTGCAGGCGTGTAGTCACAGCCGTGCAATCACAATGTCAGAACATTGATCTGCTATTGGTTGAAAAAAGAAAAAAAAAAACTTGTGGCTGAATCAGAAATGCAATTCAGACTCTGAAGTTTGATAAACACCACAATAATATTGTAATATTATACATTATAATGTTGTTTGGGCAAATACATACCCCTCTAATCTTTATAAATGTTATTTGCCTCTGTTCCCCTGTTAAGAAAATTGGGCATCCTTTGAGTTTATGATTCTCAAGTTTATTCATATAGAGCTAGATAGATTAATAATCTTCACCTTCCTTTTTATGACACGAGACATTGCCAGTACTCCCTCTGATATAATTGTATACAGATACTGAATGCATGAATGTTATCAAGAGCTTGTCAACATAAAGAGATTTTTAAAAGGAAATTATCATCACATTTAATTCATGATGTTTAATTATTTCTTGTCAGATATAAAAAATTATAGCCTACTGTAGTTTTTTCTTCTTTTTTCACATGGGTTTCTTTGTTAGATCATTTAGATCGTTGTTTGCTGATTGTATAGTTTTTCTGCTCATTGTATATGTTTCCTTCTGTCTTTTTGTTGCATGTTCCTAAAGTTATGTTTTGTAAGTATCATCTTAATATTAGAGGTGCCACTGTTTTAATATTAAGTTGAAAATATATTGAAATGAGTTTTCATTTTCAGTAACTGAATTGAAAAGGCATTTTCCTGGTATTTTTTTCCTCTCTATCCCTGTCTACATGTGGCGTCTGGCATATGTCCAAAGAAAAAAAACACTTCAGAAACAACAAAGCGTAGTTTACTGGCCATTATATCACACTTGATACCATATAGACTACCTTTTTAAAAAAGAATTTAAAAATGTAAATGTGCCCATGTAGCTCAGTTTATAGTGTGTGTGCCTCATGTACTGTGGCTAGCAGTCCTTTGCAGCGGCCGCTAGTTCGACTCCCGCCTGTGACCCTTTGCTGCATGTCATCCCCTCTCTCTCTCAGCTGTCCCTATCAAATAAAGGCAAAAAAGCCCTAAATAGTCTTTAGAAAATGTAAATGACAGTTTTTAGGACATAAAACCAATGATCTGTTGATCTCTACAAATCAAGCCTCTGTAGACAATGTTATAGCTGTCAGAGATTTAAAAAAAAAATCTGAAAATTGAATCGTGACCTTAAAATTAGGTCACAATGAATCATGGATTTGGAGAATTCTTATTTTTTATTGTTTGTTTTTTCCTAAACTGAGGGGAAAGGATTTCATGCAGGTTTATATGTGTGCAAATAACCAAATAAAAATACATTCTCTTTTAATATGTACCAGATATTCCAGATTATCATCTTTTTTTCTTTATTTTGTACTATCACTGTAACTTTACAATGTATAAATGCCAGGTTCTGCTCTGTTCTGCTCTACTGTATCATGCTACTGTAAAGATAAAGCCTGCTCACAACTGTGACAGACAGCAACAGGTTGAAGCTCTCTACAGTGTCTAAACCCCCCCTGCTCTCTCTCTCTCTCTCTCTCTCACACACACACACACACACACACACACACACACACACACACACACACACACACACACACACACACACACACACCACACACACCTATCCTCTGAGATCAAGTACAAGAGTGTCAGACTTGAAATGTTTTTTGTTTTTTTTTGACTCAAACAATAGTCTAAATGTTGTCTCTTCTTCCTATCTCATTTTCTTTCTCTCCAGGTTTCAGAAGCATGTCCACACATACAGAATCCTCCCAGATGAAGAAGGTTTTCTGGCTGTACAGGTACAGAGGAGACACACACACACACACACACACACACACACACACACACACACACACACACTCTGTGGTGGAGGTTAAGTGTGTGTGCATGTGTACAGCAAAAACTGTATTTGCTTCAGTAGCAGCTGGCAGGCAGAGATGCTTTTGTTGGCTCTGTGCTCTCTCTCTCTCTCACACACACACTCACACACACCAACAGCAGCCTCTTTGTGCGTTGTGTCCAACAGCTGTGAAGTCCCCACCACACACACACACGCTCGGTCTCACACCCTCACACACACACCCTGATGACATGGTGCTTCAGACTATCGTGTGGCCACATCACAGACATCTGTGTCCCTGCTGTGTAATTTTTGGGGTCTTAGCTATGATGTTGAAGAGAGGCTAAAAGTCTAATTTTACTTCCTGGAGCTGAATATGTTTGGAAGCAGTGTTTACTGAAACAGTTCTTCCTGGTTTGAATTATATTTAGACTACTGGGTCATATTTGCTTACACAACATTAAATGTGGAACAATAGGGGCCACCAGAGATTTCAGTAACATGACTACTTGTAGCCAAGGAATTGTTATGTTCATGCCATGTAGAAAATAACTTCCCTTCTTTTCCTTTGTCTCTTTCCTCCCTGATTGTCCTCCTCCCTCGTTCTTGCAGACATCTCAGGGTGTGCAGCCAAAGCGGTTTAAGACGTTACCAGAGTTGGTGTCGTTGTACCTGCAGCCCAGTCAGGGCCTGGTCACCACCCTGCTTTACGCCGTGGACAGAGAGGAAACTGCTGTCAGCGATGACAGGGACTATTCAGGTATCTCCAGAGCCCATATCAGCACATTTGCGTACTTGGTGAATGTCGTCCTCTTATCACATGTTAACACCCTTTTTCTGTGATTGGTAGATGGGGAGGATGAGAAACCGCCCCTCCCCCCACGCTCTGCTTCCACCTCCACTCCACCTGGACCAGACACACCCACAGACAGGTAGAGAGTCATTATTAGGATTCATTTTATTCACAATAATAATATGTAAATGCTGAGAATCAAATCACAAGCTACCTGTAGGGCCAGATTTAGGAAAATCTGGACCACTTATCATGGTTCCCAAACATGATAATTGGACCAGATTTAGGAAAATAGTTATTAAGTATGAACAGTTCCTGAGAAAATGTTCCTATCCTTACTTAAGAGGGGAAAAAGTGTTTTATACAAACGTCTTACTTCCCAAAATCATAAACCTTCCCTACAGATGTTACCAGTCATAACTCATCAGTAACCAACGGTTACAAAGTTGTTTAGCTTAGCAAGATGAGAAAAGTCGTGTCGGTTGTTAGGTAACAGACATAAAAGCTGATAAGTAATGTTGGATTGAGTATTTAGGATTTCCTACTCTCAAATAGCATAGGATGTAGTAAGATTAGATAGGATCCTTAAAGTTAGTTAGGATTTGCTTCTGTTCTACCAAATTGGAAAAATACAATGTTAGACTTTTCCTATCTTATCTTGAGACTTAAGACAGGAAGTTTCTGTAATACGGCCCCTTTACCCATTCAGTACAGATAGAAGGAATTGTGTCTTTCACTGTAGATGGATCCCCCAACAAAAATAAACAAATGCAAAGGTGAATGACAAGCATTTCTGAAGATACGGTCATGAGCTGATGTCGAAAACTCCTGTACTTGTTTCATTAACATAGTACATGAGTTACTCTATCCCCATCAGGGTAATTCCAGCACCTGGGTGTCACTTAACCTAGTGCCACATGACATGCACTTTGAAGTATGTAGAATGGTGAGCCATTCTGTAAATGTAATTCTGAAATCATTTTATCTTTAGGGCTGCTTAACCAACATGTTAATCATGTTTGTGCTGAAAACACGCACAAGCGTGTGTGGTGTATAGGCAGTCAGAAAAACAAAAACTTGCAAGCAATTGAATTATCTGTTGGAAGGCTGTGTTTAGTATGTACTGTCGAGAATGAGGTATGTCTCGTATGATTGGTGATGCAGCTCGAGTTGTCTGCCTGAACTAGGTTGCCGGCGTCGCCACATTTCAGAAAAAAATAGTATCAACCATAACCACAAACCTCTTTGCAAGTTTTAGAAGTAAGGCTGGTTGGTCAGTATGTGGGGGGCCGGGGGCATCCTGCTGGCTCAGTTGTTTAAGTGACTATGTTTTTGTACATTTGTGGGTGGCAGGGTAGACATAAGTCAGCTCTCTGTTTTAGAGGAAGTGTGTGATTCTAAAAATCCTGACTATACAGAAGCAGTGGTCACACACATGCTTTGCAGATATGGCCACCATAGCAGTTCTCTGTTTAATGATACACAGAATTCTATCTAATGATTTAACTGCAATTTTTGATAGGCAAGTATCATACTGAAACTTAAAATACTGATGTGTGACAGAACAAGCAAGAATATAGCAACTAATAAAATAAACAACATAAAGCCTTAGGTATAACTTAAAATACAAATTACAAACTCCTGTTTTTTATTTGTAGTTTTCTTGTACTTTAATCTGTATTCTTTTGTCATAGAATTGTGTCCACATTGTGAGGATGGTTATAAGTACTGATTGGACTTTATCTGAATTTGTTTTAGTGCTCCAGCAGCTAATGGCCTGAGCACCATCTCTCATGAGTACCTGAAGGGCAGCTATGCTCTGGACCTCGAGGCAGTGAAACAGGGAGCCTGCTCCCTGCCTCACCTCAACAAGACACTAGTGGCCTCCTGCAAACGCCTTAATGGGTAAGAAAGACACGGCAGCCTCAGACACACACTGTCATGTTGATGCCTATTTTCTATGAAGCTGTCTTTTTATATATGTGCTTGTCGTTGCACTGTGATAATATCTATGTAAGAATTTACAGGCCGCAGAGCTGCCCACTTCCTCAACTCATCTTTTGGTTTATTCACAGTGGCACATGTTGTACATGGTTATTAATCTGTGCAGTCCCAGCATGCACACAAATATGTAGTTTATATATGTTACCATATGCATAGCTCTAAATGAAGATTACTATTAAGTTCTGAGACAATTAAGTTGTGGATCTTTCTCTGTTTCCCTGAAAATAGGGAGGTGGATAAGGTTCTGTCTGGTCTGGAGATTCTCTCTAAAGTCTTTGATCAGCAGAGTGCCTTCATGGTCTCCAAGATGATCCAACAGGTATGCATTTTACCACTTTTTACGTGCGTGTTTGTGAGTGTGTATACTCTTGGTTGGAGTGGAAGCAATAGAGGTATTCTTGTATTTCTGTTGTCCTGCTTCCTGTGTCTAACAAGTAGGCTGTGCCAGTGTTTGAGTCCTTCTCTGAGGTCATAGTATGCAGTGTAGTAGTAGAAGTAATAAACCGTTCCCCACCAGTCTGTGGGCGTTATGGGTATTGTCAAATGTGCATCTAAGCAGTCTGCATTTATATCCAAACTGTGAAACAGTGTTTGTGAATAGTGTATGTGTGGTCCAATTTGACAGCTCATCATTGTTCTCTTTAAACATGATGTGTGTTGCACAAGAATCTTAAATCACCTTCAGAGATGATGGAATTTGTGACCTTATGTCTTTAAGTAACAAGTCAACACTTCTATTTAAGCCTTGTGTACAGAGCAGCCAATCAGAATAAGTGACTGAGATTCAGTAACAAGTGAGAGAGAGAGAGAGAGAGAGAGAGAGATACACACACGCCAGTGGGTGTCATAAGGAGAAGGATTTGTTTTTTCTCCAGGGTCTTCATAGGACAGCTGAGGTAGACTCAGTCACACCACACTCATACATGCTGTTCTTGAAATAATGTATCACAAGGAAACACACACAGACTAGTTTCTGTCTTTCTGTGGAGTACATGTGTATGTGGGGATGTCTTATATGCATTTATTTGTGTTCCGTTACACACTTTTTTAATGTAGATTTCCTCCTTAAATGGTCACATGGGCATCACTTCAGAAATGATGAATTGGCTGCTGTGCATTTTTTGAAAACCTACTGTTTAAGTTAGTATTTCAGTAGTATATTTCTGATATTTGTTCATGGTTTTCACAGCCTTCCTAACAAATGATGATTTAGACCATATTCATGAGCTGCACAGAATGTAGACTTGATGCTACTGGAGTGAAAACCTTCTTCATTTGTAACTGGTGGCATCAGTAAAGTAGTCACTTATTATGTTTGAATAAATACTGATTTAACTTTCAACGTTTCAACTTTCAATGACGGCCAACGTTAAGTCAGAGGCAAAGCCCACTACACATATCACAGCCTCTTGCACTGTCTTTATTCAACCACTCTGTTCAGGATTATGATCCTATTGAGTATGTCACTCTTATGTATGTTATGGTTTTCCCTCTGATGCCCTGCTGCTGCTCAGTTCTTTGTGATTTACAGAGTGTCTGATGGAAAGGTATCTTTACTTGTTTCTAAAGTAGCTAGCCACTACTGCTGGGTAGCCATGCTCAGTCCAGGCTGAGTCAGCTGCTTGGCTAACTGAGCTAATTATCAATTAGGGGCTAAAATAGCTAACCACAAACAACAAGTAAAGAATTGTCCATCAGGAAACTCACATAAATCACCAAAAGTTATGGCAGAGCACCTGGATGACATTACAGGGAAGAGCAAAATATATTTTCTTCAAGAAACAGTTGTGTTTTTGTGCAGTGATAAGTAATGACTGGCACCCATAACCACTCCACTGGTGTGTCTCTTTACAGTGCTCATACACACTCTGATTTGTTGTTTGGTTTTTTTGATCACATTTCTTTTAACATTTTTTCACAAATAAATGTTACATTCAACCATATGAAAAAAAAAATACGTTTTTTACATTTACACTTTTACAATAGGCACAAAACAGTGTTATTTAACTGCATGCTCTGGGTCCTGCCCCTCGACAGGCCTCCGGGATGTTGGCAAATCAGAAGAAAGTGGGCTTTTAGGAAGGGGGGCTGTAAAGAGACAGGAGCTAAAATGGTTTGTTTCAGACAGAGGGTGACTTGGGGGCCTGCATAAAAGTGGCAGTACAAGAAAACTAAGAATTTTTTGAACTGTGAATCTTGCAAGGCTCGTCTAATGGAGTTGAATGAAAATATAGAGCTGGAAATGAACATGATAGGTCCCCTTTAAGAATTATCTGTGTTTGCTGTGCTTGTGTAATAGCTACAGAGTTGTTTTTAGTTGAGAGTCAAGGTAATGAAATGCATAATTTTAGTGGGCAGTTTACTAAATCTTAATTATAATCATTATCCATGAAAGCTTTCACACAATATCAGCAAATAACATTTCATTCTGTCTTACTTATGTCTTGTTTTTCTTTTCAAACCGCATAGCTTACATGGATTCTAATTGTTTTTGTTTGTTTGTTTGTTTGTTTGTTTTGTATCAGTCGGTGAATCAAGGTGGAGACCAGGAGTTAGAGAACCTTGTGACCAAGCTGGCAATTCTCAAAGACCTGCTGTCCTCCATAGAAAAGAAGGTACACATATTCTTTCAGTCATGTGTAGGCATGCAGCCTCACACATGATCACTTCTGCGCACACACACACACACACACACACACACACACACACACACACACACACACACACACACACACACACACACACACACACAGACAGCTGCTAGTTGGAGGTGGTTAGTTTAGATAACCCTCTCCATATAATGGATGATCTGTCCAGAGGCCCTGCTGACTGCATGTGTAGCCCAGCATGAAGAGTGCGTGCGTGTGTGTTGGGACCTTGACACAGAACACATGTAAGACATACAGATACAGAGGAATGTTGTGTGACATTTCTGGACAGAGCAGCCATTTGTCCAGCTGTTAATACAGCCCGTTAAAAAGTATTTGCATAAAGTGTAATATTAAGAGAACCAGATGGAGATGTACCATGTAGGTCATAGCAGGGAAGTATTTAAAGCATTTAGACAAATGAGACTTTTGGCTTTCTTCCCTAATTTATAAGTACAGTTCGACCAGCTGTGCCATGTTAACAGGTCAAACTGTTTGTGCTTAGACTTCAGTTTTTGAGGAGGGGCTTTAGCTGCCTGGGAAGGAAATGGCCTCAGTGCAATCATGTCTTTACTCGTGATGTCACTGGCTCCACCTCTTCTGCTCCTGTTGGATCACAGCCAGGAAATGAGGAACCGTTTCCTTGTTGACACCAACTCTGAAGATGAAAACAATATAGTTTATTTGTTTGTGTCCATGTGTGTTTTTTGTATGTATTTATGACATCTTGTTTTTCTGTCTTTTGTTCTTTCTTTTAAATGTTTCTCCCCCCTTCTCTTCCCTTTGTCCCCTCAGGCTCTGAAAGCTCTCCAGGACATGAGTTTGTCCTCTCCATGCTCCCCTCCTCCTCTCTCCATGCGTCATAGCAAAGCCATCCCTGTGCAGGCCTTCGAGGTATGCACATACAGTACATCCACACACACACACACACACACACACACACACACACACATACACACACACACACACATGTACCACCCACAAACCTACACACACACACACACATTTTGTTTGTGGTTGTCTCTCTACAGGGTGATGTGAGGTCAGTATTAAGGTGGTAGTGATGGTTTGTTCTTAGTTTGTGGCTTTTCCAGGAAGTTCATCAAATAAAAACTGAAAGTATTTTTTTACCCTTTACTTGATCGAGGAAGGGTGATATAAGAAATTAGCAATTATCAGTGAACCCATACATCAATACATTCAACTGACTCAAAGCCAAATTGTCCATAAGGGACATTCAAACTCTACTCTCTTATCAGTGTAGGTATACACCTTTATAATCAAAATCTTAAATCTTTCAGTCTTCCTGTTTTTTTACGACAGGAAGAGGAAGCTTGAGTGTGAGATAAATTAATTGTGGTGACTTATGCCATATCACAGTATAGCAGTATCCAGAATCTAATATTATATTTAGTGTAAAATGACAATATCAATATAATATTGCTTTAGTGCCCAACCCTACTATTAGCAAATGTGGGCTTTGTTTCACGGAGGACTCACTGAACCTGAATTGCAGTGAAAACAGGCTGGGAAGTCATATATTCCTCAACACACCGCAAGAGGTTTGTCAGCAGATCTAACGTGAGACCAAAGGAATGTTTGTAATGCACATCCTGTTGCATCATCAGGGGCGCTGTATGTATGTATGTATGTATGTATGTATATATAATCACTTTTAGTATCATATGTTACTGGTAAGATTATAGTTTATTATATTATAGTTTATAGTTTTATGCATTATAGTTTATTAAGTGTACCAACAGCATAACTTAAAGACATAGAAAGGAAGCTGTGAGTGGGAAAAGAAAAAAGGAAATCACAATAAATGACACAATAATGTCAAGGTAAGAGATTAGGGGGATAAGAAGTAAAGAGAAAAAGGACTAGGAGGAAAAATTTTGAAACAGAGAAGCAGGTGAACAATTAAAAAATATTAGCTGACAGCCAGATCTGTGTTCTCTGTGGTGACCTCCTTTCAGCAACTTCCTGTTGCACAGGAACAGAAATGTTGTTACAATGTGGAGATTTGTTAAAGATGTGGCACCTGATTCGTCCACTGATACAAACAGACCCCACTGAAATTCTACATGATATGACTCAAAGTCAGAACATATTTCTACTTCTGAGGAATTATCAGATTTATGTTCCTGAGCACAAGCCCTGTGGATTCAAACACAAAGGGCTGTCTTTGTCACAGAACTGTCAGAATTACTACTTTATTCTAAAACTACAATCCAGAGAATGTGGACATTGAATGTGATCTTAAAAATTTCAGATGTCTAATCTTGCTAGCAGCATATATCTGACATCAACCCTGTTAATGACATAGAAGCAGCAAGTTTGAGAGAGTGCTGTCCACTTCTTTCACTTTGGAGACCCCTGGTGGTGTGATGATTTTATATGATTTGAAATCAGGGCGCCCTGTAGACACATAAATATTTAGAAATGCACTACAAGCACCAGTAGTTTCAATGGAAACTCCCTATAAACTTTCAACCAGTTGGGTGTGGTGTTGCAGGATATTGCAGTGCATGTGTCAGTCAGCCCATTGTCCAAGTACAAGCAACATTATGGTCAATTATAAAATATGCGATCAGTTTATTTAATCAAGTATTAAGGCATTAAGAATATACTATTAGTGTTTTCCTATAATTTATTTATTTATTTATATATATAATCTCAGATCTGTGTACATGGAAATTTATTGATGCAAGATACTAACTTACATTAATGTCAGAACACAGGCTCTGAATAGATAAAAGAGAATCTGAGTAGATTTTTGTTGCTGGACAGAATTGAGTCCATCTAAATGTCAATGTATTTTAGCAATGTCAATTTGGAAACTTATCAACAGTCATGTAGAAGTCATTTAAAAAGCTGCATGGAAGTCTAGTCACAGTCACAAATGTGCCAACAGCACAAGGAGTAAAAATGTGGCATGAGGTCTCTGTATGTTCAGTCTTGATGTTAAGGAAAAGATGATGTTCATAAACAACTTTTTAGGTTATGGTTTTGCTAACTTGTCCAAAAAGTGACATCCCAATGAGAAGTTTTTAGGGAGTCCCATTTTCTGTGTTTATGTTTAATCGTCCTGTGCTCCACTGCAGGTAAAGCTGGATGTTTATCTGGCAGAGCTGACAAAGATAGGAAAGAGTCAGAAGTACACTCTGTCTGTGGATGTGGAGGGAGGACGACTGGTAGTTATGAAGAAAGTGAAGGACAGCCAAGAGGACTGGACCACCTTCACACATGACAAAAGTGAGAATTACACCAACACCTCACACGCAGTAACCAGTATTTTTAAACTGGGAGATGAGAAATCTGTTTAGCAGAGACAAGGAAATTTCATGTTGTGATCTTGTGATATAGATGGCACCCTCAACAATGGCAACATTCATTAGTGATATACCATTTCTGTGTTAAATATCACCTCTACTCTGTTACCTTATGGTTTATGTTTTATGTCATGAAAGTATATTTGATTTTTATAACGTCATTGGGGGAAAATATTACATGTATTTATGTATCCAAGCCCATAATATATATTCCTTAAGGGCCAACTCCATCTGTGTTCATCTTTTTCAAATAGAAACACCCATTCAGCTGTAGGTTAGAGTGCTGATGCCCTCCCCTTCTTCAACCTAGGAGGTTTATATTTAGCAACATCATCATGCAGAAACCTACATCAGGTCATGTGGGAAAGCATTTTTAGAAGGGGTTGGTAAATGGCATTTTGGCACTGAAACTACCTCAGCCAAAATTTGAATGTGAGGATTTGAATACAGAAGGAATACAACTAGAATCGAATGACATAAAAATCTCAAAAAACTAAATATAATGGACCCTTTAATGGTATCTGCTTGAGACACCGCTGAGGTGAACATAAAAAAATATGCGGATTTAATGGTAACTTAGACAACTTTGTCTTAAAATTTTGTCTCTTATATCATTCATGCCTTTTCATTGTTCTCTATCCTTAACTTCAACCCTCTTCTCATCATTCTGTTCTTTCACCTCACTTTCCCTCCTTGCCTCTCTCTCTCTCTCTCTCTCTCTCTCTCTCTCTCTCTCTCTCTCTCCCCATGTCTCTGACCTTCTGTCTCCTGTCTGTTGGCCTATTTGTCTGTCTCAGTACGTCAGCTGATCAAGTCTCAGCGGGTGCAGAATAAACTGGGCATTGTTTTTGAGAAGGAGAAGGACAAGAGCCAGAGGAAAGACTTCATCTTCGCCAGTGCCAAGGTCTGCACACACACACACACACACACTCACATGCAAACACACACATACTCTTCCTAAAAAATAAATTTGTGGATTTAAGAAAGCATAGTCTTTTACAGTTAATCAAATATTCAAACGCACAAACACCCTCTGATAAACATTTTAGTCGTATACAGATTCAGACTCACAAGGAAACACTCACATTGCCTTTTCTTTTTGTATATTCATAGTAAAAGACAATACAATACAATATTCAGATGAAAGACACTAACAGAAACAATTTCTGTGGTACATACCAAGACAAAATCTCTCCTATGAATTCAGTTTCCTTGGAGATTCTTCCTAATAACATCTTTTAATGACAAAAAAGTGATGGAAAAAATACCAAAGCGAGGGGTCTGCGAATAAGAGAGCTGTTAAGAACTAAACTCATATTCATTCATAATGTTTAAAGGCTTAATGAAAGCACATATATACACTGATTGTTAGTCAGCTTCTTAAAAACAAGGTGCCTTTTTGTAGCAACTTCCACTCACCCATCTTTGTGTGTGTGTTTCAGAAGCGGGAGGCGTTTTGCCAGCTACTGCAGCTGATGAAGAACAAACATTCCAACCAAGACGAACCAGACATGATCTCAATCTTCATAGGCACCTGGAATATGGGTTAGACATACACGCACACACTCACACATTATTTTTAGCAACTTCAATTTCTTTTTCTTTTTAACATAACATGCATTAATAACAGCACATACTGTTGAATCATATACTTGCATATGTTGCATTGGAAAGAAACACAAATGCATGTATTTCCAGAGTATGACAGTATTTTGGATGAGAATGTACTAGTTTTGGTCTTTTTCTGTAGGCTCAGTGCCTTCACCAAAGTCTGTGGCCTCGTGGGTGTTGTGTCGCGGCCTCGGTAAGACTCTGGACGAGATGACGGTCACAATCCCTCATGACCTTTATGTGTTTGGAAGCCAAGAAAACTCTGTGTGTGATCGGGAGTGGGTGGAGTCTCTACGTGCCCTGTTGAAAGAACAGACAGAACTGGATTATAAACCGGTGAGGAAAGCAGCCGGAAACAAAGATTTTTATTAAATAGAGGCTTTAAATGTAGGATCATTGGTGTTATTATCCATGTAAGTCATGAGGGGGAAATAAAATTGGAGGCAATATGTCTGAGAAGGTTGAAAACTGAACACGTAGAAAAATAGGGCTATTATTTTTGTACAGAGAGCAGAAATGATGACTACAGATTCCTCATTGTTTCTTATTGTTGTTCATTGTAGATCGCAGTGCAAACTCTGTGGAACATAAAAATTGCTGTGTTGGTGAAACCCGAACATGAAAACCGGATCAGCCACGTGGGGATGTCCAGTGTCAAGACAGGCATCGCCAACACACTGGGTAACAACAGTACTCACTATCCAGTCTTTATCCTTCCTTCACATGCTTTGCATCCTGTTCAAAATCAAAAGGAAAATATGAACAATGGAATCACAGCACAACCAAACACTGACTTTGTCTATTAACAAAGGGGCAATTAAAGAGGTTATTGTGAGTTTGTCACAGTAACTTGTGTGGTCACACTTAGATTTTAGACTTAGAATAAAGAAAAATTTGACTTGAATTAAGAGGAAAAATTCTGGTTTCTGTATCATCAGAATGCCATGATGTTATTTTAAGCTCTTTAAACTTTAAACTTCAAAAGTAACATTGAAGTTTCATTCTCTAACTGTTTAAGTAAGGCTTAAACTTGAATATTCTTTCTCCCAGACTAAAGAATTTCATATCTTTACCTTATGAATTCAAAATATTTCTGTGGTTCTTTTAGCTATAAAGTAATGCTTGTCATTACTCATTTTTGTTTATTGCCTTTTGAAATACAAAAAAAAAAAAAAACAAGAGATGGAATTTTGGAAAGTCTATCCTAATTCTTAGGGTCTACCAGAGCGGGATATTTAACTAATACCATTATTGTATAATAATTACATTTGCACAAGGGGTTCTCTTGTAACTCTATCTCCTCTTTCATGTATCTCAGAAACAGTTGCCAGATGGACCTCACAGTGTTTTTTCTAACCTCATATAATATAAAATATTCCCAATCCACTGCATTGGAGATGGGGGAATTGTTTCTTTCCGTTTTAGTAAGATAAGATGACAATCAAGCAGCGCACAGAATGCCAAGAAGTCATGCTGGAACTTGTTCAAAGAGTAGACGCCAGAGGGCACTCCAGAAGGAGCTGTAATAGGGCAGGGGTCAGAAGTCACCTTAAGGACCACTGAACATGTCTTAAACACAGAATTCCAATTAAATGCTGCCATTTGTATGTTGTTGTTTTTTTTGATGGATCTCCTAGGTAACAAAGGAGCTGTGGGTGTATCCTTCATGTTCAACGGGACATCTTTTGGCTTTGTGAATTGTCACTTGACATCAGGGAATGAGAAGATCGCCAGGTAATTAAAACAGTGCACTTAAATTACAACTGTACTTTGTGGGGACAGACTGAAATTTTTGATAATACTTTTAGTGTCTCAGGAAACACGACACGCATACACTCATTACTCTTTTATCTCTTATTAACATTGATACATGTGGCCTTTGACACCTACAGGAGGAACCAGAACTACCTTGATATCCTACGCCTGCTATCACTAGGAGACAAACAGCTGAGCTCCTTTGACATCTCACTGCGCTTCACACACCTTTTCTGGCTGGGAGACCTCAACTACAGGCTCGATATGGACATACAGGTACAGGACATAACGCACACACAGACAGAGTGATGAAACACAGCAGATTTTGATTACACTTCATTTTGTGGTCCTGTCTCGTTTGTGTCATTTGTGTGCAGGAGATTTTAAACTACATTAACAGGAAGGAATTTGACCCGCTGCTGAAGGTGGACCAGCTCAACCTGGAGAGGGAGAAGAACAAAGTCTTTTTACGCTTCGGTTAGTAAGCCTGTGTTTTCTATCAGACTCATCTCCCTGCGCATAAATTTATTTTATGTATTTATTTTACGTTTATTTAACCAGATAAGTCAGTTGCGAACCAGTTCTTACTTACCGTGACAATCTGGCTAAGTGGCAGCAACAGGAGGCAAGTCAATACAAGACAATAAAACATAAATACATCGAGAACAAAGATCAACAATCTCATGCAAAATTGAAACATCACGATTTATACAGTATAAAAATGAAAAAGATCTTCCTGACGTTCATTAGTAAGAGCAGTTTTGTTTGGAATGATAGTTGAAATTTCTAAACATTAAGCAGGTTAATTTTCTTAAGACACAAAGTGATAACTTGCTCCTCCCAAATGCACCTGCTCACCTCTCCTGTTGTGCTAGCAAGACTTTGAGCCTCCTTAACTATCATCATCAAAGTTTCTACAAAAATGTCATGTAAACTTAATGACTTTAAAAGCCTTCTGAAAAAATTCATGGATAGATTGGATTACATTCAACGTTGATGACACAGAGTACAAAGTACTGAGACAATGAAATTCACTTTACTATCCATGCAGAAGTGCAAAAACCGTAAAAGGCAGAGTAATGTGCATATGTATATGTAATAAAGACTAAGGGGTGGATTTGAAGGTAAGTACAAAATACAAATACATGATATAAATGAGGAAGGTATGTATAAAATATTTAGTGCAGGTGAAAGTAATGGCAATAGGAAATATATATTGAAAGACACCATAATATAAGTTGGTCCAAATAGCCTGTTAAAATGTTTTATCGTCATCTACAACAGCCACTGTACAGGCATGGTTAGGCATTTCTGTGTCCATTAGAGACCGACACATCCAGTAATATCAGACCTGGAGGAGGCCGGGTTTAAAACTGGGTGGTTGTTCTCTGTGGATGTTTTTCTGTTTGTTTGTTTTCACTTTTCTTTTCGGTCTGCTATCTTAGTATCTTGCTTGGTTGTATCTGCCTTATTCATTACCGCTGCTACTTACACCATTATTGGTTTATTTACTGTTTAAAACTTGTCCATTCTCAAATAAAAAAAATAATAATTTAAAAAATAATAGTTGTTTATTACAAAAAAATAATCAACTACAGTATGAAAAATGGTGACCCTCTGTCTCCTATCACTTGTATTATCTGTGCTTGTGTTTCTAAATAGTTTCTCATGAACACCATTTGCACAGGATGTGGCCACTTGTCCTCACCCGCCCTCGATGTGTGTGGTTTGGCCTTTTTTTGGTTCACTGAGGAAAGATAAATGTTGGACAACTCAAAATCAGCATTCCTCTATTGCAAGAAACTGTGACACTTTTGCGCTCATATCAGATTAAATTTACAACTGATCAGAAGAAAATGCTGTCATCAGCCACTTTGTATCACAAACACTGTGTACGTGTCACATTAGCAAACAGCAGTCTTCCAATACGTTCATGTTTTAATACAAATACAATACAGCTCTGCTTACAAGATGTGTGTTCTTTTTATGTTGATCTAACACTTGCCTAGAGTTGTCTCAAATTAATGTTCATAAATGTTTAAATTAGATTTATTGATATTATATATGTATTACTATTAAGGACATTAACACTTTGTCCCTTTACACTTTCCTGCTACACGTTCCAGCAAATAAATATATGTCTGCTTGCTTGCAGCGGAGGAAGAGATCTCATTCCCACCCACTTACCGGTATGAACGTGGCTCAAGGGACACATATGTCTGGCAGAAGCAGAAGGCCACAGGGGTATGTAACTCAAACACCATCGTAAACAAACTCACTGCCAGCCATTTCTGACAAGTACACGCCGCTGTATTTTCTCTTTTTGTGAGCCGTTTTGACAGTTCTACTTTTCTGTCTATCCCAGATGAGGACTAATGTCCCATCCTGGTGTGACCGGATCCTGTGGAAGTCGTACCCCGAAACACACATTGTCTGCAACTCCTATGGTGAGACTAATCAGTCAACACACTGATGTTTGAATTCAGTGAAACAGAGGTCCTCTTTGGCATCGTAAAGCTCTATATGGTTTAGACAGGAGTTAATATAAATGAGTGATTAATCAACCAGGAGACAAGGATATGTGTTCTTTGTTTTTCAGGCTGTACAGACGATATAGTGACCAGTGATCATTCCCCTGTGTTTGCTACCTTCGAGGTGGGGGTGACCTCCCAGTTTGTCTCCAAGAAAGGTATGAGTGGATTCACTTAAAATTTGTTTCTCCCCTCCTGGTCTGACTCCTTCAATTATTGCTCTTTCATAGGCTGCAGATGAACCACATGATTTGGCTTTAATGGTGGATTTTCAGAATATATGCAAACCTTTTGAATTATACATTAGTAATGTCATCAAACAAGGCCATGTAATTATAGCAGGACAAGCTGTTTGCATCACATTGCCATGGAAACATAAATGCATTCAGTTGGTGATACAGAAAATGCATGTTTATGAATTCTAGCTAACAGAAGATTGATTAGGAAATTGATTAGTCTGACTGGTATTTATCATAGATAACATTCAGTCAGTAAAATTTGTTTAATTTTGATTTGGCCAAAAACCACAGTGCTTTGCTTCATTAAGGGACAGTGTCAGACCTAAATGTACTTCTAGAATATCGTGTTTTTAATGTATCAGTTTTAAAGTTTAACAGCTGTAATGTGCAGCCGTCAACATTAGAAATAAATGGGAGGTATTGAATGGTAAAATAAATATATTACTTATGAATTTATGATAAGCAATTGCCAGCATTCCTCTCTTACCGTATTTGCAGCAACGGTGTTGTTTTTTGTCACAATATTTTTTTTTTAGATTCTTCATAACTCTCCATTATAACAACCTGTTCCTCTTGACTGAAGTACGCAATATGTGATCGGTCCATTTTGTGCAGACGAAGTGTCAACTGATGCCCCAAACATCCCCCTTTTTTTTTTTAATAAAACATGAGTCTAATGAATAAAGCCTGGGTTAACAGAAAATTGATGACCACTGGCGTAATACCCTAGAGTGAGACTTTTCTCAAGACAGATAACATAAAGAAAGCCTGTAGTCTGGTCTGATGTATTCCTGTAATCTGGTGGGTGACACACAGCAGAACAGAGAGCGGAAATAGAAAGCTGAGTTGAGTTGGGCTGAACAGAGGGGAATAAATACAGCAGCCTGTTACTCATTCTCCGTGTTCATTCATACTGCAAAATGTCACATTTACAAGTAAATTACTAATTCTGTTTCTGTCCTGCACACTATTCTGCACCACCTACTCACAATTTTTTTTCTCTCTCTCTGTTTCCACCCTCCTCTTCCTCCACCTCTTCATCCCTCCTGGTCACCTGTTTCTGTGTAGGTCTGCCAAAGTCTTCAGAGCAGGCTTACATTGAGTTTGAGAGCATTGAGGCCATAGTGAAGACAGCGAGCAGAACCAAGTTCTTCATCGAATTCTACTCCACGTGTCTGGAAGGTGAGGTGGAAAACCACCAAAGTGGTTACAGCACAGTCCTGGTAGATGTAGCAGAAGTAATAAAACTGTTCTGTTTCTTCTTTTCATGTCTTTCTCCCTCCCTCCCAATCTCAGGCAGTCAGTATACCTAAGCTACAATCCATTTTTGACCTGTGCTGCATGCCCACCTCCTGTCCACCATGTTCTTTTGAATGAAATGCACAAGAAACATCTCCCTTGTCTTCTCCCCACCTCTCCTCTCCTTCCCACCTTGTTCCTGTTGTCCTCTTCCCCGTCCTCCCTGCCCTGCATTTCTCTCTGTCTCTCATCTGCAGAGTTTAAGAAGAGTTATGAGAACGACAGTCAGAGCAGCGACAATGTCAACTTCTTGCGTGTGGGCTGGTCCAACAAGCAGCTAACGACACTCAAACCTCTTCTCTCGGAAATTGAGTACCTGCAGGACCAACATCTGCTGCTAACAGTTAAATCACTGGATGGATATGAGTCCTATGGTATAAAGAGATTAAATTTATTTTTGTGCTATGGCTGTGCAATTCTTTGAAGATGACAAACTGATCCTGTGTTTTTCCCCTGCTAGGTGAATGTGTATTAGCTCTGAAGTCAATGATTGGCAGCACAGCGCAGCAGTTCCACACCTACCTGTCCCACCGTGGCGAGGAAACAGGAAATATCAGGGGGTCCATGAGGGTCAGAGTCCCTTCTGAAAGGATGGGAACCAGGGAGAGACTTTACGGTAAGTGTGTGGTGATGGTCTGGTGTAGTGTGCAGACAGACAGGGGCGCCAGTTTCTTTTGAACATAGAAGGAGGAAGATGTAAAGGAAGCAGTTCAGACAAATGAAATGAATTTTTAGATATGAAGTGTCCAAAGCAGACATTGACAAATTCTTGTATTTCAGAGTGGATCAGTGTGGACAAGGATGAGACAGGCGGACCTAAAGGGAAATCCATGATGGTGTCCAGAGTGGGACATGAATATGTCAAGTCAGTACACTCTACTCTTTTCATTTTGAACTTGATGTAGTTTTATAGTAAAATTCAGAAAACTGAATTTTAATTAAAGTTTGCACTCATTCTTCAGAGGTTGTCCTACATACAGTATACCTGCTCTTGAATATATTAAGGCTCCACAATTGATCAAAATATTATTGAAATCGCAATATGGACAAGTGCAACATCCAAACTGTAGACAATGCAACTTTTTTTATTAAGCAAAATTGTGTGATAAGACAGCTTTATAATGAAGTACTCAAATTGAGGAATTGAAGTTTCTGTTTTCTATTTATATTTCTGGATTGCACTACTTGTTTTTTTTTTTTATCTTTCCTTATATTTTTCTACAATCTATGGTTATTGTTATGCACCAAAACACTAAGGCAAATTCCTAATATGTGGCAATCTACTTGGCAATAAACATGATTCTGATATTCTGTAATAAACTGAGTCAAAGTGGTAAAAATAATAGATAAAAATGAAGGTGTATGAAAGCTCCAAATAGATGAAATGTTGCCTTTTTTGGTCCACTTATATACCAAAAGGTCCTGTTTGTGGAGCTTTAATCTAGTGTACAGATACTCAAAATTTTTATCTTAATTGAATCTGATATCCTACACCTTAGGCGCAGACACCTTTTTGAATTTTCTATTTTCTCCCACTTGCTAACTTGTTCTCTGTGTTCCTGACGCAGGCCATCTGTGGTTCGTAAACAGCTTGGAGAGCTGGGAAAGGTCAGTGAGGAAGGAGAAAGGAGCAGCAAGGAGGAAACAGCTGCAAGGTACAGACACACTCATTTACTTTACACACTCTGAGCAGCAAATACGCATAACCTTCAAGTTGCACGCAAAAATACAACCAGTGGATGTGGATGTGGAAAGATCAACAGAGCATTTTTTATACTATAGTATGTAAAACGTCACCCATCTGTTTTGTTTGTTTTTTTGTGTACTATGAAGGCCTAAACAGGAAGCTCCAGATGGGGATCCATCCATCAGCAAGAACAGCTATAATAATCCCGCCTATTACATCCTGGAGGGCGTTCCCAACCAGTCAGCTGCTGCTCTCTCACCTGAGCTTCTCCCGTCTCCTACATCTGCAAACCCCCAGGTAGCTAAAGCCCCTCCACCCTCAGCCGGAGCTCGAACCAAACCCCCCTTTGTGAGCTCTGGGCCCTCTCATCCACGGAGACCCATGACAGGGCACCCAGTCCGTGCTATTAGTGAGGAGGGCTCCTCAGAGGACGATGGTGGCGCCTGTGCAACAGGCATGCAGGGAGGTGGTGGGACAACAGTTGGAAGCACACTGAATCGACCCCCTCCCGACTTCCCCCCTCCTCCTCTCCCTAAGGGAGCCCTGGAGATGGTTGCAGAGGCTCCATTTCCCAAACCTCGCCCTCTATACCCAGACCTAGCTGAGGTCAGGATCCCAGCAGCCGGTCCTGCCGCCCCACTGGCCCTTGGAGACGGTTTTAGACGAGGAGGAGGAGGAGGAGGTGGAGGAGGAGGAGGAGGAGGAGGAGGACCAGGGGCATTGGATGACCAGTCGTGTTCTGTTCTCCAGATGGCAAAGACACTGAGTGAGAGTGAGTTTCCTGGGCAGCCACCACGCGCTCCTTCTGCACCACCACCTCTCAGAGGGCAGCCGATGGGTTTAGGTCTGGACGCCTGCCGCACCTTCCCACCGAGAAATCCCATCACAGAGAGTATTGCAGAGGACATGCCTGAGGAGGTGAGCACATTGGCTCATTTGAGGGTAATTTTTTAAGTGTAATTTAATGCATATGGCTGCAACTAATAGTTATTTTCACTGTCAGTTAATTAATGCAATTACTGATGCTTGGACAGCTACAGTGAGTGAAGTTTTGACTTTTTTGGATTGTTATCTGTTGTTTCTTTCAGTCAGGTCACCCTGTTTTTGTATTACTTTTTCTCACAAACACAAAATCTCACATCTAGTCCAGTTACATTTTACATTAAGTTTTACAGTCCAAGGGCGCCCCTATAGCTTAGTTGGTGCACACCATGTATTGAGGCTGTCAGTCCTCTGCAGCAGCTGCCGGTTCGATTCCCGCCTGTAGCCTATTTGCTGTGTGTCATCCCCTCTCTCTCTCTACCCCCTTTCCTGTCATGTCTTCAGCTGTCCTCACAATAAAGACAAAAAAGCCCAGATATTTGTGAGATTTTCCCACAGGACCCAAATCTGGCCTGAGAACAGGGCATTTAGTGCTTGGTTGAAGCCAGCTGCACCCTGTGCAAAAAAATGGTCACATTAGGAACTTAAAGACATTAAAGTCGTATGGGAAGTCAGAAAAACATTAACATTACTTTGCAAGTGATTCTGGGATTTTCCCTTGTATCTATTAGTCTAATAGTCTATAGTCTAATTGCATTCATAATGGTCTTAAATTTAACTTCTTGAAACCTCCAGAAAGCATGCACTGTGTTTTCTTTAGTTCTTAGTTGACCTTGTGTTTCATTCTCCCTGTGCAGGCACTTTGGGGCAGCAGTAGCTCATCTTTGTCTGTTGGTGAGTCTTCAGTGGGGGAATGGTTGCAGAGACTGGGACTGGAGAGGTATGAACAGGGTCTGCTACACAACGGCTGGGATGACCTAGAGTTCCTCAGGTACATGCACTCACACACAACGAACATGTTGATGTTCATGCATCTGGTGCATGCATTAGAGCAGGGCCTCTCAGCCTTTTGTTGAGCCCCATAAAGGCAAACTATGCAGGACTTTCGCAAAAATCAATGCATAGACTCATACAAAAATAATCTCTCTCAATCATTACCCACAACCCACCAGAAGTGCCCTCCATCCTTACCTTCTTATTTTCTCATTATTTTGCTGTATTTGGGAAGCTTTACCATCCCAAAATGTTGGTATTTGACATCCTGGGAATGAGACTCAGATGTCAACTATCTTCCTGCTGCATTTACAACAACTAACAAATCCTAATTATTTTATATTTAAAGCCCACTTCTGATTATTAAAAGAAAATGTCAAGGACCGCCTTCCCAAATAAATGATTTAACATATTTTGATTGGCCTGGGGACATTCAAATGTAACTGGTCATTTAAATTAAGTACTTTGATTTTATGTTTTTTGATTTAAGTGAATACTTGTGCACATTTAGATATTTGAAAAAAAAACAGCTTTACCTTCCCCCAAAATTTAATAATAAAATCTAACCAGTTGGCAAAACCATTGCTTTTGCCCCCTAGATGATGCAGGGACCTGGTTTAGAATAGCTTTGTTAGCAGGTGAAAATAACAGACGTGATGTAGTGATACTGTGTTAAAGTAGAGTATTTCTCACATTTCTTATTGTTTTTCCAGTGACATCACAGAGGAGGACCTGGAGGAGGCAGGAGTGCTTGACCCCGCCCACAAGAGAATCCTGCTGGAAAGCCTCAGGCAGCAGCTGCAGCAACAGCAGCAGCAACAGAAATGAACTGTGTCTAACTGGTCTATGACTGGTCCAAACTGGCCTGAAACCACACCAGGTCCTAAGAGGCCAAAACTCAGCCGAACTGAACTGAGCTGGAACATGCCAATCGATGCCAGACTGTGCCTTCTGAGAGAAATTGCACTCCATTTGTACTTTTCAAAAAAAACACTCATCGAACCACCATCTTTTTTCACATGTACTGTATGTGTGTTGTCGCTGGTGTAGAGGTGGCTTTATTTAATGAGAAACATTTCAGTCCTTCAAGCATCACTACATAACCCTCGGCTTTAAACCTAGTGAAAAGATGCAGGATGAGATGATGTTCTTTTTCTGTCCAGACAGAATTGGAGACTCGCGTGTGGAGCAGCTGATGCCTTGATGTCATGTCATGTGTGTCGTACCATCATTTCTGACCTGCAGCTTCAAGCTAGCGTTAAAGCTGGTTTTCCTGTCTTTGTCCTGAGAAACCTTAACAGACAGAGAGTTTAAAACTCCTCAGAAACAAAAAACTGCAGACTTTCAAGATAAAAGCAAAATGAGAAGACAAGGGCTTTTTGTGAGAAACTAGAGGATTGAAAACATGCTGCCTGTGTCTTCTCTGAGTCTCAGGTTTTTCTCCACTAATGGTCACATTTTGGAATGTGTGGGGATTGTTAGAGAGCGCTCAAGGGTAATGTCAGCCGTGAAACCCCCTTGACTCTGTCATGCTGGCGGATGAGAGAGGAGCTAGCCCTGACTCATGTCAGACTAAAGTGGGCTCAGCTCACAATTCTCAGATTTTGTATTTTTGTTCTGATATTTGGGCCACTGTTGTTGAAATGGTGGCATTTATTGTTTCAGTGTCTCCGCATGTATTTATAGTTTTATGTTTGTGTTTTTTTTAATGATAAAGGGAATATGGAGCAAACCAACCAAACCAGTCCTGCTAGAGCTACAAGTGCATATTTCACCTCGGTACAACATTTAACCGGAAACCCCAACAGTGACATGTTGGCTTTTAGGCTGACCCGAATCAAAACTACATATTGTTCCTTTAGCAGCTAAAGGAACAACAGGCTAAAGTTTAGCCTGTGGTGCTTTTATCCATCTAGATAGTTTTGGTGTGAGTGGCAGAGTTTTGAAGGTATCAGCTGTAGAGATGTCTGACTTGTCTCGAGAATATAATGGGGCTAGATGCCACTTGTCTTATGTTTCTCAACACGGCAAAAAATAATTATGAAAAATTAAAGGTCATTGTCTCTTTCCAGAAATCATGTCGTAGTTAGCCATCTCATCATACTGGAGAGAAGGCAGACATCTCTGCAGCCAATATCTCCAAAACTCTGCCACTCACACCAAAACTATCTAGATGGATAAACAGCACTACAGGCCAGAGGAAAATTATGTATTTTTGTTTTTGGAGTGAACTGTCAAATGACACATGTGCCATACAGATTCTTGGCGCAGTCATTATTTGGTTGATTGGGCGAGGAAATTAAATACAAGTATACATGAGGTGATAAATGCTGCACCAAAGTGATATATCACATTCAACATTTTACCCAATACATTTCTCATGCTCACACTTTAATGTCAAATTACAGAAAAAGACAGATCTCATGACCCAGGTTTGATGGGTCACATCTTTTTCTCATTTCATTTTAAATTGTGTAAATGGAGCATTGTGCAGGGAATTAGTTAACGCAGCCAATTAGATTATTGGTTATTTTACTGAAGATTTACACAGCCATCGTATTGTCAGTGTTTTGGAGAAACCATTTATTACTAAAACATTTTTTCCTATAATATATTCCAGAGATTTGTCCTATTTTGCTGATTTAATTTGGTTCTTTTCTTTCATTAGTAGAGATGCGGCCTCATAGAAGAATATGTCACCTCTCATAATACATTTAAAACGGAAAAGTCCGGTTTCTGCAGGACACAGGATGGTTTGAGGGCCTTTGTTGTTCTCTGACTTAACCAGCAGGTGGTGCTGCTACTCCATAAACCTCATCTGTAGATGCTGACTGTGGAAACTCTGGGGGGGAAAAAGACACAACCAAGTCATATTAAGTGAAAGGAGTTATACTTTACAGTTCTACTCAATGGTTTGTTTATATGCAGTATCTGAGAGTTAACTTACCTGTTAATGTTCAGTCTGCCTTTATTTGTTCTTAATTTAAATCCTGCCGTCTCTTCTGCCTGAGAGACTAGAAGCCAAACCAATAAGCCAGCTAATGTTATTTTTAATAGTTGCTGACGTAGATTCATCTCAACATACCTGACACCGGTTCTTTACTGAGGTGGATCACGAAAACTCGCGCAAACTCAAATAAAGCACACACTTTTTTAGCCTTGTCAACAGCTTGTCATGAGAAAGTAGAACTCTAAACTCTAAGACTGCATTGCACCAACAAAGATTAATTTAATTTAAGGCTAGTTCTAATTAGAATTTAGCAAAACTAGGTTTAAAATTTGTAAATCCAGATTTAAAATTAAGCAGACCTCTGTTGCACTATTAAAAAAAATAATCCCGGTTTAGTGAATCTAATTGTATTGGTTTAAACCAAAATTAAATACAGTGTTATTAGTATGGAGGTGCTTGATTACCCAAATTAAAGTAAATACATAAGCAAAACTGAGTGTTGTTGGGACCTAGTAAGCATAAAAGAACTGAACTGCTAACACTTAGCTGCTCTGTATTCTCTAATAAAACATAGCACTGTTTGCTTGTTAGTCAAAAAGTTTTTTTAAGTCATGTTTTTTGCAAGCCAGTTAAAAACAAATAAACAAAAAACAGTGCAACAATATATGGTTTGCTTGCTAGCCAAGTTGTTAATGAAATGGTACACTATCTCGAAAGCTAACTAAATGTTACATTGCTAGCTAGCTAAAATGTTAGTTACACATTTTGATAGCTAAGTGGAGAAAAGTTTTTGCTCAGTCCATCTCAAAAGACATTCATTTTACAAGTTTAACCTACGCAAGTGTCCGTTTAAAGTTAATATTGATGAGTTGTATATTTTGGTGCAGCAGAATTTAATTTAATCTTTAGACTAAAAAACAATCTGGTTTGAATTAAATCTTCCTTCATTTTAAACTAGTTTATAAATTGGATGCAACATGAATTGAAGTTAAACCTTGATTTAATCAGGTTTAATAATTAACCCTTGTTGATGCAACCCAGCCTAAATGAATGTGCCGTTGTTGGATGTGATTGTAGCCGTTTCATCTGTCACGTCTGAAAAAAGTTCCCCCTTTCCTATCCTAATGTTCTTTGTGACCAGTTACGTTGCTCCCGTACAGCTCTGTGCCTGTGTTACAAGTCGTACAATATGTCTAACCTTTTAATAGCCAAATAATGCAGAGAATGTGGATGTGCCATTCAGACGTGTTAAATCTAATGTCTTTTTATGCCTTTTTGGCTCTTCAGTGTTTTCGGTTGTGTGTGTGCGTGTGTGTGTGTGTGTGTGTGTGTGGTTATGTGTGTGTTTATATTTGTGTGCATAAGTGAAAAAGAGACTTTGCCATTGTTGTTTTCTCTGACACACTCCATTTTATCTTGTTCCTTCATGTAGTCTTCTCTTTTGGTTATGTTAAATTAATGTAAAATGTTCACTCATGTCTTTTTTTTTCAATTAAAATCTAATGCCTTTCCTTATTTTATAGAATCACTCATGTTTTTATTTTTTGTCGTCTGCAGGGAAAAGCTGACATGATGAAAGAGTTATGGTCCGTGAGCTGTAGACCTGCCTCATTAAAGGAAAGAGAAAAATTGTACGGTAAAATTGAAATAAGTGACATTTCAACCTATTATAAGGAGTTTTTAACTGTTTATGAAACAGTCTTAATTTAATACTGATGCCTCTATGTGACCAACATAAGCAAACAAGACCATCCACAAATGACTTGGCTGTTTCTGTATAGTTTTTCTTAGTGCTTAGTCGATCAGATTCTCCTCAAAATCAGATGAAACGAGCCTGTGCTTACATTTTCCCAGGCGATAGTACAGTAAGTAGTGAGTTAGCCAGTTAAAATGAAGCAGGAGGATATTCTTATTTCCATAATTTTGTTTCTGACGCCGTATTTTGTGATTATGGCAGTGGAAATATTAGAATTTTTGTCCACAAGGGCCTTCAAAATATGAAAAGTTTTGAAAAAAAGCTTTAAAATTTTATTTCAGGTGCTCATACCTCAGTGTTCAGGAAAACAGCTCTCTGAGGTCCGACTTTCGACATAACACACTCATCACTCTATTACACACAAGAAACCAGGTCATTGAACGCGTCACATAGTGCTTCCATAATGTAGATTTATTAGAATATTCAGAGTAGTGCTATAACTTCTCATTCACTAGAGCTTCTGTCGATTCATAGTTTTCATGGACGTGTTGGTCTGTGAGACAGATGCTCTGCAATGAAATAAATCTGTAAAGCAACATGTGAGAAATCAACAAAAAAGGCTACCTAATATTTATATTACTAATTACAGTCACAAAATTTCATGGAGCAGTTCAAAGAAACGTGTGGTTTTCTCACTGACATAATAAAAAATTTCAATAAATACATGTTTTTTTTCACCTAGATTTCTTGAGTAAATCAGCTCTGAATCAGTCATGTTTCAGTGATTTGCAACATAATAAAATAGGGATGATACACAGGCAACTTCGCGAGGTGGAAGAACAAACAAACAGCTGCTTTTTTTGCCTTTTCGCAAAAAAGAGAGGGGGGGGGGCACCATGAACAAAATTGGGGTACACACAGTAGAAAACTCCAGCAGTTGTCTGCATCTCTCCCTATATTGCCAACATTTTGACCAGCTTTGCGTTGCATTTCTGAGAAAGATCACCCCGGATTTGTCGGCTGAGGGAGAGTTCGTGAAACAGATCGAAGAGTGCGTACGGCAGACTGAAGCACTGCCCGCTGAACAAAATCATTTGTTCCCATCAATCCAGCAGGAGGAATCATCAGAGAAACTCTTCAGTGGGTGATGAAAGTAAGAAACCAGTAGTACCATGATAATAGCACAGTTCAGTTCTAATGAGACTGACCGATTCGTAGGTTACACTCTGCTCTGTGTTTAACTCCTCACCTCTGTTCACCCAAACAACAAGGCAGGGAGAGAACGTCTCTTTCCCTTTCTGAATTTTAACAAAGTGCCCACTGTTTGATGGAGAAAGGCATGATGGGACAGAGAGAGTGAAGGACTGGGGGTCACATTGAGGATGAGAGTGGTGGCGAGGGGGGGGTGTGGACTTGATACAGTAAAGACGGAGGGAGGGGATGAACTGGGGAGGTGTCTGGTCTGGACCCGGCCGCTCTAATTGGATTTTGGGGTGCTCTGCTCTGCTCGGCAAAGAGATTTAAGGGGACCCTGTTTCCTTCTGGTGGGAGTCTGTGTGTCAGGGGGCTTAGAGGAAGTTGTGCTTGAGGGTAAAAGTTTGCTTGTTTGGTTTCCCCGGCAGAGAGTGGAGCGTGATGTTTAGATTTCTGCTTTAAACTCGTACCTGACTGCCATGCTCATCAGAGCCGCTGCTGGGGCTGTCCAAGTGCACGACGTGGGAATGTGAGTTTAACAGACAAACGAAAAGAGATTGTGTATGAATCTGTGTATGCATATCTGATCCGCGTTCTGATTCAGCTACACACAAACATTAAAGTTTAAGGGTCTGTACATGGAGTTTACGGTTTTATCTGATGAAGAGGAATTTCTTGTCCACGTGTATGAACAGCTCTGATCTGAGTGTTAATGTGAAGAGTTTTGCAGGTGTGCAGTTGCATAATATTTTGGGGTGAAAGAAGGTGACCAGACCTTTCTGAGCTTTGAGTTTGAGTAATGATATTTTTTTTTTAGAGAGGAACCAAGGGCCTCGCTGAGCTATACTCAACAAAAATATAAACGCAACACTTTTGTTTTTGCTCCCATTTTTCATAAGTTGAAGTAAAAGGTCTAAGACTGCTTTTGTGCAGACAAAAGCTTTATTTCTGTGGAATTTTGTTCAGAAATTACTTAAAATGCATGTTAATGAGTACTTTTCCATCCACCTGACAGGTGACACATATAGATGCTTATTTAACAGCAGCAACTGTGTATTTGGTCACATTAAAAGGCTGCTCTAACTGAACTGTGCAGTTTTATCTTGAGTTAAGGTTTTTATTCTGCACTGAACTACGGCTATTTCACATAATGCTGGATACTGTTTTTTTCTCAAGAGGGCAAAGCTATGACCCGTCCTACTCTACTTCCCATTGGCTGACCCTGATATTCTTACCTTAGCCCATCATCGCACCTAAACGTAACCAACCCAACCAAAGAAGGCAGTGAGTACTAGCCAGTCAGAGACAGAGTGAAGCTTTGCCCTCCTGACAAAAAAAATTGGCATCTGTAGCCCTATGTGAACTAGCCATAGTTCACTGCCTAATAAATGTCTTCTTACAAAATTAAATTATTAATTTTAGATTGGCCTTTTTAAACATTTTTTCTTTTTTACAAATTTGTGAACAAAATTTGAACCTTTGTGTCCTAAGAAGAAGTCTTAGATCTTTTACTTGTGAAAAATCAGAGCAAAAGCAAAAGTTTTGTGCTTATATTTTTGTTCAGTATACATCAGTGAATTCAGCGTTATGATGGACAAATCCTGACTCTCACAACAAAAGCTAGAAACTCCTCACTGTTCCAGTACAGTAGACCACACAATGTCTGTTTGTCGTGTTCTCTTCCTCTGTGCTTCAGAACAGGTTCGTCTTGATGGTGGGGTTGGGTTTTCTGTGGAAGGAGGACAGGACTCCGGCAAAGGGCCCGGTCATACTGTCCGCCGGCTGCCAGGCCTTCAGAATCTCCTGAGTCTGGACGGCAGGCTGGGCCACGGCTGGGTTGGACGGCCCCAGGCTGGACCAGCTGGGCGGCTTCAGGCCCTGCAGGACCGGAGAGCTGGAGGTGTTGGCGTAGCCGCTGTTGGCAGGAGCTGGGCTGGGGCTCAGGCTGGCGGGGCTGCCCAAGTTTCCGTTGGCGGAGCCCGGCAGGGAGGCCGTGCTGTCAGGTGTGGGGCTGCAGGTGGATTCTTTGGACTCGTCGTCATCGGATGAAGATCTCGGCTCCCCGCCCTTCTTCCCTCCAGAGCTGCTGCTGGTGGTGCTGCCCGCGGCGCCACCAGAGCTGTTGGCTTTGGCGTTGGCTGCACGCTCCTGCTTACGAAACTTGGCACGCCTGTTCTGAAACCACACCTGTTGAACAAAGACCAAGGTAAAGTTAATAATAGATAGATAGATAATAAAAGAAAATAAAAATTATTGTTTAAACTTAAAAAAAATGTTCTAGGCAAATAAACTTGATTTTAGTTCAGTTGTGCCTTACAAAACAAGTTCAGTAAAACTAAGTAACTATTAAGTTGAACTAATTAATCACATTACAAACAAATTTGATTGTCGTCTGTAATGCTTCCTTTATCGGACGTTTCTCTTTTTTTTTTTTTTTGGAGTCAAATATTCCCTCTCAGCCCAAAAAAATCAAGAGTCACTGTCTCAGTTTTCATATTTTGTTTATCTATAAACTGCTTTCATGAGTTTAATCAGACTACAAACTGATCATATACCTATGGAGTTTGTTTTAACTTAAAAAAAAATGTGTGGGTTTTTTCTAGTCAAAAATAAACTTATAATGAATTCAGTTGTACTTGTCTAGTAAGCATAAGATATTATATTGAACCAACAACTGTTCAGTCGTACTGATGCACATTACAAACAAATTTGATTTCCTTGTACAGTACAAACATTCAACCGATCATTTCAAATCAGAAAAACTCAAGTTTACATAATTTATAAGTTCTGACGTGTTCTGAAAATAAATACAGTTAAAGTTTAATTAACTTGAACAAATAAAATCTGTATATATCTGTTAATTTGATGAGAAAAGATTAGTCTATTCCTCTAAATTGCTGTATGATTTTTACAGTGCAGATAGATTGATGGATAAAAGGCTACCACAGAAACCATTACATGAAAACTGTAGGTTTGTCCAGTTGTAAGAAGAATAAAAAGGTGTTGCTCTCACCTGTACCCGGGCCTCGGTCAGGTCTATCTTCAGCGCCAGCTCCTCTCGGGTGTAGATGTCCGGGTAGTGTGTCTCGGCAAACACCCGCTCCAGCTCCTTCAGCTGGGAGCTGGTGAACGTGGTCCTGATGCGCCGCTGCTTCCTCTTCTCGTTCAGGCCCGAGGGGTCCGAGAAAAACTTGTAAGGGACTGAGAGACACAAATGATATCCATTTAATGGTCGAATGACAAGAATTTAAAAATGGTGTCACGGAAACAGCAGAGGCCACGTGGATTATTGTGAAAACGCCCCGCGTAATTTCACCTCGCCGGATTTTTACATTAGAACAACTTTAAAACGTCATCAGGATGTCGATAACAGTCCGATAAACTATAATCAACTGTTTTCGTCACGCAGCAAGAGACTATTTCTGTTACTGGTTTTTGGAAGGCGGGTTAATTAATGGACCGACTGATTCAGAGCCAATCAGAAGTGACAGTGGAGTCAGAAAAAAATGTGAAATTAGGCTGAGGGCCTTAAGCAGGACACAACAAAATGTATCGTAGAGGCTGGAGTCCATTTCGATTTATACTTGAATTTTTATTTATTTATTCAATTATTTTTTCTGACCTTTTATAATATTGAGTGAGACTTTTTGGTCCTTGCAATATAGCGAAGAAAAATAATTCATCCCAGTTACTCATATTGGTTATAGACCTTAGAATTAATCTAATTGGGCTGTTTATTTAGCGACTTTGCGAAACGTTTCGCAATAAAAGTTCGGCCTACATTTTATTGCTGTGCTTTTCAGTATTTGCAACTAAAAATATTTTTTTTTCATTTTTAAGTTCACGGCTTATAGAAATGTCATAATACAGAAAGCAAGCATTTGTATGTATGTGCAAGCCTGTTCAAAATGCTCAGAAACTCAGTCAGAAAGGAACAGAATTTCACTGTTTTAAGAAAAGAAAACGAACAAAATGCATAGCAAGTCTTAAATTTAATTTCAATTTTAGAAAGTTACACAATTATGGCTTCCGGAAAATAAAGAATAATTACACACCCAAACAGCTGTATGTCAGGTGGCCTAATTAGGGCCAACAAGTGTGCGCTCGATTATGCTAAGCTGTCGAAATTGCATTTTGAGATATTATTATTATTATTATTATTATTATTATTATTATTATTATTATTACAGACCTCTGATATAGTGGAAATGGCGCATGCATATACAGGCTATTGCCCAAATTCTGTTTCACCTGTAAAATTCTCTTTCATCATCAAAAGATTCAATGACATTAAAATTGAACCCATTACATCGATTGAACATGCATTAAGTAAGATTTAAAAAAAATCCATGTAAAACAACAGGCCTTAAACTGCCTGTCCTCCATAATCAGAATTCAGAAACAGAATCAAAAATACTTTATTGATCCACGGGTGGAAATTGCTCACGTTGCAGATGCTCCCATTCAAGGACAGAAAATATATAACGAAAAACAGAGGTGACAGCTGGAGGTTTTCTTTTCTTCCTCTCTTTTTATATATCGGTAGAAACTGCATTTCGCTGCTCACGACAGAGCAAATGATTGAGATGACAAAATGCATAACTTCTATTACTTTTTCTTTGCTCTCTTAAAAAAAAATAATTGGTTTAATGAACACGAATTCTCTCATCACATAAGCTTTGTTTAGATACGCGTACACCCTCAGAGGGATGAAACACACGCTCGGATGTACCTGATGAGTAAGGTGTGGGCTGGTGCTCCCGCAGGGCTCCCAGAGTGCAGCTGGCCGTGCTGAGCGGGGTGCAGCCCGGGTTGGAGAAGGGTCCGCTGCGGATCGGGTTGTACTGGAAGGAGCTAGCCTGGCTGCAGGAGCTGAAGTCCGCGTAGGCCGACGCTTCCATGGCCGCCATGCAGGAGTCATAGGAGTTCAGGTAGGAGTAATCCATCTTATACATGGAGCTCAGCCGGTGCTGGCGCACACCGGGCTGCAAAACGAAACGAAGGGGGGACTCAGTGCAGAGAGGTGCCGGCTGTGTCTTAGTATATTAGGAGACAGAGTGATACAGTTCAAACCAGTCAGAGGTGGTCTGTCTCTCCAGTATCCCCAGTTCGTCTCCAAACCTCCTCTCAGCTTTGTGCGTCACGCAGCTGTTTTTTTTTTTTTTTCGTTTTCTTTGTAAATAATCCAGATGTTTTCACTTCTTTTCTCTCTACGTTATCACTCTCTTTTTCCACTTTCTTCTGGGTTTTTCTCTCTGTCCTCTGTCTCCTCAGTCTTCCTCCTCGCGGGACTGCAGTGCGCTCTGCTCTCGCGCTCCGTTTGACAGCGCGCTGCGGCTCGCGCGGTGTTTATAATAAACTTGGCAGAGCGCGAGACAATAGCGAGGCGGTGGTCTAGTTTCCATGACAATACCACCACCAGTGAGTGAGCATGGACACGAACGGACTGCCCCCCCATCTCCACCCACCCACCACCGCTCACTGCACCGCCCACGCGCTCCAGAGCATCGTGAGCTCGCGGGTGTCAGCAGAGTTTAAAGCTTAAAGCTGCTACAGTGAACTTTAACATTTTGTTGATTTTAGGGCCTTTGAGAACAAAAGTGGGAGCATTCCCACCGCCATAACAACAAACTATCAAAAATAAAATTATGGACATAAAAAAGCTCTTCCTGCTTCATTCTAGTTGACAAAGTTACTACTCACTGAAACTTTTCCTGGAAAAATGTAAACTCACCTCATTTAATCTAATTTCAGGAGAATCCGACCCAGTGGCAGCATTTAGAACAACTATACAGAAATTGCCAGTTTCTCGCGGATGGTCTTGATTGCTTATATGGGTTATATACAGCCATCAGTTATAAACTGAGAGTGTTTCATAACCAGTACAAAACGTCTTGTAGTAGCTTTAAAGAACAGTAGCTCCATCATTTACAACAGTCATAATGTCTTCTGTAATGCTTCCTCTAAGGGAGGTTTCTTTTTCTGGAGAGTCAAGTCTTCCCAGCACAAATCTGACCAAACCCATATTATATTTACTTCAAATGTTGCCATAAACTGCATTTATCATGACTTTAATCAGCCTAAAAACACTCTTTTCGGATAGAAACGGAATTCAGACACTTCCATGCTTGTTGTCTCCTCCTCAAGTCAGACTATGCCAGCAACTATTTCCCTTCCACTATAATGAAGAAGAAAGTAGTCCAGCCAAACAGCCTCAAAGCTGCTCATAAACCACGTCTGGTTTGTAAGGTGTAGTTTATTTGTGGGTATTTATTCCTTTTAAATAGCCTGCATGCAGACAAAATGAGACTGACTCTGCGTTTTTGGGTTTGAACTCTAGGGCTGCAACTAACCATTATTCTCATTATCAACTGTCGATTCTTTTCTCGATTGATCGATCAGTTGTTTTGGTCCATAAAAAGGCAGAAAATTATGAAAAAAAAATGTTGATCACTGTTTTCCAAAGGCCAAAGTGATGTCCTCAAATATCTTGTTTTATCTACAAAAGTGTTTATTTTACTGTCATAGAGGATATTCCCATTTGAGAAGCCTAAATCAGAGAATTTGGAAATTCTTAAGTAATTTAATAGTAATTTTTACAGAGAATCAGGATATAAGTGTGTCCGATATTGGAGGCACATATCGCAGGATATCCTTTCCCACTTCTGAGATGATACTGTCTGATTAATTTGCGATATTATTTATGATTACAGTATAATTAATCTACTACAATGTGCCTACAACGAGCAGATTCAAGTTAAGCCCCAAACAGTGCTCTGTAGTCGGTCAGTATTGTTCGGCTGCCCCTCACACGGCTCGTAGAAACCACTGCAGCTCAGCAGCCACAGAAGTCTTTATGTGGGGGAAAGCGTCCAGATGTGACGGTGATTGCTGAGATTAAAAGCTTTGATTTGATTCCGATCACTTTTACAGAGATGTCACCAGAGTGAGCGTCACTTTGATGTATAGGACGAGAGAGGGAATTGGCTGCTGCGGAGAGACAACTGAGCAACCACGACAGGCTAACCATAAACGCATTGACGCTCCATAAATTGGTTTAAGTTTATTGTTCGGTGTCATACAATGTGATAAGTCATATCCCACACGGCCTCTGTCTAACACACACACACACACACACACACACACACACACACACACACACACACACACACACACACACACAAGGAGGGCATGAAAGCTACAGCCGTGCAGCTTCAAAATGTGGTGCTATTTAAAGAACATTTGAGCCTCTGTTCATCAAATCAACAGGCTTTTTATTAGTGGATAAATTTCACTAAATAATGTAACCCACAAACCAAAAATTACGTTGTACGCGCATTCAAGAAATTAATTAAGTTTGGCTCGCGCTCTTATCTCTGCTTGACCAGCGGCTGCTTGATGATGATGATGATGATGATGATGCTCCTTAATGTCATTATCCCACCAAACACATGCGCATGCGTGCATTTGCATCACTGTACTCACTTAAACTACGAATAAGTATTAATAATAAGATTTGTTTGAGGCGTTTATCGTGTGGTTGGTGAGAGGAGAGCTGGTGGGTGTTTGGGGCGGGGCGGCACGCGGTGCTCCTGTTCATACAGCTGTTCATCCTGTTGCTGATGTTGGATGTCGCAGTTCTGGCTGAACATCACTCATGTCTGTAGCTGCATGTGTCCGAGTCCGAGGCTCACCCAGGCCAGACACGAGAGCTCTGAGGTTTAAGCTGAACAGAAGACAATACAACGTTTGGACTGCTGTAGTTTTTAAATGTTTAGGCCTGGGACCAGCACAACACCTTTAACATCATACAGGAATTTAGTGGAATCAACTAATCTTTTCTCATTTCCTTAACAAGAAATATAGATTTTATTGGGCTCAAGTTAATTCAGCTTGTTCTGATTTTAAGTATTTTAACTTAAAATGATGAGTTGAGATGCACTGCTGCAGGGTCACTTAATAAAGTTTAAAAATTAGATAACTTTGAACTAATCATTTAACCTAAGTTCAGCCAGCTCAAATATTTAAGGCAGCAGGTTGAACCTGCTTAAAATAATTTACATTATTATTTTGTTGATTGTAATTTACAGTGATGCTAGTTTGAACACTGATAGACTATAAAAACCTCATTACCTTGAAACCTGGGTATCTGGTCTATGTGCAGCTACTGTGGGGGTCCAGGGTTTGGGAACTCCTTCATGACATGTCAGTTTACTGACAGTGTGACACTGGTTCATGGCGGTTGGACCCCAGCCATTAATAGAGACACTGTAACTTTGGTGTTGCAGACTTTGTGGTGCTGATTTTTGTTGTATTAAGATAGTTCTAATAACAACTAATTATTTGTGCAAGATATGTACAACTTTTCAGGGCAGTCATTTTGTCACAGGGTAAACGCAGGTGTTACAGATGATTTTGATTAAGGTCCTTTTTCATTAAGGACAAATAGAGTCAGGGTGCTCATTGGAAAAAACTGCAACAGCACCTTAATTAGTCACATTGGTAACACCTGCTTTTACTCTGCTATTTCACCTTAATATGGCTGTGAAAAATGTCTGTATATGCACCCTGCCAGATTTTGTGCCTTTTTTTGCACCACTATAGATAGTTGATAGGCCCCAAAATAGGCTTTATAGATATTACATGACATAAAATACTCTAAGTAAGACTAATTATTTATTCTGGCATGTACATACATGTGTCCAACAGGCATATAAAATGCCAAATTACCGTTGCAGTAGTGATATAATACTCAACATTTTAAACAGATTGCAAACCAAGGTCCTCAGATGAGCTCATTGGAGTAGACCTTATTAAGATGAGATTTATTTTTGTGGAGATTTATTTTGTAGATTATCTTATTTTCTGAGGTTTTTATTGAAAGTTTGCATAATTTAATTCATGGTAACTATGTGTATTGCATTATGCTTCATAATGTAGATTAGGAACTATATGGTGCACCTGGAGTGCAATGGTAGCGAGCGTTAGGACCGGCGGAGTGATACGGTGAGAGAAGTGATGTGCCATATTTGTAGTAGGTGTTCAGTTACTTTTGAAGTGGACGAAGTCACCCAAAGACGAAGCTGTCCAACTGCTCTTTCCACCGAAAATAGTTAAATTCAGTGACAAACGAACAAGTAACCAGCCTTACAATAGTTCTGAGAGACCACTGGGTTCTGTTCTGATCCCATGAACGCACTATATTCTTCAGACAATTTAAATGAATATGAGAGCAGTTGATGTTTTTTTTGGCCTCCGCATTAAGCAGTCAGCTCCCAGGCCACGCCGTCTGTTGTGTGTCCTCGTCCCGTCTGCTGGGTTCAGAGGTGAGTTTACCGAGAAACTTAAACTGTTTCAAAGTTAAACTCTGCATGCAGGCCGTTTTCTGCCTCCCCAGAAAAAAAAAGAGCAGCCAGGAGCGACCCTAGCTCTCCCGCTTTAAAGCATTTAAACTTTAATCCCTTCAAAGAGCGGAGCGGTCTCTTCCAGGCCACTAATCCGCCCTATAGTGCTCCAGCAGCGCAGGGGGAGACTTCTGCTCTGCAGAGGCTTTAACTTTGGACTTTTACATTCATGGGGGCGATTTGACGGAAACAGTAACGGGGATCTTTGGCATTCATGACGTCTGAGTCAACAGAGGGGGGACACAATGGTCCCCTAGAGGCTCCTGAGGGCCCCTGAGAGAGGAACCCCGACTATAGGGATTATAGGCCCACTGGGTTATTAGGGGACAATCTTATGAACGCACTTAACACTCTGTCCGTTTCTAATCAGAGTTATGATTGAGCTGACATTAAGGGTTCAGTTCACATTTTCAGTGATCGTCTGTGCCCTTGATCAATAAGCTAGAAAAACATTATCCAATTATAAAACCTTAGAGGCACCACTTTCTAATAAGACCACGCTATAGAACATAAACAAGTTATTCATTAGGCTGTAAAGACTGTATAAACAATTAATAAGCAGTTACAACACATTAAATAAAAAGGGCAACAGTAACCTGTCTCTTGCCAAACAGCGAGCCCACATTTATCTGTTCGGTTAAGCCTTAGATCTCATTGATCACGTAGCTACTTTGTCCTCTCCAGCATTTATAACTCCCAGCTTCATCACATATTTCGTAATAAGATAAACTACCTTCAGCAGTTTCATTTGGAATATCATTAACATACCAAATTGCCAGATTCATACACAGTGGCTTTGATAATATTGTTTAACTTGACATTTTCATCAGGCACAAATTGACACTTTACAGAAAGGCTCCTTTTACCAATTATAAATGTTCATTAGGATTAATTAGTTACTGGATCTTCCCAAATAGTGAGCCCAAATAAATGTATGAAAACTGTGTTGTTTATAATCGTTCATTTATTGGTTATAAGTTTTTACAACCTAATTAATAACCTAATTATGAACCATTTATAAGGGTGGTATTATTGTAAAGTGGTGCCACATTAATAGCAGGAGACAAAAAGTCTAACTGTAGCCTATAATTGAGTGATTAAGGCCATTAAACAATTAACTAAACGTTCCTGTATGAGAATAATGAAGGACAACATATAAGTTTACCAGAGTAAGAGTAATTAAAAGATTATATTAAATACGTTATTACACTAAAACTTCATATAATTGTTTTTTCTTTGTTTTGTCACTATGTTTCTCTTCATTGATGAATTTAGGTTCTCAGTCCGGACGTCAATCTGCCGTGTTTAATGACTCTGGTGCACCATAAATAACTATAAATATTGTATAATAGGCTTTATAGGATGTAAAACCGAATCTAAATATTTTTTTGCTGAGGGACTCCCCGATTTGTTTTTCTGCGTAAAGTTAATATTTCCAAACACCTGCCCTGCGGTGTCCCTTGTATTCAGACCCCATTAAGTGTCCTGTCTGCCCGAGCTTATTTCCAGTACGAGGGGAGCATGATATGTAGAGAAGTCCTAATTAAATTCCCCCTCTGCTCCCATCTCTTCTGCTACTGTAATTGTTTGTGATGGTCTTCCTCCTCGGCTGATCTGCGGGGCTGCGTGCAGAAACAAGCAGTGGGGTAAACTTGTGCGCGTCAGCCGGGGTGGTGCTGGTGATGATGAGGGTAGACACCGGCCTCTGTGATGGATGGCTGGATGAAGCTTGATGGAGAGATGGAGAGGTGTATGGACAGGGACAGACAGGGGATAAGGGATGAGTGAAGGATGGGACATTGGCTCGAAGAAAAGCCACGCGGGAGGCCCAACCCTGTATCTGTCCCGCGCCACGCGGTGGTGGTCTGAACACCGAGTGAAGCTGTCAGTCAGTCAGAGAGACTGCAGATCCATCCATCATGAGAGCTCACAGAAGAAGAACATGTCCCGTGTGCCGAAAGACTGAGGCAGCTATTGATCCTCATGTCTGGATAGTGTCCTCCTCTGTGCCGAGCTTTGTGAAACGTGTTGTTTAATGCGACCAAATACTCGTTGATTAGATTATTAATATTGTTTTTTATTTTTTATGAAGTAATGGGCCTAATCCAGAGTCTTTTGGCGAGACTGTAGTGTAGACTTTAACGAATTAACCGTGAAGCTGCTTGATTGCTTCTCAAATTAAATTGTAGTTAATGCGATAATGCTTTTTAAACAAATACCCACAATTTTGCGTTTTAAAATGGGTATAATCAGTTGTGATAACTTAATCTAGTTTTCAATGATTATGCCATTAATTATTCTAGATTTTATCGCCTTCATAACTTCACCGTAAAGCTATACTACAAGGAATTTTAAACGGGTTATGAAACAGTCTCAATTTATCATTGATGACTCTACATGACCTACATTAAAAACGAAACCATCAGACAGAAAACTGGCTTTTTACAGTTATTCTTAATCCATGCCACCAGGTTGGATTGTCTGAGGAATCAGAGGAAATGAGCCTGGGTTTATATTTGTCTACAAAGTTGCAGTGAATACTACTTGAGCTTGTTAAAACAAAAAACAAAACAAAACAAACAAAAAAACAAAACAAAAACAAAAAACAAAAAACAAAACAAGAGAGGATTATTATTGAGTCCATTTTATTTTTGACGGCATATTTTGTGGTTATTTCTGCTTTTGTTCGCAGGAATCTTCAAAAACAACAAAATATTGTTTTAATAATGTTAATAATGTTTCTAGTAGCTTTAATTATTAACACTAGTCTATAAATTAATAGGTCAAATTGACTGATTGTTATAAGATCTCTGAGATGCCCTATTGGCAACACGTGCGCCGCTCATTCTTGTATTTGATTGCACATTTTCCTGTTGTATATATTTAATTATTAAATCTGTAGCCAGTAGGGAGGTATGTGTAAGAAAACAGTGCAGATATCTTTGTTTTCTTTGGTCTATTACGTTATAAATGAATCCGTTAATGCTAAATGATTTATTTGCCACATGTGCGCATTTTACGCAAAATACGATTTTTTTTTTCTCTCTCTCTCTCTCTCATACGCACACTCATCGACGCACACATAATTTCTGATAGGTTTTGACTGCATCGTTAAACATTTCTGGTCAGCATGTACCCATAGTTTAATGTGGTCCCTCCTTAGATGTACTTTTTAATCTCCTATCAGTTTGTACTAATAACAGTTTTTTTTAATGTAAAGACTAAGTATCCCCATGATTTAATTGGATTATTGGGATCCACACCTCTCATCTTCCTCCTCACCTCTGCTGACTGTGTCAATCCCAGCAGGCCAGTGTTACCTACACAGTCGAGCAGAGGCTCTCTCTCTACCTGCGGTGTCACTAAAATGTGTCGTGTCATCGCCCCTCTTAAGAGCCTCTTCCTTCAGAAGTGGATTTGATTGCGCTTAAAATAAAATTTAAAAAATCACAGATCCTGCCGTTAACGTCGGCCTGCGTCTTTACAGCTGCAGCAGCAGCAGAGGCTGGCGGTGCATTTGATTTGCCCGGTGATGGATGAGAGGCAGTGCAGGGGGGAGGGGGTGGTGCAGGGACCCCGGGCCGGGGATGGGGGTCCCGTCGGTGCGCCTGTCCCCGCATTTCAACCCCCAATTACCGGAATATACCGTGACGCTCCGGCTCGAGACGACGGCGGGTTAGAGACACGAGCAACAGCAGGCAGTGTGATGTTAGGAGTTAGATTCAACTCCTCATTCAGGTGGTGTTGATACACATGATCAAAATCAGCCAAGGGGAGACCTGGGCATCTTGTTACACTTCCTGCTTTCCCTTTTCTCATTTTTTGGTCTCAGTACATCACAGTCATTCATTTCCATATTACATTAAATAATAAAATCTTTTGCATATCACCTGGGATTTTTTTGCTTCTGACTCTAATATACAGTCATAAACGGTACAGAATGTGCATTTGTGACAAGTTGCCCCATCACTGGGTAAGTTGTCACACTGTGCAGGGTAAATGGTTACATTATATTTTTTCAACAAATACAAACATGTAAACCAAGAGGCTCTTTATACTCATTTTTGCAGTTAAAAGATTGACTTATTGGGACAGATTTGTTTTGAAATATTAATATTTTCAAACTACACCTGCTTCATTGCCTTGCATGATGTTTGGTAGTGTGCAGCCATTGCAGGTGTTTGTTTTTTTCATAATTCTAAACCATTTAAACAAACTTCCCTTTGTCCTTCCCTTCTGTTTTATTTTTCTCCTTCTGTTTATATTTTCCTACAAAAATATATTTCTATCACTACATGTTTTATTTCTAATTAAAGGCTTATTATGCCTCCTGTGTATTTCAACTATTCTGTGGCAGCATCTTTTATAAAGTTTATTACTGTCACTAATACTGTGAAGCAGTATATCAACATGCAGACTTTTGATTAGGCGTTGCATAGCAACCACCAACTTTAGCAGTCAGCAAAATCTGCTTCTGATAGGTTGCAGTTGGACAATGCATATGAAAATACTGAGACAACTTGCCCCAGAGTAACGTGTGCTAGCTAGCACAAGTTAGCTTTAGTACATAACTTTGGTTAAGTATCAAAATAAACATTTTCTCTCACCTATTCTGTGGAATAAATAATATAATCGAACATACAAACTTTTATTTATTTATTTTCATATAGCTGAAAAATATGAGAAAATGTACCTTAGTTACCTCAGATTATGGTGATATATACTGCATGTCTTTAGAAGAGTAAGTTGCACATGCAAATATATATATGTATATTTATATATATATATATATATATATATATATATATATATATATATATATATATATATATATATATATATATATATAGATAGATATATAGATATATAGATAGATAGATAGCACACTGGTGTGGAGATATAACCTGTGTGACAAGATGCCCTGCTCTCCCCTACTCTGCATGAGGAAAATGAATTAAACCACTAATTTAAAAAAATATATAGTAAATGCTTTAATCAATTTTTTTTTCTTTCAAGACCGTATTGGGCGGTTCATGTGGATCATAATCTGAACCAGAGTGCATCACATAAGAGAAGCTGTAATGCATAAGTCGCGTGATGGAATAGCACAGAGGGAAACACACCCAAAATCATCAGAACATTGAGAATAAAGGCATGAAACGAAATTCCTCTTTTGTGATTTATAAAACGTGTAAACTCCCATCATACTGTACCAGTTATTCATGAGTGTAGTCACAAATTGTGCACAAATTGAGCACACAATTAGAGCCAGACAGATATATTGTTTGGTCGATATTATCGGCCTGATATTGGCCTTCTACAGCCATATTGGTATTAGCATACATGTTCTCCTATATTTTTTTATAGAACATAATGCCGATTATTTTTATTTTTTCACTTTTACAAGCAGCATTTTATGTATATTTGGTCAATTTTCTTTTATTTTTAATTTATAGTTGATTAGAATTATCAAAAAATACCACTGAAAGTTTACTGTTTAAATTTCTTGATATTATATATTGGATTATAAATTCATATAGGCCTATAAATTAAGAATGTTGGTGATATATCAATCAGATTTTTTAATTTCCTAATATTGGTAATTAGCACAAGACCCCGTTCGGTCGGGTTCATCATCATTTGGAGCTATAAAAGCGCCTGTAGAGTTACTGTCCTCCTAAAGAGCTTAATACTGTAATGAGTTTGGCTCAACCTAACTTAAGTCATAAATCCACAAATTATAATCAGATTGGACAAAACCAAACGCAGTCTAATTAAAATAATTATCCCGCAGTACAAAGGCTCATCAGGCCGAGGTTTTGTTAAGATTGCCTCAGAATGTAGCCATTAATATTAACCCATCAGATTCCACTCATGCTAATTAAAGTCCACTCCGACATCATCTCAACATGCGTTCACCTGCCAGAGTGTGACGCAGAGCAGCTGCGGTGATTCACATGCTGCGGACATCTCTCCACTGCGGCACAGACCTGTATTATCCTAATGGATAACGGCATGTTACTTAAAAAAGAAGCTTTTTAGGATAAAAACCAGGTCCCGGGAGACCACAGTACACACACACACACACACACACACACACACACACACACACACACACACACACACACACACACACGTACAGCACAGCTGGAGCGGCAGGGATGGCCGCGCGCAGGAGAGCTTCTCCAAACACGCTAATTAGATCTCGAGCTCTGGCCTCGCGCTCTGAAAGCAGCCCAGCGGCGGGGCGCGCGGAGCTGTGGAAAGTTAATTGAATTAAATTCCCTCTAAACTAATTAGGCTGCAATCTGCCACGCGAGCTGTCCCTGAGCAAGGTTCGAATTAGGCGGAATGGATTTGTTCCTTTTCTTTTAAAGAAAGGAGGACAGACTGGTGTGTTTTCGGTGGGCTCCTTTATTTGTCTTTTATGCTAATTCTCCCAGGGGACTGTCACGTGATTTGCCTTGCGGTAACCGGACGGCATCCGGTCGGTGTGTCCATCGCTAAACCACGACAAAGCCTCTGTAAGTTAAAGGAGCAATATGTAACAATTGCACGTCCAAAAATGTGTCCTGCAGTCCAGAATAGCGAGTTGGAGCCATATACTGTATCTGAAGTTGGTGGAATCCTTTTGAACACAAATCTGTGGTTAAAGCAAGTTGTTTGCCTCCATCCCCTCCTCCCTGCACTCGAGGAAGCTCAGGCAGGCTGAAATAGCACAAGAGAAGTGCAACATTATATTTTGACAATAACAAGCAATGATGAGTCCTACACTGTAAGTTGATCAGCTGTTTATAACTGTCAGTTGTCTATCAATGTAAAGCTAAACCCATTATCCTCAAAGCAAAAGCTCTCTGTCTGACAAACACCATTAACATATTGCTCAATTTAACTGTTATAAACATCTATGCCCTCTATAAGATTACTAATGATTTCTTACATACTGACTCATTCACTGGGTATTAATTTTAACTCTAAAAACATGAAACAGGCAAACAGTAACACAAGTTAGAACAGACAAATTGTTGTCAGGGAAGCATGTATTTCAATGTTTTCATGTTTCCTTAATCTCTGGTGACATATCATGGTCACTTTATGATTTATTATGGTAAATATATTACAGATTTCTCCTTTAACAGGAGGACTCAGTGTCATTTGACCAAACATGTAGAAGCCAGATAAAAGGCTGGTTCACCTGTGATAACTGTGCTGCTGCTCCACAGCTGCATGAATGAGTCTGAGCATCTTCACACTGAGAGAGCAGCAGAGCAGGGAGCAGAGGAGTGAGGTAATGGAGGTGAAATCGATCGCTTTCCTGGGGGAGCGCAATGAGAGAGAGAGAGAGGGAGGGAGGGAGGGAGAGATGAGAGGAGTGCAGAGGGACATGGATGAAAATCCCCCGTTAAGAGCAGGGACAGATATGATAATGGGAGAGCCTCTAGTAGTCGTTCATCATTCACCACCTCCACCTGGCTGCTGCTGCACCTCTCTGAGCTGCTGCTGCTGCTGCTGCTGCTGCCTGGGCTGCAGACCACTGCAGTGAAATCAAACACAGCCAAACTTCTTTACCCGGATTTGTATTTACAGAACAGAGATTAGCATTCAGAGGCAGTAGAGCACATGAGGCAGTTCTCATAACTCAGCACTGTCCATTTGTGCATTCAAGTGCACAAACTGCAAACCCCATCATAAAAATCAGGCACATAAGACATGCAAGTTGTGTCATGAGGATTACGTATTTTCTTTTAGGGCTGCAACTGAGTATTATTTTCATAATCTAATCAATGAATCAAAAATGGAAAATATTTCTTCATAATATCTCAGAGTCCAAAGTGACAGTGAAATACCTCCTTTTGTCCAATCAACTGATTAACAAAATAGCTACAACTCATTTTCTTTCAACCAACTAACTGATTAATCTTCTAATTTCTGCAGTTCTAATATATTTTAAGATAGATTTCATGGTGCTGAAGTAAGCAGGTTTAGTGTCTTATCTGGATAAACACACTACCTTCTCAAATCTGGATTGACGTGAAAGGGATGTGCAAATGATCCAGATTATCTAAAGGACCTTTTTCACGGGAGCCATTTTAGTATGAAATAGTAAGGTAAACTAAACAGAGTCAGGGTGCTGCTATTGTGCATGTTAGCTCACTGGAAAGGTTCTGCTACACTAAATGGAACGGAACCTTAATTAGTATCATTGCTTACAACTGTGATTACCTGCTATTTCATCTCAATATGGCTGCTTGGAAAAAGGTCTATAAATCCACTGTGTCAAGAGTTGAGGAAGTACTTGACAGAAACAACTATTCAGTACAGATAAAGTGCAGTAAAATGGAAGCAAAATATGTCATTATACTTGTGACTGCATGTGTTGTGTTCACTGATCATAAACTTAAATGAACATCTTCAGTTTAGTCCCATCCACTTACGCTCTAAGCACCACCTATTCTGAGTACAGATACAGATGCAGATACAGACATCGATAATTTAGTTGGTTGAACAGAAATGGATACAGATGATTTACTCGATCATCCCTACTTTTTTACCAGGTCTAACAGTTCTGGAGCCCCTCAGGGCTGCTGCATGTAAAATGTTTTCTTTAGCCCGTATTAGACAGCTGACAGTATAGAAACAAGAAGAAATGAGGGGAGAGACATGCGACATAGATCCCAGTGGGGACGAGAACTGGGGACATTGCGGGTCACGGTCAGAGCCACCAGGGCATCCCAAATGGTTTCGTAATTTGGTTAATTACAGTTTGTTTAGGGAATTTGCACCATGAAAGTGCAACGTCAGCTAACCGTCAAATTATTACTTAATCTCGTGGCTCTGTGTTGAGGAGGCACTCTGAATAAAATCTTTGTTAAAAATTCTCATGTCTGAATCAAATCACCACAAGTTCATTTAAGAGCAATTTGAGTTTACTCATGACTCAGTTAAAATACAAGTAAAATCATATAAGACATTTTGAAGACATGTGAAATGGGACGCCCTGATTAGCTACATGAAGCTTGAAAACAGGGGCTCAGACACTAAGCAAATAATATTTAAAATAAGGACTAACACGTAGTCCAGATTTTAAAAAGGTAATGTATTAATCAGTAACATTTTTTTTTTCCATCAGCCTTAAACCTGGTTAGACTGGTAACCAATGGTTTCAGTGGATTTCAGAGTAGAGTAACTGGTTTAGAAGTCCCTAACTGTTAAGGGCTTTCGGGCTTTGACATATTTTATCTGACACAGAAACTCTTGGGGAAGGAAAGCATCACCCCAGCTCAGTGCTGCAGGTTGGGAAGACATTCAAATTATTGTAGAGTTTACTTTAATACAGATGTTTTTGTAGTAATGAAATGCGTATAATTTCTTCCATCTCTCTCTGATTTTGCTTCTGTCTTGCAGCTTGAACTCACCTCCATTTGTGTCAGCAGCAGAAGGTGGAGGAGACACACCAGGACAGAGAGGGACAGACAGATGGACAGCAGGGGAAGAGGTGGAGGAGAGAGAGCACGAAGCGGGAGGGAGTGAGTGAGTAAAATGTAGCGAGATAGAGTGAGAGGGAGGTTAGGACGATGGAGGGCCAGGTTTCTGTTTCTCCATAATCTAATCAGAGAAATGGCAGCAGTCAGAAATAGCCTGACGGACAGACTAAGAGCCTCTTCTCTTTCTCCTCCTCCTCTTATTCTTGTCTTCCTCCTCAGGGAGGGTAAATGGATACACACATGTGCACGCGCGCACACACACACACACACGCCAGCTTGACTTCCTAAAACCATAAAGCGTAGATGTGTTTGAGGGTTAGAAGAGATGGGAAAAGCCTTGAGGTATCAAAGCAGAACCTGATCCACTGTCCAGATGCAGCCACTCCAAGTGTCCCACTGTTAAAAACCTTGGCTGCTCATTTCTTAGTTTACAACATGCAGATGGCATTTCAAGAATGACAATTTATTAACATTGCAAACTACAAGTAAAACAGCACAGAGCAAGCTTGGATTCACAAATATTCTGTAGACTAATGAATAACTGGGATGTGGATGGAAGACGTCAGAGAATAGAGAGGAAGAACTGAGAAAAGAGTCCCTTCTTCCTCTTTTTGAGGATGTGCTGAACGTGAAACAAACCTTCCAGGATGTCAACAGTCATGGCGTTTTCTTTGGCTGAGCTATAACCTCTCGTCCATGAGTGGATGCATGCTTCTTCTGGGTAGTGATGCTTTTGGTGGGTGGTAGTTGGGGAGAAAGAAAATAGTTCCCACATGAAACTGCCCACAACAAGATGTCTGGATCTTGAGGGTCATGATTTATGACACTGACTTTTTCAAATTAAAGTTTTTGTGCTTTGAGCATCACAAGCTGAGTGCAATCTAGTTCCATTACATTTGAGTGAAAGCAAACATCTCTATGGCACCAAGACCAACTCAATGGATAAATAGTACCACAAGTAAGAGGAAAAATGTATTTTTGATTTTGGGGTGAGCTGTCCCTCTAAAATGATTTTTGCAGGATTTTAATGAGTTTTCTTTTGAGCTTGGATACTACTGAGATGTAACTGAAAAATATAATTAGAAGAAACCAATGATTATTCAATCATTATTGATTAATCTTGAACTTTTTCAATTAATCTTTAAGATTATAAAATTTGAGAAAAAACTTTAGTGTCAAAGTTGCCGGAACCCAAAAATGACACATCTGAAGGGCATTTTCTGTCTGACCAACAGTCAAAAACACAAAGATATTTTGAGGAGTAGAGCACCGAAAATCAGAAAATCATCCATGCTAGTTTTGTCAGTCTAAAACCCAAAGATATTTAGTTTAATATGATCATAAACAAAGAAAAGCTCCATGTTTGAGGCTGAAAACATGCCGACTTGCATGAAAAATGACTTTAACAATTAACTGATTATCAAAATGTTTGATTCTTTTTCACCACTTGCTTGTTGAGTCCTGGGAGTGATTTGAGAACACAGTGACACTTCCTCCACACGAGACAGCTGTGACTCTGTAGATGTGAGTAAAACAGGCTGAATGTGTGTGTGTTGTTGGGGGGTCCAGGCAGAGAACAGTGAGAGTGAATGTGTCTTTTTCCTGCATGCTAATTCCTCCCAATGGGGAAGACATTCCTGCAGGGTGTGTGCGATGTCTGCTGCATTCCCTCCCAACGTCCGACACAGACCCCCACACAGAGCAGAATTCCAAGGAAATTCCTCTGTCACGTCGCCTCACAAGGTGGACAAGCGTTATTGTTGCAGAATTCCCACCCAGAGACACGCACACATCCATCCATCCATCAGCAGTGACAGTGCAACACAAACAGAACAAAAAACAGAGGAATGCCCCTTTTTGTCACAATGACTTTTATTTACACGGTGGAGGTTGGGATACAAGAATGAAAAATGTGGCTTGATTACATCTGGCGCCTTGTCAACATGCTGCTCAAACATTTATGAAACAACACTTTGAATATTATTTTTTTATGACTCTAAATGTCACACAGACGCACACTGTACAGCAGCAGAGCACGCCGTCATGACAGACGAGACGTCTTTACATTAACATGCATCAACAGAAACAATTCACAAGGCAGTTATATTACCCATCATTCAAATGGGCTGCATGGTGTTTCTCCACTAACACATCCATTGCTAAAATGAAATGAATAAGCAGGTTTGTGTTTACGAACATTTATCAGAGAAGCTCTCTGCTGGTGAGGAGTGAAGTTAAAGTGAACACACAGGCAACAATCTGACGCAAACTCTTTGGTCAAAAATACTTCTTCCTTCACAGCAAGTAGACAGAGCAGCTGTTACTTATCCAACTTTGGCAAAACATTGATCATTTTTAAATAAAATTGCTTAGCATTTAAATGGACAGTTCACCCACAAATAAAAAAAAAACACATTTTTCCTTTTACATTTAGTGTTATTTAGACATCTAGATTGTTTTGGTAAGAGCGGCAAGTCTTTGAAGAGATCAGTCGTAGAAATGCCTGCATTCTCTTACATATAATGGAACAAGATCGCAGTCAACTTGTCAGTCAGTCAGCTTGTGGTGCTTAAAGCAGCCCTCCATAAAACATTTGATCATCATGACTCGGTTACTCAAGATAATCCACAGACCTTGTTGTGAGCAGGTGGATGAAAAACTGTCTTGGTGAGCTGTTTAATGTAGAAACTACTTTCTTTCTACATTAGAAAGAACAATCCAAAGGAAAGATATGTATTTTTTTTTTAATTTTGTGTTGAACTGTCCCTTTGAGAGATCAAAGTTGTGCTACTAGTTACCGTCCTTCACTAAATATCTATTTATATTTTTCCATTTCACACCCATCTCTACCAAATCTTGTGAAATCTTAATAGGCCCTGTCCAACCCTTCAGTGTACCACTATCCATTGCCATTAACTTGACCCACATATAGTATCTTTATTAAATAAATATTTTGGCTGTTTTCAGTGTTCTACACTATAAACGGACATCAATATAGCACTACATCACAGCTAAATTGCTGCTACTACAAAAATAACGTTGCTAAGCTTGTTTTTTTATGTTAATATGAGGTCTTTGTTTGACTGATGATGAGATGTTTGGTGTTGATGAAGCTGCACAGGCACAATGAAGCTTCTTTGCTACTTTTACAACCACATATGCAGCACATTCACCCTGTTGATATCAGTCCCGCCTGATATGAAAGTATGTTGTAAGACAAACGTTAATGGTCTATTAGCTTCCTTAACTGTTACAGAACACTGTTGGCAGATATTGTGTACTGCATATTGTGGAGAAGTTGGCATGTAAATGATCGTGTGTACTGAAACAGAGAGGCAGTGATGTGTGTATCAGAGGTACTTTTATTGGTAACATCCAAGAACCGTCCGTTCTCCTTACACGGTCTGATGATGATGATGAAGATGATGATATCATTGAATATATATCTGGATATATCCTCTGTGTTTGTTTTTTGTTAGTGTTCAGGGCTGAGCGGCGGACGGATGTCCAGTGCTCTCGCCGAGCTGTCCTCTCCGACCACCTCGAGGCGCAGACTGGGCGTGCTCCTCTCCTCCTGGCCCTCTGATTGGACGGACAGACGCAGGGTGCAGCCTTTGGGCAGCAGCTCTTGTTCATACGCTGCAGCTAACTGGTTGACGACCCGCCGCTCAACCTGAGGGAGCCACGACGAGGTTAGTGGTGAGGAAGAACTTAGAAAATCATTTCTAAAAGCAGCATACTGGTTTCCTTCTGTGATGCTGAAGTTGTTGAGTCCATTGTCTCAGATTATTTCAAATATTTTTCTGAATAATTAGTTACTTATGTCGTTTTTATTTTAGTCATAGATTAATTGACTGTTACTGCTTTCTACACTTACTGTTCTTGAGCTTTTAAGCTTTTAAACAGCCTTTAACCAACACTGATTATGAGGCTCTTTCCCGTTCAAACATCAACAGACTGAAAGAATATTTAACAACAGACACATGAATATTAATAATGCCAGACTTCATTATGGCTTAATCCACTTTTTTTTTTGTTGATTTACTGACAAATCTAGTCTATGAAATGTCTGGAAAAAAGTGAACAGTGTTTATCACATTTCCTTTCAAGGACAGTTCAACCCAAAATCAAAAATACTTATTTTTCCTCTGGCCTGCAGTATTATTTATCCATCTCAATTGTTTCAGGGTGAGTTGCAGAGTTCTGGAGATATCGACCACAGAGATGTCTGCCTTCTCTCGAATATAATTGAACTAGATTGCACTCAGATTTTGTTGCTCAAAGTGTTTGAAAATACATCTGGAAAACTGAGCAGCAATTTCTCTTTCCAGTAATCATGACATGAGTGTTTTTTAAAAATGTATAAAATGTATTTTATTTATTTATTTGGATCCCCATTAACCACGAATCTAGTTTCATTGTATTGGAGAGAAGGCTGACATCACTTCAGCTGATAATCTTCAAAGGTCAGCAACTCACATCAAAATTAAACTAAATCTAGATGAATGAATAGCACGACAGGGAACAGGGAAAATATATATTTTGGATTTTGGGGTGAACTGTCCCTTTCGAGCCCAAGGTCACATCTTACACTAATATAACATTGTACTAACCAGTGAGAACCAGGGATTTGGTGGATCTGCTAGTCAGCTTTATAAACAGTAACTTAATTTACCCAAACTTTATGTCTAGAAGTGTCGATATGAACAAATGAAGAGGTGCTTCATAACTACTAGGCACTGCTAACTTTTCAGACAGTAAATACTGTCCAGCATCAACCAAGTTTTTCAAAGTGTGGTAATTAAACATGGTTATCATAATGCTTACATTTTAAAATTGTCAGGAATTTTAATGAAGTTTACCATAAAACAGATTATCGTTTCATCCCTATCTACCGTTGCCTTGATTTGTTAGTTTGTTTGTGTTATTTTATGACTTAGGTGAATACCATTTAAAACACTGAAGTCACACAATGACACAAACAATCTAACAGATCAAGACAGCAGTAAACCAACAACTCTTCTGTGAGGTAAAATAACTGATTTTGCTTACGGAGTCTAGCTGATATTTGGCTAATATAACAGCGGTTTCTCATCCGAAAACGCTTAGTAAAGCAGTGACAATATTCTGAATATGTGTTCACTCACGCTGATATTAATTTATTTAGATGGCCCCTTGCTAAGTGGCTGAAATAGCTTTGCTGCTTACCCTGTCCACAGCAGTACATTACTTAACTTCTATGCCGCTACTCCTCTCTACTTCTCCAAACTGCAAGCGTGTAGGTAATAACACAGACTATCGATGAGTACCTCACACAACCCCACCTTAAAAAAATCTGAACTATCCCTTTAAGGTGATCAGAGAAGGTAATACAATTTCAAGCCTTTTACAACATTTCAGCCAACCTGTGGCAGTCTGGGTGTTACCTCATGTTTGATGGAGCGTGCTCCGTAATGCATGTTATACCCGCCTGCCAACAGGTCCAGAACTGGGCGATCCCACTGAAGAGTGATGTCATGGCGTTGCTTAGCCTAAGGATGAGCAAAGGGGGAAAAAATAGAGAGAAAGAAGAGAAGGGGTTAATTGGGTGTGTTGGTGACAAGAGCATCATAAACAATCAAATCAGAAAGAGAGGATGGTGGCGGAGACGGACGAGAGGAGTAACGAGATAAAGAGACAAATGGTGAGGCGGAGAGGAGATACTGTCACGCAGCATGTCTGCCAGTGCTAATCAACAGGCCCTTAATGCGTTTTAATCAAACACCAGTCAATAGTAGCAATCAGAGTCGCTCATTTAGCTCCATTCAATAAATACAATGCCATGTTTTACTCTAGAGATATAAACACTGATATTACAACATTACAAATACCAATAATGATAGCTAAACATTTAATTTATTCAATATAAGTGAGTGACAAGCAAACGGCTCGTGAGGATTCTGTAATAATGAGATTGCTGTAAATGTGGCAGACACATACAAAGGCACACTAAAAACATTAAAGACAACAGAAACCCTAACAAATACATACTACACAACCATACACGCTACACACAGCAACATTCAAAAGACAAAAGACAAATGGACAGAGCAGGAGTCATGAGTCAGGTCCCTATCAGATGCCTGCAGGGCCCATGTTGGCTGTCAGGACACCAGCTGTAATATTAATAATTAAATATTGATGAAGGCTCCACATGTTAAACACTGTAATCACATTATAGTGAGTAGTAGTGGCACATAATATTGATCTGCGTGTGTTCCTGCACAGCTCAGCGGCTGCAGGACCAAGTGGGTAGGGCCTTTCAGTCCCACTGGAGGACAGTGGTGTTATAAATGTAGGGTGCTGCGAAGACAAGCCTACGAATCCTTCTGTCAGATACACGCTGAGAGGATTTGTTTGGGCCTGCTGTTGTATTAGACATAATGTCTCCTCTCTGCAGTTTAAAACAATCACGTGACTGTTTGGAGCTGAACACTCAAGACATGACTCAAATAATAAATAGGCTGCATAAAGCAGGGTCAGTAGTTTCCACAGGCTGGTAACATGAAAAGTATAGATTTTATACAAGTTTACCAACTGCATTTAACAGAAACAAATTATAATCTCCATCATAAAGGATAAAACATTGTTTTAATGAGTATGACACAGAGGCCTTGGTTAGTCTGTGCCCACAGTGTTACGAACCTTCTTGGCCCAGAAGTTGAGTTCTTTGCTGACCAGCTGTAGCAGTTCTGAGTGACAGAACGGCAGGAAGTATATGATTTCATTGATCCGACCGAGAAACTCGTCCCTCCGGAAATGAGCCTGGGGAAGAACGAAAGAATTAACAATGACAAGCGAAGCCTCTCAGGCCAATTACAGTAAGCTGTTGTAGAAAAGCAAACGGTTAAAGTACAAACACCAAAACAAGATGCGTCTCATGTGTGCATGTTTATGTTTCTGTGTTACCTTGAGGATCGGTCGAATCACAGTTTCTTTAAACTGTCGGGAGATTTTGATGTCATCAGTTTTCTGTACATCCTCTGTGGAAAAAAAAAAACACATCAACAACCCTCAACCCTTTTAGATAATATCACCAGTCACATTGTGCACCCATTCAACAATATATGCCAAAAAAAATAAAAGATAATAATAATTTCTGTGTATATATCAAAATCCAATCATGTTTTCTTCCTGTAAAACAAAATGTGACGAGTGCTTACACAGGCTTGAACCAACCATTTTCAACCAGTCATATCATGATAATCAACCAATCAATTAACCTTCAACTTTAAGCAGCACAGAGATAAGATTCATTAGTTAGCTGGACAGCATCAGCAAGGTACATTGGATTATAACACAATTGTACCGCCTGTTCATATCAGGTGGCTAAGGAATGTTAAAAAATTTACCAGCTACTTCATAGATTATGAATATTTTTTCTCTGGTGAGTGAAACAAATCTACCAGCCACTTGCATATTTTACCAGCATGTGGTTGGTGCTAATGTTGGTCTGTTTCTAATCCATTTCCTTCCAACATTATGTCCTGCCTGCCCACCCTGTTTCACTAGAAAGCATGTTAGAATAGGAAACATAGATACTCTCTCAACTTTAAGTTCACTTTTGATTTTATTCACCTGTCCTCTGGTTGCCTGATGGCTCTGTATGTCTTCACACTGTCGCACTAAATTGCTAGTTTGTGGCTGCAAAGGCTGAAACCTTGATCCCAATTATTTTACAAGATATTGTGAGAAGTTCAAACTATACATTTAGAAGATGCCAGTATAGTGTCCTCAGGAGCAGACAGCATAAGGCTGTGCAGGCTTGTGTTTTTAAGTATGATTATGTTGTTGTGTTTCTTACCAAGGTTGTCAGCCAGCTTTCTGCGGCTGACCTGCTCAGCTTCCTGGCGCAGCTGCAGCGCATGCTGAGCGATGTCATCACTTGCAACATTAGACGTCATGATGAAGATGGCATCTTTACATTCGATGGTCTTCCCCTTCCCGTCTGTGAGGCGACCCTGAGAGAATGATCAAACTCACATTTGCAAATGTTTGACTAAAGAGAAACAACAGATGAATGAATCATCACAAAGGTATAGTATCTATGCTGGTCTGTATGTGTGTGTGTGAGTATACACACCTCATCAAAGAGCTGCAGCATGATAGTAAGAACATCAGGGTGGGCCTTGTCTACTTCATCAAACAGCACAACAGCATTGGGACATGCCTTCAACAGCTTGGTCAGCTGACCCCCTTCCTCATGCCCCACGTATCCTGGCGGGGACCCGATGAACTTGGCCACCTGAGACGAGACAGAGAGGGTGGCACAATGAGTCAAAATACTAACACACAAAAAAGTATTTCTGCCAGAGTCACTCTTCACCTATGATTCTTTCTGTTGCTGCAAACTACACAGAATTCCTCAAGAAGTTGATGAATAAAAATACTGAAACTTGAAATCATTGTATGTGGTCCTGAAAACTCCGATTCACTGATTAAATGCATTCATCACCAAAGTTTCAAAAGAGGAGCAAAAGAGGGCAAAAACAACATTCATTTTGGTTTATGTATCCATTACGAGTACATAAACAGAATTAATCCAATGCGTCATTGCAGCAGAGTGATGCAACCGTAACAGATACTCCCCCTTGAAATGAATGTATCTGTGTTAGAGCAACACATTCAACACAGTGTGTGATTCAGGCATTAAAGAAAATACCAAACACTTTGGCTGCTTCTTAACTTTACACTTGTGTATTTGGAACAAATAAAAAGTATCTCACCTCATGTTTCTCCTGGAACTCAGACATGTCCATGCGGATGAAACCCTGCAAACACACGATAGGTTAACCTCCCCAAGAGGCACAACATGCTACTCTATCAGTGTATGACTTATAGTTACCATGGAAACCAAGACAAATTGAATTCTCTGCCGTTTCTTCACTAAATTAAATGTCTGTTTTATATCTATGAGACGACCTGTTTTCCACCTACTGGTTGAATGTTGTAACACTTGAGTAGCCCAGTGAGCATTTTTCAACTAAAAAGATGTTTTAAAAAACAGCAATCACCAGTGAAAAGGTGTTCAGAATAGGTTAAAAGGTGAAAGTCTTTTCACCAGCAGTTGAACATTTAGAACCCTATTTCACTGGGATTTGGAGTTGTGACATTTTTTCATGGAGCCTCACAATGAAACCAGATCCAAAGCCAACAAACAAACAAACAAACAAAAAACTATGGACTCTGTTGCTCTTCATAATACGTCACCTGACTTCTCTGCAAGAAAGCTTTATGGTGCTTCTGGCAGAAAGGCCTGAAGACTAACTTCTCCCAATACTGTGAGTATACCTTTGGAGCAGACGAAGCATTGCATGCATTAAGCTACAACAATAAACACAAGTTCTTTTTTTTAATGAACAAAAATTCTTGATGTCCTGGAAGTCTCTTGTTGGCAGTAGGGTTCAGTATCATTTGGGTTTTTCTGATACCACTGCTAAAACAATACTTTCCAAAACAGTACCACTTACAGTACTGCCTAAAACGATACTTTAAAACAAAAGCACAAATGACATTTGACAACATTAAAGCATGGCTTTTTTCATTACTAAGATAAATCTGAACATGAAATTGAACAATAAAAATGAAAGTTTACGTAACTATAAATACAAAACACAATTTAAATAATGTGTAAACTGTAACTATACTAATTTAACACTGAACAGTAAGTCCAGTAATAACAGCAAGATATATTTTGAGTTGGCATTCTTTCAACAAACTCCAACTTATTATTCGATATGCTAACCTGAGGAAAGGCAGCTGTCGTCATCATCATCATCATCATCATCAGTGTTTACAGTAGCTACTAGCAAATGATTGGCTAACATCACCTGCTGTCAGAGCCATGTAGAGAGAGTGCTGCTGTTATGTTAACTAGCGGTTTGGTGATGCGTCTGTAACATCCACACATGGCATGTGGCACTGAGCTGTGATTCGGTCCAGTGGGTTCCACTCGTATAGGAACCAGTGCCATATTGGCACCAAGTTTCAGTACTCAACCCTAGTTGGCAGCACAGACCCTATATAGGCAGGTTTATAGGGGTGGTTAATCTGTCTGATTTCCCGATCTGATTACGATTATTGAGGTCCCAATTCGATTACCAACCGATTTTCGATTACTAACAATTCTCAATTAGCGATTATTGATTTTCCATTTGACAACGGTTACCCAAAATACACCACAAAGTTATTGCACCATTTAAAAAAAACAGTCAGTTGCTGAATTACTTAACTCTTTTATTGAGTAGGGGTGCAACGGATCAAAAAACTCACGGTTCGGATCGTATCACAGTTTTGAGTCACAGATCGGATCATTTTTCAGATCAGCAAAAAAGAAAAAAGTGGTGGGATCAGGGTTAAATTGTTTAAAAAATGCACTTGTCTTTGATCTTTGTCTGTCTGTAATTATCACCATGGTTATGTAATGTAATAATAATGATAACAGTAATGATATCAAAAACTTCAAACTTATACAGTGCTGTACTATGTATATACTACACATATATTAGATCATTATACACTGTACAGTATAATACAACTACGCTCTGTAGTCTGGCTCAATGTCCCACCTACAGCACATCTGATTGGTTAGAAGTCATGATCAATCAGCAGACACACTGTGTCACAGACGGGGCGAGACAGAGCTGCAGCGGTGAGCAGAGAGGAGCTGTGTAGAAGTTAAGACAGCTGATATCACCACAGTTTCAATAAACATCACAGTTTTATGATCTGTTTCTATGGTGACAGCATAGTTACATCAGTGAAAAAAGTTATGGTCTGGATTTCACTCAAGGCGATGTGACGGCTTTTAAATCAGAGATGCGCTGCACACAGCAGCATCTGTCCTGTGTGCATCGCATGCAAGACCTGAAGGCACCACCACCGTGTTGGTGTGGGTTTTCTCCGGGTGCTCCGGTTTCTCCCATAACAAAAAAGCAACCCCTTCAGGTCTTCCATCACATGCAACTGCGGCAATTAATGACCATCTACCACTTTTTCACTGGCCCCTTAGAAATGAATGAATTGTCTTTGATATTAAAAATAAATTGGCTTCACAAATCATATACAATCTGTGTCTCCCTGTTACAGCTCCAAGCTTAGGGAACCAATGAGGAGCCTGTCCATTATCACCTGGAGACAAGAGGGGAGGGGGAGGGGAGAAAGTGCAGACAGGAGGGGAAAACAAGAAACAAGCTCTTTTCCTGACTGGCATGTAACACCCCCACCCATATAAGTCCAAACAAAGTTTGGAACTACATTATACAGCTAACCTACCATACCTACACAGCACATGACAATGCATCCAAAGAGAAAGGCAAGGAGAAATCTGGGGCAGACAAAACAGGAGTGCAACACAGCATGCTCCAGTCTCCAAAACAGTGGGAGGGGCATAACACCCCCACCCATATAAGATCAAGGTACCACCTTGACATGTGTAAAACAAGACAAGGTAAATACCAAAACTAACATTTCTCCAAATTTTAAGCAGCCTCTGGTACCAATTACGACAGACTGGTTATTACAAACACTCCAACATGATCAGTGACCTGAATCTACAATCCCCATCATCCCCTTACCAGATACGAAGTCTCACCCAACAACCTTGGATCCTGAGGAGCAATTTAAGGCTGAGGAATTACTAATAAGAGGCAGGTTAATTGCAAATATGAGCCATATGAACAAATTGTTGACAGGTGTATAGAATTTCACATGATTTTAATCCGAGAGTGTCAAAACAGTGTTCAACTCAGATGATGGTTTGGCAGGAACACAAGTGAGGTTTGTGGTCAGCAAGACACTAGGCCAAATCCCCATGCCCAAACTACATGTCCAAAATGTTGCTCTCAAACATGAGCAGAGCTCAACACTACCTTCACCAAATTCCAGCTACCAAATCCACAAAACTGGAATGAACTTAAGTGCTAAACCAAAGTAGCATCTCCAAAGGTTCCTCTGAAGAAAAGGCTCACTAGCCCACCAAGTCGTCCCAAGACACACACAAAGAAACCATGCTACAACAAAGCTCATACAGACAAAACCAAACAAGGCATGAGCTATAGCACTTATTTTACCAAAGCTAACAGAACTACCGACTTGCAACATGAACAAATTGACATTACCACTTCCTCATTCAAGCTCAACCTACCAATCCAAATTCTAACGTCTGCCTAGCCATCTTAAGGCAGTCCAGGCTCAAACCAGGTGGATAATCAGACATACCACCAAGTCCAGACAAAGTGCACAGTCACAATATGAAGAGATGACAAACCCAGGAAACAATCATGTTGGTACTGGAACATGTGCGATGGTGAAAACAAGCTGCCACAGAAGCCAGGCCCCCCAGCCCTAACCAATTCCAGTAACTAACTAGCTCAACCCTAGTCTTCTGACAGATAATTGTGGGGGGTACTTATGCACCAATTCCACCAGAACCAAAAGGCAACCAGAGAACTGGCAACCCTCCAGAAACCAGGGAAATGCTCCCAAGACATTGTCTTTACCCACGTTCTCCGCCACCCTAAGCAAAAACAACAAACTGGCTGGTCTCCTATCGAGATCAACCACTTCAGCCTACAAAGGGGATACCTTGCTCTGACAAACTTAGGTGGCAATATGGTCATCAATTACATGCACCAGTACTTATTTTAAATTAACAAGTGGGTTTGCAACCTAAACACACGTGGAACTGATCCTGCTCCTCCCTTCAAACATCCACCAAAACAAACTCTACAACAGTAACTACAGTATAACCAGTCTAAACAGAACAAAACCTTATGTGGTACTCCCAGTATGCTAAATATCAAAGACACTTCAATCTAGCCTTTCAATAATGTTGGTAAAACCAAGCTGGTCATGAACATACTAATCAACAACTCCTCATTTATCACAGGCTGGATTTTTTCCTAACCAAACAGGTTTCAGGATCCCGGACGAGCCCCCATTTGTTACAAACCGGCTCAAGGAATGCAACAAGAAGGGGAGTCCACACAAGGGGTTAAAGTAAAAACAAGAATAATTTATTAACCTAAAGCTAACACAGATCGCAACACAAACCAAAAAGATCACAAGGTGGATGCCAGCTGGAGGAAGGGAGAGACCCGAGTGAACAAAGGGCCCAGCTTTTAAGCTCAGAGGCCCAGGTGAGCTCAATCAGCTGAGGACCCTCCCATGTCAGCCAGTGGACAGCTCCAAGCTTAGGGAACCAATGAGGAGCCTGTCCATTATCACCTGGAGACAAGAGGGGAGGGGGAGGGGAGAAAGGGCAGACAGGAGGGGAAAACAAGAAACACGTTCTTTTCCTGACTGGCACGTAACACTCCCTTTTTATTTTTGTCAAAGTCTAATTGGCTGGACTGTGATTTTCTCTACGGAAAACAATGTAAAGACAAATATTTCTGCCAAGTTTTGCTAAATTTTATTTTCAGTGTTAATGTCTTAAAAATAAATAAATGTTTTAAAATGACATCTTAAATACAGTATGCACCTGTGATAATTTGGTCAAATTTTGTTGTATCAAATATAAGAGAACTATTACAGAATTATGTATTTGTGTTTCTTTTGATACCTGATTACAGGACGTTGGGTGTTGGTCGCTCATAGATAAACTAAATTTATTGAAAAACAAACAAACAAAAATGTTTTCTCCATGTTAAGGCTGAACAATCTTGAAAAAAATAACATGATATTGCAATTTTTTGATTGATTTCTGAGTTATAGCAATAGAGGAAATGAGTTTTACACAATTATTGTCATTTTAATTTAAAACATTAAAAGGATTATGGTGTGATTTTTCCAGAAATCTGTACCAAACAAATGTTTTCTCTTTCATATCGCAATATATATCACAGGGTTAAAAAAAAATCGCAATGTCAGTTTTTTCCAATATTGTGCAGCCCTGCTTTCAACCAACAACTGAAAAAATTATTGGAGAAGATCTTTATCAGATTAAACAGATTTATGTTTTGTAACGCACTGATGATCAGACCAAATACCACACAGATTTGAACTAAATCCACATGAAATCACATATATATATATATATGTGTGCACCTGTGTGTGTGTGACGTGACATGACATACCTTTTTGATGTCCTTGTGCATGTAGCGAGCCACCTGTTTGGCCAACTCTGTCTTTCCTGTGACATCCACCGGAGAGACACCAGAGAGACAAAGACATCATTTAATTATTCAGTTTCAAACAGAAGCTGCCTCCATTTAATTATGTTTTTTTTTTTTTTCTTTTTACAATACAATACATCATTATGCAGAGATTTCAGGAACTCTGGAAAACAAACGAAAGACCATCTCTCTCTCTCTCTGCTTCTCTATGTGCTGGTCTTCCTCCCCCGCTGCACAGCTTTCAATCATCTCCTGCTCTCCAGAAGCACACATTATGTTTGTCGCTAAAATATTCTGCTTATAAATGCTCATATATGATATTGATGTCTTGTGTTTGGTATGCATATGATGTGTGTGTGTGTGTGTGTGTGTGTGTGTGTGTGTGTGTGTGTGTGTGAGAGAAAGACAGTGTGCGCCTGCGTCTTGTTGCTGTGTTTAATATTGATGTCTCATGGCCACTGTTTGTCGCTGAAGGCAACAGAGAATATGAACACCGTCTCTCCTTCATCTATCTCTCTGGCCTGTCATTTAACCATCTCCCTCTTTTTTAGCCATCTATCTGGCCCTTAATATCCCCCCGTCTGCCTCTTTTCTTCACTCCAACACACACATGCACTCACTTCTTCATCCTGCTGCTGTTTGAGAATATTTAAGCTTTTCTCTAAACCAGAGATGTGCTTTAATATTGAATATCTGCTGATATCAAGTTGATATAGAACTTCATAGTACACACTGAGCATTATTTTACTAAAAACACCCTTTATCACACCTTTCGTTTAATGATTTCCTATAAATTGTTTTGCCTTTACTCTGACATGCTGCACAATGTCCTACGTTGTATGATGTGCATGGATAGAGGAGTGTCAGTGTGGATCTGTTATTGTACAAAGGTCAAGATAGAATTTAGACAGTCTCAATTCATCCCCACCATCCCCAGTGGACGTCATTAATTGAAACTGCTGGCTGTTGTTGTTTTGTTAGTGTTGCTCTGAGGTTTGTTCACTCTCTGCGCTGTGTGTCAGACAGAGGTTACAGTGTTTTAAAGTGCAATCAGCTGTTTCTGACAGCTGCTGTAGCTGGAGCTCAATAGGCTGCAATAAACAAAAGGTTAGAACTGGATGGAGCTTCATAAAGCCAAAACTGATCAATTACAAAAAGGCCTTGATCGGCCCTGAAATCAGTCTTTCACATCATACACATGACTCTGTATTGAATTAACATGCTGTACACCTACTGTTCGTCTATGAATATCTTTGCAGATGTTATGTGCTGCGTATTAGTATATAATAACACCCACGGTAGAACCAGTTCTGCTTACTTAACACTACTAACCTTCTCTCACTTCTTAGAATAGAGACAGATGCTACACTATAGAGGAGGACAATTATAGCTCTCCAGTGACTTAATACTGTGTGAAGGAGTAACTTTCCGTAGCAAACAACAGACAAATTCCTGAAAGCTGCTGTGTGGTGGGATGTACTACTACCAGGGTGAAGAACCCAGAACTTTACAAGCTGCTGAACCTGACAAACTGAGCCTTTAAGCAGACAAAAGTGGATACAGACATGAGGCATCAGCAGGAGGAATGGGGAAAACTGGGAGATCCTGACTGCCTGAGTGGATGTTAATATTCCTTTTACATGCATGTTGTTGTGTTGATAGTTTTCGATTTATTTGTTTTATCTTCATTTAACCAGGAAATCCCAATTGAGATTGAAAATCTCTTTTACAAGAGAGAGCTGGCCAAGGAAACGAATGAAACAACAACAGCTATTCAAACATAGCTGCTTCTCAAGAAAAACAAGCACGTCTCCATCAAAATATTATTATGATGCCCTAAATTTCATCAGTAGATAAAACTGTATCTATCTATTTTAGACCTTGTTGCAAAATGATTTTCCCCAGATATGTCAAACCACGGGGGATTAACAGACAACCATAGCGTACAGAGCGTAGCTGGTAACTACTCGAGCTGACCCAGAGAAGGGTACAGAGGTAGGCTGGAAGTTTAGCCAGTATTGTATCTATGAGTGGCCAATGACATCCATCCCGCTAAATCATAAGGAACGCAGTGGTGACTGAGGGACTTCAACAAGTTTTTTTTCTTAGTTTTCCAAGTAAAACAAGATTAATTACTAAAAGAAAAGAAAAGCTTCCTAACTAGATGAGCACTCCGCACATTAAAGGAAAAGCTTGTCATCTATCCATGTACCCAAGTTGAGAATAAAGTCACCAAATTAATGAGCTTATTCTGTTCCAATCCTAACTGTTTTTATTCACATGAAAAGCCTGTTCTTTGTAGTGACACTAGAAACTGAGGCTGTATCTAAAGCCAGTGTTTGGTTTGTGCTGACTATAGGAATAGTATATGAGCAAAGAAGGCACTTCTCGTCTCAGTTGTTTGCCTTGATTTAATCAAATAAAGCCCCTCTCTTATCTCTGAATTAATATTTTAATACAATTTGCAACTGATCAATTTAATAGGCAGACGATAGAAACAGTCGAAAAAGCTGGTTTAAATGATTTTTCTTTTAGCCCACACAGTAAATGATGACATCTTAGAGACAAACTCATTCACTGAATTCTACAGTAGCTGGACTTCCTCCAATTTGTGTTTTACAATGTGACACATGTGCTTTTGTAGTCTTGTGTATTCTGTTTCCTTTGAAATCAGCAGACTGACTGGAGGAAAATGTTCTCCATCTAACAGACTTCAGAAACTTAACTTACTCAAGTGTTCTGTTTATTTTGGCAGCTACTTTTAGGAAACTGAAGAGTTTTTTTTTTCCTGCCTTGACTTGATGAGATCAAACTAGAGAGGAGGTGCTGGGTGTGAAAGATGAGAGAGGAGTGATTTACCGATTCCTGATGAGCCGAGGAAGAGGAATACGAGAGGATGCTCTTCGTCGTACCAGCCATTCTCCTTCCTCCTGATGGCTACAGAGTGCAGATGGGGGGAGAGAGAAAAAGAGGACTATTATTTCACTCATTTGCATTTGTTGACTTTGCTTTCGCACTAAGTTTCACCCAACTGAACCGAGCTGACCCGAGGGCGGCGGGTATCCCAGAAACTCTGATAAAAGAGCGAGAGAGCAGGGATGAGAAAAGGGTCAGAGACATTTGGTGGAGAAAAAAAAGGTAAAAGAAGAGAGAAAACAGAGCAAGAGAGCAAGATGAGAGACCTCCAGAAAGCTACCCACGATGCCTCTCTTCCCCCCTCAGTCAGTGGGGCCATTAGCCAGCAGTAATTGTGTTAGCCTCCCTGGCGCGGCCATGGCGAAATCAGTTTAGCATGGATCGCAGCCTCGCACACACACACACACACAGACACACGCTTGCTTAAAGAGGAGTGCCTACCCAACCCTGCCATCACCCCAGCAACCACACTCACACACATACACAAAGACAAGATGATGAGGTGGGTCGGAGGGGAGGAAAGAGTGTATTTGGCCGTGGTTTCAGCCGCTCCACGAAGAAGCAGACACCAGCACAAACTCATCCAAATCTGAAGCTGTTGAGAGGCTGTGGCCAGAACCAGAGTCATACATGAGCAGGGTTCTGCCAACAGCATCGAAGCGAGTCGGTGGTGCAGTGGCTTATTGGTAATGGTCCTGGGTTTGAATCTACTGACAGGCTGCGTTCTGACTGCGTCTGTGTGGGTTTCTTTGGACTGTTTTCTGGTTTCCTCCCACAGTCCAAACACAGACATTTAAGATTAATTTAGATTAATATGCTTCATAGGTATGAATGGGACTGTCTTCTGTCCAGGAAGGGGGTACTGAAATGACTGGAGTGGCAGCATTCAAAAAGATGTCCTATAAACAGCTTGGAGGATTGTATGTAAGCACTGGACAATGTGGCAAACACCCCAAACATGGGAGTCACATACTTCATTTCATGCACAAAATATCTGCTTGTTTGGTATTTCCTTGTTTAACAATGTTTTTTGTTGAGTTTTACTTTGTTTTAGATGTTTGTGTCCTCTGTATATGATAAAGTGTATTTATGTTAATAACCAAGGTCATTTGTATATGTGGTGAAGATGAGTTGTGGGGTTTAGGGTGGGGTGAGGCATTTTAGTTTATACTGTGTTTAAAATATCAATCAACCAATAAAACTGTTAATCTGAAAAGAAGACCATAATTCTCTCTGTGAGCTGTCACCTTAAAACTTCTACGTACAACAGATGTTGGCAGACATGCCGCTGCAGAGCTGGTACACCAGTAATCACCATCAGTTCTTTGTAGCCTGTACATGGTCTGACCATTTTTACAGTCCACAAGATCCTGCAGCTCCTATGTAACAGTTTTTAGTTTATAAATGACAGGTTTCCACCCACCTGAGGTGCATCAGAGTCAGAACCAAACTGAAGGATACATATTGATATTGGCATGTCATCATTATTGACTGATACAGACCAATATTAAATATCAATTTCTGCTGATATGACAGGCCAACAAGATGATGCTTTATTTATGTGCATACGATGAAAGAATGTCCTTTAAGACGACAAATTTAAGCAGCCATCTTAAGAACCACCATCCCAATTATTATAACACCTTTGTGAAGAACAAAGTAAAACAGGAACCAAAGGAAAAACTGTCAGCAGGAGTTTTCTTATTTTACCCAGTGAATGTATACATTTTGAACATTTTTGTATTTTATGCCTGCATCATAATCAGAGTAGGTATAATAAAACATTAAATTCACTACAGGAGAGACTTGATGTTCTCTGCAATTAGGTGGGAAAATATGTCCATATATTTGTATCGGTAATCAGCCAAAATGGGTTGGAAATGATCAGCTTTTTGGCATTAGTCTAGAGCTGCAACGATTTTGATAATCAGTTAATCATTTAAGTCGTTCTTCAAGAAAAACATTAAATGTGAGGATTTACAGATTTTCTTTGTCATTTATGATTATAAATGAAGAGTCTTTGAGGTTTGGACTGTTGTTTGGATAAAATTTACAATCACACTTTATAGACTTAATTAATTGAGTAATTGTAAAACTAATCAGAATCTTAATCAATAATGAAAATAATCGTTAGTTGCATACATACAAAAATCCGATGTTTTGCGTTCCTATTCTTATTTCATGTTTTGTGTATTTCAAACACAAAATATTCAAGTGAAATATCTTGTTTCTACAGTGACCATCAGCCCCATCCCTTAAAATGTTCATTATCATAAAAAAATAAATAAAATGATCAATATAGTATTTTATGTAGCCTTACACGATGAAGGTACAAACATTTTAAGTTTGATACAAGTACAAGGACAGTGTGTGGGAGTTTTTTCTTCTCTTGCCTATTGATATTTCCTCCTAATCACCTGTCTACGAGAAACTGAAGGTGTGCATGAGCCTTTAAAGTCTTTAGTATAAGTATGTTTCATTACACATTTCATCATTAGCCATGTTAATATTACCAACTTTTCTAAGCCTGTTAGAACCACAAAACATGCAATCATGCAACCTGAACCTGGCCTGTCTCTGTCTTTGTCTCCGACTTGACAAGTTTACTTTGAGATTGTAAATTGTAAACATTAAAACTTGGGTCCTGCACGTCTTTCACATCGGACAAGAGAAAACCACCTTATCCTTCATTTTCAGACTGGTTTTCATTCACCAGCCACTTATTGTTCTCAATCTGCCTTTGCCTTTAAAGCTCCTGGACAGCTGTCCCTAAAAACACACAAGCTCTTGGCATAAATGTCTCATAGTTAGCAACACCGTTGGAGATAATGAGCTTAAACAATGTGTCTCATAAATGTCAATTTCTTGGCACGTTACAGTATCGAAGTGTAGCCAGAAAAAGATGTCAGGAGAACAACAGGATTCAACTTCCTGCCACAGCCAAAGTGTGTCCAGCAACAAAGACGATGAAACCTTTCCTGCTCACTCATTATGATCTGCTCCGACTGTGACACTATGTGTGTGTGTGTGTGTGTGTGTGTGTGTGTGTGTGTGAAATACAGTGAGGCTAAAATACTTAACAATAGACGTGAGATCTGAGTGCTAAACTTGCTACTAATAGTTGATAATCATAAAGAACAGATACTTGGCAGGAGAAGAGAAGGAGTGGCAGAATGAGGGAGGCAGAGAGATGACAAGGTCCTGTAGGGAGGGAGGCAGAAATAAGGAGAGGAAAGACGAGTAAGGATGTGGTGGGAGATAAAGAAGGGAAAGAGAGGGGAGTGATGGAGATAAGGAAACGGAGAACAAGGCAGAGAAACAAACGAGTGTGTCAGAGATGGACACGCAGATGAATAGTGACAAGAGGGGCTCCAAAGCTCCGTCTGCTTTATCAACGGCCGTGTGAATGACAGCGTAACCTTCTGTGTGTGTTTGTGTGTGTTTTAGCTGATTGAGAGCGACTTTGACAGAAGGGCACATTGACATTTCTCAGAGGACCCTGACAACAACAAGGAAAGGAAGGAGGCACAAAACAAATGAAAGCTCGCTCTCTCTCTTTCTCTCTCTCTCTCTCTCTCTCTCTCTCTCACATGCATGCACACACACTCTCTCTCACACACACACACACGCTCAGAGCAGTGTGTATTGGGCAGGTCTGGTTGGCTCTAACACGATTACAGAGGGATGATTCTCTTCAATAACTCTTAGCCCTGAGAGCTAAACCTGGATCAATCTAACCTCCTTCCTCTGTATGTGTGTGTGTGTGTGTGTGTTTGTGTGTGTTTGTGTATCTTGCTGCAGGCCAGCTGTTTGTCATGAGGCGTTCAGGTGGAAACAGCTGTTTTGAAGACATAACAACACACCAAATACAAACTGTGAAAAAAATCATACATAAAAAAAAAAAAACTTTTTCTAATTCTTTTTCTCAGTATCTAGTCGGCAACATTTGCCTCCAACAATCAGAACATCCCTTCTTTTAGCACCGACATTCACAGTACATATAGAGGCCTAAATGAAAGGATTAGTTGATTAATCATTGGCAGATGGATATGAAATTGATTGTCAACAACTTGGGTGAAGTTTAAGTAATAAATGAAAAACAAATGCCAAATATTATTACTATTTCCAACTTCCTGCTTTGCCTCTTTCTTTGATTTACATAATTGTAAAATTATATCTGTGTTCAGGACTGTTGGAAGTTGGAAGTCGTGACCTTGGGCTCTAGGAGACATTTGCTTTTTTTTTTGATTAGAGAATTACAAAACAGAGCATCAGGAAACAACAGTCTACATCAGTCAACTGTCTACTCTTTAATCTGAGATATTATTTGTAACTATGATGACAGTGATCTTGAGTATTTGATTAACCTCATTATTCTTCAGAAACAGAAGTTTTGTAGATTACTTCCTAAGATTACACTTACATTATCATTATTGATAATAATAAAGGAATAAGAATTATTATATGTTTTCCCTAATATCTCTATTTAAGTACATTTGCTATACTCCTGTGAGTTTTTCTTTTTATCAATTTTAAAATCAATTATTTATTTTATATTCATTTTCTTCTTTAACTATATCCATAGTATGTTGTGTGTGTGTGTGTGTGTGTGTGTGTGTGTGTGTGTGTGTGTGTGTGTGTGTGATTTATTAATTGATTTACATGTGCAATATGTGTTTCTGGCTGGGATCAAACATAATGTGATGACATCACAGTAACATTTCTTGTGTTTTAACCACAGGACGCCCATGTGACCATATTATAGGAATGACTGTTGGTGCCTTCACAAAATATTAACACAATGAGACTTTTGATAAATAATCATAAGTAATGTGGATATAATGACTAAGTGGGTGAAGGCAAATAATAGACCAGTTGGAGCAGTTTGGTAAGTTTAGAAAATGACATCACTTCACTGTAAAGCTATACTAGCCTTTAAAACTATAAACACCTCTGCTTTATAATATCTAAAAACACTAGACCTATGTTATATATTTTATTGAGTTGTGATCTTACATTATTCCAAATGTTTCCAACAACGTTCAAACCCAGAAAAATCTGCAATTTATTCAAGGTAACAGTGCATTTAGAGATGAAACAGTATCAACACTTTATATCACAATTACAATAAATAAATTATCACTGTTATGAGTATTATGCTGTTGTTTAAATGTGCTGAACATGTTCCAAAAGTATTGGTACACATACTAAAATCATTTCACTAAGTTATATGGAAAACCTCTCAACGATATGAAAGAACATCATCTCGTACAGGCAGTGATCATGAGTTTTTTGTGCGGTAATCAAACATGGTTTTAATGATTATTAAAACTTGAAACAGTAATACTAATTATCAGGAATCTTACCAGGATTTATTGTGATCCCAGTAATCATTTCATCCCTAGGTGCATTTAACTTACAAAGTGTCAGCTGCTTTAACTTTCTAGAAAACACAGGATTCACTGGAGTTTCATCACCAGTGGTGGTTATTTGACAGTGAAGACAACAACTCCCATGATCCCAAGCTACTTCAGATGCCATTTGACTACATCTTTTATTGTTGTTTTGATGTGAGAAACCTCTAGTGGCAGAGCTTACTTACTGTACATTTAAATCACAGAAAAGACAATACTTATGTCATATTACAATATAACAATAACCCAAAATCTGACAATACCAATTCTCATATCACAATAACGATAATATCGATATATCGCCCAGCCCTACCTATACCTCGTCATGACTTCTAACTAACGTCTGACATTTTACAGACTAACTGATTAATAGAAATAATAAACAAATACACAGATAATGAACATAATCAGGCGTTGCAGTCATATTTTTCATCATAATAAAAACTGTAGTAGTAAAATATTTTGTATGTATTGCTTTTGCAATTACATAATCTGTTCGTGTGGAGCTCCCTCTATTCTCTTTATCTCAACATCCCTTTCCCATTTGTTGTCTCCTTATCTGCAGTATATTCCTTCCTGCATTTCCTGCTCCATCTCCTCATCTCTAAATCTCTGCTTCCCCTCTCTGACTCTGGCTGAGTCCTGCTCGGCTCACCTTAATGGCCAAAATTGCCAAAATAGCAAACAGTATGACCATAAATGTACAGCAGATAAGATGTGTTTTTGTATATATCGTTGCAGATGGATCCTCTGTCTGCCTCCACGTGTGCTTTCAGTGTGTGTGTGTGTGTGATATATTCACTGTAATACTTCTCAGGGATCAATAAGCTGTTCCTTTATCACTGTGCCGATGTCTTCTATGGCTTTCAGGACAATTTACCATGATAACAACAATCATTCATCACCTTGCAAAAGACTACAAGTCCCACGATTCTCTCTTCCTTCATTGACTGACACTTGTTACAACGGCTCAAACAACATCACTGTTTGTACTTTGGTTTATAGACATCTATAGTTTGTATTTATATAACTTTTTGTCCTGTATAGTTTTGTTCATTAAGTCTTGAGGCAAAAATCCGAGTTGTTCTCCTGTCGGTTATAAACTCTGCAGTATTTGCTCTCACAGAAACATTACAGATTATAATATCCGCTTCTAGCTTTGGGAGTGAGTTGATTATTTTCACAAATCTGTCCAGGATCATAAAAATAATACACAGCCTCTCCCTTCATTGCAAAAGAACCCTTTCTGAACACAAACACACACACACGCACACACACTCACTCTCATCTGCGGATCAATACATGGCCTCCATGGATGCCTGGTGTAATATCAGCTCTTTACTGTCTGCTGTGTTATTGTGCTCTAACTCATCCTCCCTCCTCTTCTCCATGCATTACACCCGCTCTCTTTGTCTTTCTGTCAATGCTGCGAGCTTCCTGGTTCTCAGCTACTTCTCTGCTATCTTCTGCCATCAGCGTTCCCGTCTCTTTTTTGTCTCCCGTTGCCTCCATTTGTTTTACTCCTGTCTCATCTGTTTCTCTCTTGCTGTCTGCGTCACTTTGCCTCCTCTCGCCTGCCCATCCCCAGCTCACTTCGTGCGCAGCATGGAGGAACGATGATGGAAAGATGCAGAACGTGGAGGCCACGAAGTGAAAGAAGGGTGAAGGAGAAAGAGTGGGTCTGATGAGGATCGAGGGGGTAAAAAGAGAGAAAGAGAGAGATGGAGAGGAGAGGAAAGGGAAGAGAGAAGGGGGGGGGGGGGGCGGCAGAAAGAGGAGGGGTGAGGCGGAGGGGGGGGTCTGTAGTATGTCTCCTCTCTCTGTAATCGTGTTAACTGGCGGCTCCAAGCCTGGCCTCTTCAGCTGTCACACACAAACACACACACGCACACACAGCACCTGTGTATGCCTGACAGACAGCTCATTCATCACAATTAACCAATTACAGCCTCCGCCGGTCTGTCTGAACCCGCCTACTGCGGGAGGGAAGGGAAGAGAGCAAGACAGAGTGGAGGGAGGAAACATGCTGAAAAGAGAGAAAGAAAAACAGAAGAAAGAGCAGCAAGGAAACAAAAAAACATGTATTTATGTGAACTTATTACTTTTGTGACATTTGCATCTGTTTAGCTACCTGTTCACCTGTGTGTGTGTGTGTGTCTGTGTGTGTGTTTACCTGAGGCCACAGTATTGATGGCCCCCTCCTGTCCGATGATATGCTCCTTCAGCCTCCTCTCCAGGGGGAACCTCCTCCTCTCCTCCGCCTCCCGTCGAGCCTGCGCCTCCTGGAACTAGATGGAGGTTTAAAAATAAATAAATAAATAAATAAAAAATAAAAAACATAGAGGGAACAGATGAGGCAGTCAATAAATCAGGAACAGAAGGGAGATATTTGAGGGAAAATGGGGCAATGTAAGAAATCAACTCTCAAAACACAAAGACATTGAAGAGTCCTGCGTCTTTATCATCAAGTCCATCAACTCATCATCCCCACAACAAAAACACTGAAACAAGGAAAGAATAAGTGTTCAAATACACCCTTTGACTGAAACCATCGAACTCAGAATCCCTTCTAGAAGCAATAATAAAGCTGCTCCTCCATTTTCTTCCTTAACTGGATCAATGTTGTAAGGATGGAGAGTGATGCATGTTGTAAAACCCTTTGAGGAATATTTGTGATTTGTGGCTACATAAATAAAATTGACCTGATTTAAGACTCTTACGATAAAGCAAATTGCCTCCTGAAACGTTTGGAAAACATAGATCTCAATCTCTTAATCTGTCCCGATAGGAAATGCATCTGCTGCTAAAAGATGTCATGGAAGAAACGTGATATTTGCTCGCAGGTGCAGAGGAAACCTCTGATACTGATCATGATCACAGTGATCAACCGCTTATATGGATCAAAACATTTTTCAGATTCATTTGATGTTTAATTAATCAACTGATGTTTACTCAACTAATCAAATTGTTTATTAAATTAATTACCAACTATTTTGAAAAACAATTAATTTGTCATTTTTAATGAAAAAAATCTGATTTCAGCCTCTTAAATGTTAATATTTTCTGGTTTCTTTACTCCTCTGTAACAGTAAAGTGAATATCTTTTAGTTGTGGACAAAAGAAGACATTTGAGGACGTCATCTTGGACTTTGGGAAACACTAATCCACATTTTTCACCATTTTATGACATTTTATGGACCAAACAACTAATTAACTAACGGAGAAAAGGATCAACAGACTAATTGATGATGAAAATAACCATTAAAGGAAAGACATACTTTATTGATTTTAGAGGCCAGCAACGTTCTGTGGTTCCACTGCCATAACCACAAAATATAAAAATTAGTGCTGCCAATCGCTTACAAGATTTAATCATGATTAATCGCATTAGTGTCTGTAGTTAACTGCGATTAATCGCAAATTAATCGCACATTTTTTACTTGTTCACAATGTTCCTTAAAGGGATATTTTTCAAGTGTTTAAAGTGTAATTCAAATGTAACTTTATTAAATCAAATACATTAACCAAAAACTATGACAAAATATCATCCAGAAACCCTCAAAGGCACATGACAAACTCAAGTCCATCAGGTGAAGATGAGCATATTGATCTGCTCAATTTAACACTGAGGCCAAACTGCACTAACAACTTAAAGAGAAAAGTCCATTGAAGCTTTTATGTCGCACTGCAGGCTTCAAATTTAAAATTCAAACACCACAGAACCATCAGTGTTTTAGGAAGCACAGCAAACTGCACACTGACACACACCGAGGAGATGAAGAGGAGAGACAGTCTGGACTCTTCGTCATGACTTACAATAATGCAGCGCAGTGACAAATGTTTTGTGAAGGAGACGAGACAGAGACAAAGACAGAGACAGATATTTTTATCTGTAGTGTTTAAACCACAGAACAGTACAATAATATTAGGATTCATGATCAATAAAGTTTTTATATCGGCCGGCACTTCATACACTCGCTCCCTCCCCCCTCCCTCCTCTCTGCAGATTGTCTCTCCTTATGATCAATCAGCATGAAATAATTAAGTATTTAAAAGTACACAAATGGGACTTAGAGTAAAAAAATATCACACCACAGAAGTTTGCAGTAACATTATGATTCATGGTCGTAAAATGTTTTTATATCAAGTCGAAACATCTGTCCATATTCACACACTTTCTCTGTGAGTCAGCCTCGTCTTTACTTTTACCTGGTTTCAGGTGGAGCTGCACCTCCATCAGCACTCGCTCAGCTCCCTCCTCCTATACTTCTGTTTCTTTGCGTTGAGCCGGTTGTCTAAAAAGACGAGCCTGTTTACACTGTCAGGTGACAGGGAAGCTCGCTTCTGATTCAAACTATGGGTCGGGCCAATATAACAGAACGTGCGTTAATTGCGCGTCAAAAAAAACATAGTGCCATTAAAAGGAATTTGCCCTAACAGGCCTAATAAAAATAAAATGATACTGAGTAAAATCTCCTCCTGTGTCTTTTTAACTGGCAGCCTTAAAGAACAGCTTTATAGAAATAGCTGATCTGTTTGCAGATGTTCTTGTTTGCTCATGTAGGTCTTAAATTGAGATGATTTCATGTATCATGACAACAGTTTATCAAAATATAGCCAATCAATAAATCTATGGAAAGTGTATACAGTGTGCAGGAGATGAATTTTGTGACACAGATTAGCTGGATTAAAATGTGGAATGATTTTTTTTAAATGCTTATTCTTTTTTCTCTACTCCTCCCTTCATTCCCTACTTCCAACTACATCTAGACATTTCCCAGCAGCTCTCTGCTTTCCACCTTCCTCTACATTTCTTTTTTCTGCTGATTTGATCTCTCCCCTTCCCTCTTTCTCTTCCCAAATCTTTATTCGTACCCTTTATTTTCATGCCTCATTTTTACACTCGCTCACCCCATCATTTCTCTCACTCTTTCTTTTTCGCAGCCGTCCCATGACTCATTCATCCTCTCCTCTTTGTCTCCTCAGACTCCAGGTTTTCACCCTGCAGTGGAGGCAGGCTGTTTATTCTCTCTCTCCATCTTGCTTAGCTCTGGCCTGCTGTCAAGCTGGTAGATAACTACAGATAACTCAAGTTTTATTTAAAACAACAAAAAAAAAGAGAGAAAAAACAACAGACTCAACTTCTACTACTAAACCCCTGTGAAACACCAAGAACAATGTACTGCATTGTGCAAAATGTATTTTAGAGACTCATATAAAAAAACAACATTAGTTTAAGTGTATGCTATGTTTAGGATTTCCACAGTCTTACCTTGCCATTATACAGCCTTTTCTGACAGAAATCCACAGGTTAAATCAGTGATGTTACCTTCCAGAACATGAGAGCTGCTGCTCTGCCAGTGCCTTGATCTATTAGTTTGTGTGAGTTACTGTGTGACTTCTGTGTTTTCAAAGTTAGTTCGGATTCTAACTAACTAACCAATAAAGGCAACAGTAGACCAACAACTCTTGTGTTCTGCAGGGTAAAATTACTGTTTTTCTTTAAGGACTCTGGTTGCATCGGAGAGAATGATATTTGGCTTATATAACAGCAGCTTCTTGTCAGAAAAGGCTGTCGGACGGCAAGGTAAAGTGAAAATATTCTAAATTTAACGTACATTGATATCGATTTTTAGAGGGACCTTTTTTAAGTGGCCAAAATACCTGCTTTTTGGAATGCCTGCTTTTGAAGATTCATCAACTTGCTGTGCATTGTAGCGCTGAGTGCAGTGATTTTATTTGAATTTTAATGGAAAATAATCGCCATCAAGAGTCTTTCTCTTCAACGACCACTCAAGATAATATCTAGTCTCATATGGCAATAACTATAGAAAGTTTATGTATAATACAGCTTTACTGTTCAGCTTCATGTTTCTTAATTTTTTAACCAAAGTTAACCTCAAACAGCTTTCACAACTCTAACACTCAATAACACCTGTCAGTCAGTCAGTAGACACACACACACAGAGACCTCCCGAAGAGTGTGTGTCTGTCTGTGTGCATGAAGGCGAGTAAATGACACAGATGTCTGCTGAGTCATTCGGACCAGGCCACAGGAAGCAAATACAGTATCAAAACATTGTGTGTGCATGGAAACTAATGTTTTTTTGATTACTGGCACATTCTGCACAGCTTGTATGGAAGAAGCACAACGACATTAACATTCTGCGTCTGTGTGAGTGTGATGAGTGTGTCGTACCTTTCCCTCCCACTCCTGCAGCACTGCGCTCACATCTCCCTCCTTAGCATACGCCCGTGCTGTGTGTCCCAAACCATTGGTCTGCAGGGGGTTGGCACCTGTATGCAAGCATGTAACACACACATAAAGGTACAGTTCATACATTTGGAAAAAAAATTAATTATTGTAGATACTCAGAAAAACACCATCATCTCTTGTTTTAAGTTCAATTTGACTATGAACACACCACCTCAGCAGGAAGCTCAAGACGTCGATGAAGAGAGTGAGGTTAGGGGTGAGAGGTCACCTGGGTTCAGGGGTCACTGAGACTAACTGCAGTGAAGCAGGAGGGCCATGCAATGACCCTGTAGGGGGTTTCATATCTGCAACGTGTGCCAATAACACACACTTTGACCCCCGTACCCACACACCAACACCCTGGACTATTATACCAACTATACACACTGCAGGTTGTTGCAGGTTGGGGGCCATTAAGGCATACAGAGACACACTCCCTCACCGCAGGAGGGGGTCAAATGTAGGAAAAACTGTTTAACGGATCATTTTTAAGCGGTTGGAGAATAAATGAGGGGGAAATAATGTCACAGCACGTGTGAAGTGTGCCAGGACCGGACAGCGGTGGGCTTGTCAGTGAGGGTGGTTAGCGGTGCCTTCTGCCCTGACCTGTGCCACCGCTCTCAACCCAGAGTCACCGACACACACGTGCCTCCACACAAACAAGTGGAGGTTTCTGTCACATCACCTACACCCGAAATAAAATGAAAACACAATAAATAATGGAAAGGATTATTTTGAAGAAAAATCCGCTAGACATTTGAACAGAACTTTTTGTAAGAAAACAAAACCCGCATTTCCACGGCACGCCTTGTCTCAACGCCACTTTTTTTTGTAGTGCTGTAGATGTATCAAGAAAACCATCCCTTCATATTTTCTGTTATAAGAGTAGCCTCTTTTTGAGTTGGGTGTGGATGAGGGAGAGGCATGCAGAGGAGCAGAGGAAAAGGTGAGCAGTGAAGTTGTCGTCCTCGCAGTGAATACAGTGTAGGTTACAGTTTGTCAGTGAATTAAGGCTGCAGACCTGTGCGTGTGTTGTTTCCTAACTGCTGAAATAGCTTTGATAATCAGATGATGATAACGCTGAGGGAGTACTATCTATAGTAGAATAACAAAGTAGAAGTACCAAATGCAAGTAAAGTCAAGTCAAGCTGTAGCAAGTAGTGGAAATATGGCTAGAGTGACAGCTATCAAACCTTCCACAGATACAATTATGTAGCTTATGTCTGTGGTAGTTTCTCGACAGGCAACAGTTACAGTACTCAAACTTTACTGGCAACACTGGAAATCAGGAGTCACTGTGCAACAATCTTTGGCGAGTCAGTCTCAGGCCTTAATGCAATTTCAGACACTAGTGACATTCATGAGAGGAAGCGACAGAAAAACTCACTGAAGTGTCATTAAATGTGTCACTTTAATGATGCATCAATGGAGAATAAATTGAAATCTCTCTGTAACATGAATATAAGATGGTTCAAATATATCACTGACAAAGCTCTTCTAAGATACAGTACCAGACTCATTCAATGTTTGTTTTCTTTTATTTTACAAGAAATGGTTCAGATCATATCAACATTGTTCAAGATTGCCATTAAAGCAAAAAGTGGCTAATTTGAAGAATTTAAAATATCACAGAGCAAAAAACGTTTGCACAGTAGGTAAGCCAGTAGGTCGACAAGAAAAAGCAAAAACTATCTTGCGCACTGTCTTCTGCACAAAGATAATACGTTTCTACAGTTGTAACTGCACGTTCAGAAAACAGTGAGTCCCTTTTTTTGCTTTTCATGAATCTAAAAAAACATATTTAGCCTTGTTTTCACATTTTTTGCTTATTACATAATTCCATGTTTCATGATTTTGATGTCTCCAATATTTACCTACAATATGGAAAAATAATAAAAAATAAATTGAATGGGATTTGTGATGGAACTTTTTACTGGTACTATATATTAAAACTGGGTATATCAACAGTATATTAAGGTCTCCACTGTACCCCGACAGCTAATGAGGGCAGATATTTGTACCAAATCTGAAAATGATGCACACAACTACATTAGTGGTACTGTACTGAATGTACAGGGTGTTGAATGTTGCATTAAAAACCAGATCACCATCCCAAGTTTTTCTGAGTGAGCTGCACTCATGAAAACTGTAACAGTAATCAATACAGGTGCTGGTTGTTCCTATTGCTCTGAGCACCGACCGCAGAGACTAATAATCACTGTGATGATTATCGATAAACCCCTAAATTTTGTGACCTGCTCACGATGCTATCGATCCCAACAACAATACACCACTAACGCCCCCCACCCCACCAAAAACATGAGGGAGGAAAGCAATAAAGTACCCACACACACACACACACACACACACACACACAGAGGACATAATAAATAGCATCATTTAGGGCTTTAATATCAGGCCAACCCTCTGGGCCATAGCACTTTATAACAGGATCAACACTAACGACACTCGCACAGACACACACACCCCACAGCTGAACAGTCACACACACACACACACACACACACACACACACACACACACACACGCATACACAGGATCCCTTCATCAGGAGTGCTTTAGTTATGCCTATTAGGAGTCCCCTCCTCTTTCCTATTTCCTCCTCCCTCTCTTTCACTGCAGCTGGTGGGAGAGAGCCCCTGCTGCTCTTTGTGTGTGCGTGAGTGTGTCCTTGTATCTGCATTGTGTGCTTCTGTGACCATGTGTGTCTCTTCTGGCCTCCTATACCACCTACGGAGCTGTCCATTACCGAGTGTGCCCCTGGCCACGGGCCCGATGCGGAGCCTGGGGAGGAGCCAGAGAGCCTCCGCAGGTAGTGCGAGGGACTGTGGGCCAAGGAGAGGCCCGAGGGTGAGCCCGGAGACTGTGATGGATGGAGATGTGAGTCGAGGGCCGGCTAAGGCCAAAAGAGCAAACCCACGGCTAGTAGAGTAACGTGGACGCACACAAACACAGGGGAAATAAGAAGGTGTAGGATACAACGTGAACATACATGAAGGGAGGAGCGCGCGCGCGCACACACACACACACACACACACACACACACACCCAAATCTACACAGATGTCCTGAAGCTGTGGACAGTTATAAGATATTTTGTGATGATCTGAAAAAAGAAGGGGATTACAAAAGGGGAATGGATTAATGGATAGTTTGGATTATTTCAAATTGTCATTCTGTGTGAACGGGTCCTTAATTAAGGACTTTTACACAAGTTTTTAATGCTTTTTTGATTATTCTTGACATAATTTTTGTTGATTGTATTTTCTTTAAAGGAGGAGTCCAGATTATTTGAAGTGAGGTTGTATGAGGCACTTGTCGATAGTTAATGTATTACCTATAGCAGAAGGTGGTCAGCATGCCTCCAGCTTGGAGAAGCAGAGAGGAACACCAGCACAGAAGTTAAACAATGAAGGGTTAGCAACAAAAGGTAAGTTAGCTTTATTTGAATATTATATTTTGTACATTTTCACCACTTTGCCTTGCTGTCAGGCAGCCTTTTAGGACAGGAAATATCCAAATATCACTCTCTCCAAACCAACCCAACCCCAAAGGCAAAATCTACTTCACAAAACACAAGAGTTGCTGGTCTACCACCGCCTCAGTCTGTTAGTTTGTGCATGTTATTGTGTGACTTCAGTGAATCCGAACAATCCTTTTGAAACACCGAAGTCACACAATAACAAACAAACTAATAGCTCATAGCAGTGGCAGATCAGCAACTCCTGTGTTATGTGAAGTTAGTGATTTTGCCTGTGGAATATGGCTTGAAGAGAGCAATATTTGGCTTATATAACAGTGGTTTCCTGTCAGAAAAGGCTGTCTGATGGCAAGGTAAAGCAGCAAAAATGTTACGAATATGGCATTCATGTACAAGTGATACTGATTTTTTTTTCTTTTGTCGGTGACCCTGTCCCCAGCAGAACATGTTTAGCTTCAATGCTGGTCCTCCTCTCTTCTTCTTCAAACTGGGGGCTTGCCAACAAGCCAACAACTTCTACTGTGGATAATACACTGACTATCAATAAGCACCTCATTCAACCCAACTTCAGATAATCCAAATTATCCCTTAAGAGAAAAGAAGAAGACGCAAACTTCATCAAGAAGAATTAAAGAACAATTAAACATGCATTAAAATCCTGCATAAAAGCCTTTAATTAATCACCCATTCTCACAGAATCACACATGCATATGGACAGTAATGTTAATGTAAAGTCTATAATGTCATGATTGTTATTGGCCGTGATGGTGGCGCCAACCCAGGAACGGCCCAGTCGGGTGAGGAACAACCCACCACGTCTTTAATGTGATTTTCTTAAAACAAATGTCCCTGCTTTGTGAAATTTCTTACCTTTTTAATTCAAAAATGCGTCTGCAGAACATTTGATCGAGTTAGACGAAGTGATTTGTTTAAGCGCACAGAGTGCTGCTTACAGACGCACGGGTGAGACAGCAGAGACAGGCAGACGGAGCATTTGGATGCACCATCCATCATAAACATAAACAAGACATTAATACTAGCTTGTGTGTCTGAGTGTGTGTATGGTGATGGTGGCTGCGGTGTTCGTTCCAAAATATTGAGTGTTTTTAGATTAAAAAAAGGTTAAAAAGCAACAACTATAAATGTCTCTCATGTTAAGACTCAAAAAAAGGCGTGTACAAACTTAAAGGATAACAAAAGGATAAAAGCATACATGAATATATGAATATTTTAACTTGTGAAATGGAGGCTTGAGTGCACAAACACACACATGCACTCATACACGTACAGGCTCACAAAAGACACACACACACACATCCTGTGACTGTGGAGTTACCCCAAGGGCATGTTCTGTGCGGAGGTCACAGTTCAACTAGGCCTCGCTTGTTTAAGAGCTGCTCACATGGAAACTGAGGGGGATACTCTGCCCCCAGGGTCTAACGTGTGTGTGTGTGTGTGTGTGTGTGTGTGTGTGTGTGTGTGTGTGTGTGTGTGTGTGTGTGTGTGTCTGCGTGCGTATCGGTGAAGCTGAGTCAACGACAGGTGCGAGTGTAATGGGGGTGAATGGAGAGGGGGCATGAACAAGTGATCAATTTCAAATGAGCTTTGTAATACTGTTTATATTACTCGGGGGTGGAAGCGTTAAGATGATGATACATGGAAACCTTTTTAAAGCTGATGGAGACGATTCTGCCTCCAGCTCTGAAGCGCAGAATGAGAACCATTTAGTTTGGATAGTGCAGAATAAAGTAAGGAGCCCGGCATGTGCTGTGATAAAAGTGGTGCCCTTCTATTTGTCATTTGTTTCCTCAAATTAATACACCGCACAATAGAATTAGCAATACTCTGGCATTAATATGGCCGCAGCTATCGATTATTTTAGTAATTGAGTATTCTAGCAACTATTTTATAAATTAATCAAATAATCAGATAAGACATACTTTTGCTTTATTAGCAAAAGTAAATAAACAAATGAAAAAATAAGGCAGGTCTCCTAAAATTCAAAACGAATTGGTTTCCTTTTTAGAAAAGTAATTTTTTTTTTTTTTTTGTAAAATCAGACATCTGTCAAAAACAAACCAAACCCCCCAAAATGTGACTTCGACCACCTGATATTTTTGCTTTCTGGAGTATTTTATGTATCACTGTGTGTGTGACATGATCATGATGCTCAGGGATTTTAAGACTGACTGCAATAGTTAATATTCTGTGGTCATTTTCTTGAAGAAAACTTAGCTAACTTGGCCATAATTAAAATATTTCTTCACTAGCCTTCATCACAACTAGAAACCACACTGATGTGCCTTAATTGCTAATGTTAATGCTTCCTTTTTTCTGGTCCGTTCTATGGACTGGATGCTTTCTGCTGAGATGCTGAAGCATCAGCGTCATGACATTATGGTCGATGAGGTTGGTTTTATAATAAATACAAAATGTACAGTTTTCATTTTGTTTTAGCTTGAAATGAGTCCAAACTTAAGATGCTTTCTGTCAGTGTTCCTTGCCTGTCTCTTCTCTTCTATTCTCTATTCCTTCTGTCTTTCTTCATTTTGCAATCTGCACCATCGAATCATGTCTTCTTCATGTAATGTCAACAGCATAAGAGCATTATGTGACAGTAATAATCATCTGTGTGAAACACTGTGCTTCATATTGCTGTGTGGTTTAAATGAAGGACGATTTTAAGCAATTGAGTTTCCCGAGGAACTGTTTCAGCTATACATGTTAATTAACAACACAGAAGAAAACGTCTGATATCATGAAGACAAACCGTCAAAAGAAAACTTTTTCACAAAATCAAACCACATGAAACCTAAGTGGCCCATTTAGAATCAGATAAAATGTGTGTGAGGAGTTTTCCTATAATTTCAAAATGACAAATGAGTGAAAATGTAAATGGCACTAAAAAAAAAAACACCCTACACCAAATATCACTGAAATCTGTCCAGTATCAAACAAAGAAACATACAGGACTTGAAACATAAGCTCCTTGCCAGAAGTATTAAACGAGCAAAGTAGCTGTCAAATATAGGCTGACCATTACTCAGCTAAAGATATTGTGTTTAACCACTGGACCTTTTCCTTTCCGGTGGACAATATAATTGAGTTCTGTCAGTTTGTTTTAGCCAAGATGGACAGAGTACAGGTGACAGCTGAATTTTTCTCCCTCATGAGGGATGGATGTGGTTCATCTAAGCAAGGGAGTGCAAAAATCCCCCAACCTCTTTCTACCTTTCTCTGTATTATCGGTGGTCAGGATGGAGCACGTCAATAGAGTAAAATAAAAGGAGAAACATGAATGTGAGCCATAATGAATTCAGTAACACTTATTGGCTAAGAATCAACTCAATCATGTAAAAATGGCAGTAACCAGGAATAGCCAGTAGTTTATGTGTGGATATCTAGACCCTCAGAGCCCAAACATTGGACTTTGGATACAGAAGGGCTTCATGAGCTGAAGTGGAGGATGTGGTTGGGGTGGGCGGAGTGTGACATACCAGCTTCCAGCAGCATTCGGACGGTGCGTGGGTCATCAGCCAGCGTGGCATAGTGAAGCGCTGTGCAGCCACGAAAGCCAGCCCTGCTGCTGAGCCTGCTGCTGAATTCATCCTCTCTGGACACAAGGACTGCCGGGAGGGACAGAGAACGATGCAGGAAGAGACAAGAAAGATTAGAACAAAAGGCTGCATCTTCTGTTGCAGAACAGGCACCGGTGGACGAAATAAAATGACACAGACAAACCCTGACGCAAACAATTAGCAATCAAAAAAAGGGAGCATGTTCATTCAAAGCCCCTGGAAATTAGGATTTGAAATAGTAAATTGCATTTATGATATCAAAGTTGAGTGTCTCATTGAGCATCCAAAAGAATCTTAGTGAGAATAAATGTTCAAACCGATGAGAAAATCTGGTTCAAAAACACCTAATTTTGCAGTTTAGACCATTTCTCTATACTGTGTAGTCATGGCAGATTGTGTTTTGACTGATTTCCTTCTGAAGAACCCAACACCGAAGCTCAGCAATGTACTACTGTGGATGAGGGCAACGGCAATACATGTTTAAGCCACCTAAACAAGGGACCACCTAAAAATAAAATCTGTTTAAGTGTACACTATATTTAGAATATTTTCAACACTTTACTTTGCTATCAGACAGCCTTTCCCGACAAGGAACCGAAGACGCCTTCTAAGCTCTCTTCAAATGCACCAGACTTCTTTGACAGCAGTACAGGACAACAGTTATTTTACCACGCAGGAGTTGCTGGACTACAACTGCCTTGACTGGTTAGATAGATAGTGTTATTGTGTGACTTTGGTATTTTAACACATTAATTCAGAGGATCGAGTCAGTGGTGGGTCAGCAACTTCCATGTTCTAAGTTGTAAAATTAGTGTTTTTCAAAGTCCAGAATTGGCTGAGACTTAAAAAGGCAGATTAAGCAGGAGGAGAGAGGTTTTGTTGCAACTGCTCGATGGGGCAACTAATATGGAGTTTCTTCCAATTGGTTTGTAGAATTTTTATTACATTGCTATAATGAGAAAAACAAGCTCTGCTTTGTTCACGTTTTTCTAAGCCAATCAGAATTGTCTTGAGCACGACCAAGACATGTTACAGCAACAGTGCCTCTGCAAAATAGTGTCAGGTGGACCTTGTTTTCGTAAAACATCTGCATGTTGGGAGGCGACCAGGGGCAATAAAATGACTACCTCACTGCAAAACAAAAGGAACCAGCTGCTAACTCGTTTCTCGACAAACACAGCATTTCCCTGAAATTCTGCGACTGTGACATATTTTTTATGGTTATGAAGATACCATTAGATACGTTGCTGCTATGTTGTTGAAACGTTACTTTGTAACAGGTATTCTGTGGTATTTTTGCAACATCTGTTCAAAATGTTTTCCTGTATTCTATATAATGACGTCGCCACAACATTGTTAAAATGTTACAGTATCTACAAAGAGTGGTGGAAATGTTGGGACAACATCTCAGTGATGTTTAAATTAACACACTGGCAATGACACTCTGGAATTTCATTTGATGGGCTGCTAGGTCACAACATGTCACAAAAGTTATGTTGCACCAATGTCTCTCCAACGCCTTGGTGTTAGTCGTTAGTTGGTATTATTAGCGTCCTAAGTGCTAATTTGCCATTTTCAGCATATAGGTTGCTATCGGGGATTTTGAAAACGCAGACAGCAGAAGAAGTCGTCCAATCGCAGAGTTCAACCAGTAGGTCATACTATCCAAGCATAAGCACGCTCAATTCACACCATTATCAGGTACACAAAAACTTAATTAACAGTATTTCAAATCTGTAGTAAAACTAATATCTAAAGATGCTTTTTCACATGTACATAAGACGATGAATTACATATTTACAAGGCTATTGTGAAATTGGGTTTCCAGTGGCTTTAACTTCTCATCTTAAAATGTGATTTGACAAAATCCACTAATACTGCAAAGGCAGAAATAGGACAGGCACGACTTCAGCCTGAGATGCAACCAGATGATGAGAATGATGAACTAACAAACAACTTTAACTGAAAATGTTCAAGCCTCTGAATCTGGAAGAACTTTCTCTAATCTATTCACTGTCGATGTTAAGGCTCTGGAGAGTGTGACAATGATAACCCTACAGACTACAAAATTGTCTTTCTTGTTCACAGCTTTAGAAGAGTTGTTCATTTTCCCACATTTAAGCTCGACTGTCCAACATGATAGGAATAATGTGAGTTGTGTTTTAGGGTCTCCTTTGCTGTGCTCCTTACTAATAATAGAGATAGTCTATCATTCTCTCCTTACTTCTCTTTTTCATAAGAGCACTCATCTTGTGCCGCTCCTCCATCATCCATTTTTATTTTTTCCGCCTCCTTCCTCTCCTCCTCAGGATACATCAATTCCTTTCATCACTTGCACCCTCTTCCTCCCTCCCTGCTCCCTCTATCCCAATAACTTTGTCTCATCCATTTCCTGACTTCCTCTCCCTCCCTCATCATCCCACCCATTTCCTTCAATCCCTCCCTCCCTCCATCACCCCTCCAAACATCCACATCTTCATCTTTCTCCTCCATCTTCAGCCTCTCCCTCACTCCACCCATCGCCGCTCCTTGCCTTCTTCCCTTCCCCTCGCTTTCTTTCAGTGCCTTCCTCCTTTCATTTTTCCTTCCTTCATCAGTCTTTCCCTTCCTCCATCCGTCCCACTCGTTTTCTCTATCTCTCTGGCAGTCTCTCTCTGCAGTGTGTGTGTGTGTCTGTGTGTGTGAGAGAGACAGGGCGGGATAATCATAGCTAACCCAATAAAGCGTCGCACAGGCCCCCCTAGCCCATCCATCAGCGTGCGTCTGGGAAACGCTTCCCCACGCTACGCCGGCCCCACGTGGACCCAAACCTGACAGCCATATAAATGTCTGCAATATACATATCCCATATAAATATGTCTGCAGAAACCCAACACAGACTGGGGGGGTAAAGTGTGTGTGTGTGTGTGTGTGTGTGTGTGTGTGTGTGTGTGTGTGTGTGTGTGTGTGTGTGTGTGTGTGCGCCTGTGCCATCTTGTCTGCATGTTTGTGTGTGAGCTTGGAAAAAAAACAAAACACACACCACTTGTCACAGAACATATAAAATAAATAATACAGAAGAAATGAAACATGTACGTATATGCAAATCTTTATGCAAATCATAATGTCTCATAATGTCTGGTCCAACACTTAGGATTCATACGTGTAATATAGCAACCACACACACACAAACACACTGACTGACAAATGCACACATAGTCGCAAAGTGTTTTTTTTGTTTTTTTTTTTCACCTTCCAGTGAGTGGATGCCTTTCTCCCGCGAGGTGTCATAGACGTTGTTGAAGTGATCTCCGGCGTTTGGGTCGGCACCGGCTTCGAGCAGAACCTTCACCACACTGGAAAACAACCAAAGACACAGATACACATTTAAATACGTGTGATAATCCTACCGAGAACTTGGATCATATAAATGCACACAGTGGTGGCTGTAAATACTGAATCATGTACTTGGATAGGCTTGTCTGTTTTAAGATGTCATCAAATCTATGGGTCATTGGGGTGTAATTCACAAGTTTCATCACAATACAATATATATTATATATATTATATATTATACAATATAATATTATTATACTGATTCTTTGGACAAGCATATGATATTTACTGATGTCTCAAAGTCTGCCAGGATACGATTACAGTTCGATTAAATTTCAGATGGTATCATATGTCCATTTAACACTTTCAGTTACTTGTTTGTCATAGGGCTGCAACTAAGTACCGCTTAATCTGTCAATTATTTTTGCAATTACACATTTGTTTGACTGAAAAATGTCGATCACTCATTTCTGAAGTCTACGATGACGTCTTCATGTCTTATTTTACCCACAGCCCAAAGATATTCAGTTTACTGGCAGAGAGGGGTAAAGACACCAGAAAAAAATGTCAGTGAGAATTTTTTATTGACAAATGATTCAAAAGGATTAATTGAAAAGCAAAATACTTGACAATTAATTTAATAGTCAATTAATCAAAGCAGCTGTTATATGTCAGCTCATCAAATGCAACTAAATTATTTAATAATTATTTAATTAAAAACTCTTCTTGACAATTGTGGCACAGACATGCCATGGGAATTTCAAAATAAAGGCATATCTTATAGATGACAATATAGATGGATATTTTCACTTTGCATCAATAATACAGCATTAATGAACACTGAATCCTGATCGATATATCATTACACCCCTGATTGGGTGGTGACATGGATAAAATCTTGGTGAACTCTGTGTATTAAAAACAAAATTTACTAAAAATATTGTAAATTAAACATTGTCATTCAGCAGCCTTCTCATTTACAACACTGCCCACTCTGGCAAACCAGAGGATCATTTAAGCAACCATGACAACCCCTCTATTTATCACTGCAAAGACATATGTTGATTTATTCAGCAGGTCTGTTTGGTCCCCCAACAGATGTAGTCTTGACAATACGGGTACCGCTGAACTTAACCACTTCCCTATGTGTTCTAGCACTTTTCCCTAAAATGGGTGAACAAGCTTACATTCCCAGATTACATGTAAAAATGTCCCTGTTTCTGTCTGACATAAATTATTGCTTTTCTACCATTTTCTAAAAATACACTGTGCGTTCCAACATCCATTCTTCCAAACTATTTAGTATGGAAGGAGAAGTTTTACTATGTCTCAGTACATATTATGCCAAATGCAGTACGCCAAAAATACCAGGATATCTTGCTGCTGTTAATGTTATGAGAAAGTAGTATGTCCCAATCATATGCATACTGCAGTACATACTTTGTAAGGGCAGCTGCAGAACTTACTTAAAGTAAAAAGAAAAAGTATGGGATTTGGAGAGCAGGGACAATCTATAACATTATGTTCCACAGCAGCTAAATATGTAACCAGGTTATAGTAAGTAGGATGTCGACTGGATTTGTGACTGGAACACGGCTTTTAGACTTTTTCTTGATCAGAAATAACCTTGGAACTCGCACAAAATTTCTCCTCACAGCTTGCAAGCAAGCTGCACAATGCAAATATCTAAATCCCAAACTGAAAACGACGCTTTCACCTGATTTACTTCCATCTCTGTCCCGTTGTGATGGATACACTCCAATGGCTGCTTCCCTCCTTCACTACACACTTGTCTGCTTTGTAACATGTACATATGTGCAGATTGAAGGGGCAGGGGTCGGGCCTGTTTCCGGCACTGTTGGAGGGGGTTTGTGTGTAGCCCTTCATTGGAGCGTACCGCCTTATAGAGCAAACACGAGTACCTCGGCAACACCACTCACTGTGACCCAACGGACATTCCAGGTACCGTCTCTCCGTCTACAGAACACACTCATGCACACTTTACAATTACCACCATGAACGTGAGCGATGGCTTTGACATTGAGACATAGACATGCGTGTGAACACACACAAAAACCAGCCTGCTACTCTGTGCGGACTGAGAGCATGAACCGGGCCGATGGCCGAAACATGAACCCTGCCAGTATGCTGCTGGCTGTCATTAAACCTGTGACTGTGTAATGCAGCCTGGGAGCGAGTGATGGATCATTTTCAGCTAAATGGTTATGGCACGGAGCCTGAAAGAGCTTAGATGGAGCAAAATGATTATTCATAGGTGGATGAGAAGGACTTTTTTTTTTTTAGCAACGACTGACCATGTGACACACTATAACTTTGTCTAGGAGACACTGTGTTCTTAAAAATTAGCATGGACAGGAGATATGATGTTAAGAAATGAAGCAACAGCATCCCTGATACCCTGATATTAGACAACAGAGTCAATATAAGTAAAGTGAAGTTTCACAAACTTAAAGCAACGGAGAAAAATCTGGTTCCAAAAAAACCAAAACCCAGAACATATTAAAACAGGATAAAATCATATTAAAAATATGAAACATCATACATTTAACAGTCTGTAAAACATCTGAAGCGTGGAAATGGGGATGTCAGCAATGTTTTTCTTTTCCACTTACAACTAACCTGGATTCTTTTTCAGATTTATTTCCCTACAACTCCAGTTCAATAAAGTTTGGATGCTGTGTAAAACTTAAAAAAATAGAATGCAATCAAACTTAGAACAAACGTATATTTAAAAACAAACAATGTTTATAAAGGACTTGCAAATCACTGCATTCTGTTTTTATTCACTTTTTACACAGCATCCCAACTTTTTTTAAATCAGGGTTGTATAAAATGTTTATCAGAAAACACTGAAAAATCCCCATTTTAAATGCACAACATGCAACTTCTGCTACTATATTGAAACAATAACAAAAGAAGTGGAGTTTGATGAAGCGGCATGGGGGAAAAAAACACCACTGCATATGAAAATGTTTCTGACATGACTCATCAAATCATGTTCATGGACCAGTTAATGGATTAAAGTTTTATTCACGTTATGTTTAGTCACATGCACCAACTTCTTTCCTCATACTCTGATGCATCCATTGTATCCTGTGTTTTCCTTGAAGTTATGGCAACTACAGCTAGTAACCGCTAGTAAACGAACCATTACCTTGAGTAAATTTCAAGGTTTTCTGGGTTTGAACATTGTTGGAAACACTCGGGATAATGTAAGTACACAATTCAACAAAATACATAAGTCTATCCATTTCAGATATATTAAAGGGGAAAAACCCAAAGATAGCCTACGTAGTGCACTATTAAATATGACAAAGAAAAGCATCAAATCTTCAAATTGGAGAAGCTGGAACCAGAAAATGTTTGGCATTTTTGCTTAAGAATAGAAATGGACAAAGGACTGTCAAAATAGCTAGTGATTGATTTATCATATAGACTAATTGTGGAATCTGGTACCAATTTGTGTTTAAGATACCAGGCTCAAAAATGACAGTACAGTATACATTTCAAACAAAGAACTCCAGTAAAATCAGTGAAACTAAAGAAAAAACAGAATTAGATTGAGAAAAAAATTTCCCATCATCTCCATTAACATAATTAAAGTCTAGACCAGACTTTGGTAGTTTAGGTCGTCACTACAGATCATGTGTGTTCCTGTGGGAGAGCGAGGCTGAGAACAGCCTGGCCAGGTCTTTGTGTCTGACCTTGCTGAGGGGGTATAAAGGACTATCGGGGGGTCCTCTTTTGTTACTGTATCACTGTGGCTGGGGGGCAGCAGGGGGGGGCATGACCCACAGAGGGCTCTCCTCTCACCCTTGCAAGCACTTCTACAAACACATCGATGCATCCTCCGAGACACATACAGACACACACAAACTACGGTTGGTCACACGAGGCTGGGCAGCACTGTGTGAAGAAATGAGATGGCATGAAAAGGGTTAATGGCATCAGAAAGGTAAACACAGAGGGATAAAGAGGGGAAAACTGCGGCGAGGAGGAGGAGAAAGGAGGAGGAGTGGATGAAAGGAGGGAAGTGCAGCTAAAAAGATGAAAGAGAGGGAGATTTAATTACACAGGATAGTGCTAAAACTAATGAGCTTTTGAAAACAGTTTATAGTTTTACTAATCAACTGATGATCAAGTGGCTAACTTTATTTGGGACATTTAGGAGGAGAGTTGCAGCACTAATTTGAGGCCAAACTGAAGGCATGCAGAGGTTAATTGGGTTAAACTCCCATTTTAAAAGACTGGGCCAAAAGTTAAAATTACAGACTTCCTAATACAATTTTATAAGTGCCAAAATAATGTTATCTATAGATTATTTTACTTTCATAGCTAAAGTAGGACAAAATGAGTTTGAGAACATTTCAACAGACGCTTGAAATTTGGATCAGTTAAAGGACGTTCTCCCTGCTAAACCACCATCCAGCTCTTGTATAGGGAGCTTTAAATAATGACTGCTGTTCGGTTAACAAACTGAGGTGCTGAGGCTGGTCGATTTGTGCCGAGGTTTGGCAGCAGGTGACTGGTGTTGCCGCTGGGGGCTGGTGTTAGTTTCTCACCCCTGCCCTGGAGGGAAGACAGGAAACAGACACTTCCGTCTCTCCTGGGCTATAATAGTCACCCGAGCTGAACTGACCATCCATGTCTCTGACCACCTGGTCCAGACGCTGGATCTCACTTGACCTCAGCTCACCTGGTGCACACCTGGGGTCAGGTAGATGCCAGGAAGGGAGGGTCACTGCGCTGAGTTACTTCTTCTTTTTCATTTCAGTCAAATAACCTCAGTGGTCAAAATGTCCTTCCTTGCAAATCTTGACTTCTTGACAATATGGCAAAATTCAGAAAAATTATTTTGGTTTAGAACTCACAATAGCTGTTGAGCTGTCATCCTGGGATTTTTGGCTCTCTTAGGTACTTCTGCTTGAGGTGGTTTAGTTTGTTGTACTGTTTGCTTTTGTGGTTAGAGTCTTCTTGCACTTCTTACACTTTGCCATGGTTTGCCGTACATCTGATCTTTTGTAATCAAACCACTTCCAGACCACTGAAGTCACTCCACTTTTTGGAATTAACTCCTCCACCACGGAACTGATAGTCATGTTACTTTCATTTTCTTTTTCTTTTTAAAGATTATTTTGGGGGATTTTAACATAAGCATTACATTATTACTTAATATACAGGACCACTTGTAGATAGACAGGAAAAGATGTGCAACAGAGGGCTGCTACTGAGGACTCAAGCCACTGTAGTTGTCATATTGCCATTATTGTGATATAATTTTTTTTTTAATCATTAAAAAAAAATCTAACCATATACCATGACCAATACAATGTGACACACACCTACTTTCAAGCAACTAAGGATGTAAACACACACACTGTCTATGGATGTAAAAAAATAAAAAATAAAAAACATTTTCGTCAAATTCTGTAATGAAGTAACTTTTACTGATCCTGGCTCAGGTTCAGTAACAAAACCTGAATAATTTTGGCATGAAACACAGACTGCTATTGTTTAATAAAAACTGTCAGCACATCATCTTTAATATTACAGGGAGGGATGGTACAAGAAGAAACAGCTACAGTGGACTAAGAGCTTGTCATTAAGGTAAACAAACACTTTGATCTCACTGTGCTGTCCTGAGGAAAACCTAAAACATATACTGTATATAAGGTGTAAAGTGTAGCCAACAGAACAATAAAAGCTAGCACAATATAACCAGATTTTTTTCAGTGATTGAAAACAACAAGAAGAAGCCTATTTGTTCCATTCAAACCACTTCAATCCTGTCACTTTTCCCTGTTAAATTGGTTGTGCAAAGTGGTGAAGTTCATGTTCATCAACATTCAGCAGCTTTTCCTCTCTTATTCATCGCTGTAAAATCAAAACAAGAGAAGCAAACATTTGTATTCACCACAATGCTTCATTTGACTTTTTTTTAATCAAAGAATTGCAACTCCTGCAGCTGCTATGATTTGGATATTGCACTTGGCCACACTGAGAATGCGATAATATTTCAATTAATTGTTCAGCCCTCCTTGCTTGCCATCAAAATCATGTTGTATTGTGACCAAATGATGATAATATTTCACTGGATCCTCTCTAGTGATTTCCACCACTATTCAAATCCAGCTAAACCCATAATCCCACTCCACATCACTCTCTCCACACATCTAAACTATTCTCTTCTCTCTTTTCCAACGAGCCACTCATCCTCTCGTACCGTCATCCCTCCGCTTTCCCCTCGTTTCGTCCCCCTCCCTCCAATCGAGTCGCTCGGCCGACAGGTCGGAACGGTCAACAGCCGTTACACTCGGCTGAGCGCTCATTGTGCACGTGAATGCAGCGAGGGAGGGATGGAGGGAGAGAAAGAGACATGGAGATGGGTATTGTGTGTTAAAGAGTGCAAACAGTGGGCCAGGCCCTGCGCCTCCCTGATTTAGCCCAACATCAAAGCTAAGCAAACACACGGCCCCCTTAATTCTTACACACACCCCTCTACTCCACCCCTGATTCCCTCACACAGCTACACCTCGACCCCTGGACACAAGTGATGCTGCCTGGTGGCACCACACTGCACCATACCCTTTTTATAACAAAATTAGCACATATATGCAGGTTTTTCAACAGCTAAACCTGCTAAAAATACATTGGCCTTCTGTCTGTCTGTTCAGCTCTCAGTACTTTTGTAGCTTCTAACTGAATCTCAGTGGTTTGAGGTTTAGTTCCTCTCTCTCGCTGTTTGCATTTTCATGTATCTGATTTGTTTTAATGTTTCATGTCTGCTTTCAGCTAACAGGAGTCATGTTGAGTTACTGCTGATGAAAACACAACATTTCCTGATTCTGCTGCTTCATAACAAAAGATTTTAGGTAACAAAATAACAGGGGACTTTTCTCAACCAAAGATAAGCTTTTCATCAACAAATACACACCTTCAAGTTGGTGCAAACTGCTGGACTGACAAGCCGAGTCATACCAAGTCAAGCCAAATAGTATGTGTATAAAAACGGAGTTAAAGAGTTGACAAGCCTTCACTGCCTCCACCAAAAGGAGGGAAAATAGCAAGTCTACCCGGGTGTGATGTTTACAGATGTTAGTGTCTGTTAGAGTGTTTTTGTCCAATACGAAAGGGGCTCTGGAAGCACTAGTCCTCTGTTTCTTGAAACACAGTTATCACTTCTGGTCGAGGAAAATATAAATACAGCGTGAGAGAGGGGTGAAGTAATTCAACAATAAGATCCATGCTGACATTCTAGCTACGGGCTAAACCTCGTTCATGAGTGATGTTCCCTGTGTTTTCACTTAACGGCTGCAAATAAAGTTGTGTGTGACTGAGTAATAGGCAGTTGGCCTGTAAGATATTTGGTGTAAACCGTTGTCTGTGTGTTTGTGTGAGCATTCACACATGCATCCTCGCTTGTGTGTGTGGATGAGCGTGTACGTGTGTGTGTGTATGAGAGACGTATGTGACTGATGTGTGTGAACCGATGTTCTGTCTTCCCTGCAGCAGTGACGGCTCACTGGGGGGTTGGAGGACGGGATTAAACACAGAGGAGTGTCACAGCCTCGCTGAGTTATAGCACTCATAACACACACACACACACACACACACACACACACACACACGATAGTGCAGTGACACACAAACAGTGCATACAGACACAAACACACATTCAACCAAATTTCTATCTAAAAACATATTACATACATCAATACGCTACACACCAACAATCACACAGCACGCAAATGTGAAGACATACTGAAGCTAAAACCTCATCACAAAGTGAAATAATCAAAGTATGTGATCATATTCATCTCTGAGGATTAGTTATAGAGCAAACAGTGATACAGGCAAGTGTAACTAACAATTATTTTCATTAATGTTACTCTTATAATCAAATTATACACTCCAAAGCATGAAAACTGAAAACACTCATACACACAGTTCTAAACCTAAATGCTCAAGATTTTTCTATTGTAGCTGCATTACTTTAGAACTGCAACAATTAAGCTGATTAACTGATTTGTTGCCAACGGTTAAATTAATCACCAACTACGGAGGACGAATCAATCATTTTAAGCCATTTTTTAAGAAAATATGTCCAATTTCTCTGATTCCAGCTTCTTTAGTGTGAATATTTCTGGTTGCTTTCTCACAATAAACTGAATATCTTTGGGTTGTGGGCAAAACAAGACATTTGAGGACTTCACTGGTCAACATTTTTCACCATTGTCTCACCAAACAACTAATCGAATTGTCTGATCAACATAGTTGCAGCCCTACACTAATTCAAACCATCTTACAAACTTGAAGAAGGAGAAACTGTAACCCACAGATTTAAAGTAATCTAATTTTAAGCTATTTTCATATTCAAATTTCACATTATGCTTCTCACGGGCACATGAGGCCCTTAAACAAAAAAGTGACCACACAGCCCTGATGGAGGGGGAAAAAAAAAAAGAAAAAGCCCTGTAAATTGGATTTGGCCCGGCCTTAACCTCGGCCCCTCTCTGTGTTGTGTGTGTTCTGGGGGCCAGGAGGCTAATTTAATTTGTTGGACAGAGAGATGGGGGACTGGGTAAAGACCGTCTGTCAGTCTGAAAGTCGCACTTTGCACTTCTGAAGACCTACTGTAACAACTAGAGCGGGGACACAGATGACATATGCTCACAGACTAACTCCTGCAGACAGCTGTGTGATACCCAAACACTACATTACTGTTACATATGCTCACCAGGGACAGCGACTCAGAACTGTTTAGTGGGTCTAGTTGGATGAAACACACACAGACCTGTGTTGTCGGTTCATGGCAGCCACCATGAGAGCAGTCCAACCTAAACGGTGGCGGTGATTTGGATCGACACCTTCTTTCAACAGCCTGATGTGGGACAAAGAAACAAAAAGTGGTTTCAATTTAACATCACGAACATATGGTTAAAGGCATCTGAAAAGTTTCCTTATAGTGGGCAGCAGAATTCATATAAATGTAGGAATGGTGTTTTGTTAGCATTTAAACACATGCAGCGATAAAACGATGTCAAGATAAAGATTTGCCACTTATAAGAGAAAGGATGCACACAAAAATGCACAATACTTTTGAAAACAAGGGACAGGGCTGGTCGGGAGCTTGTCAAAGACAAGCCACACCAGCATGAAACCAGCTCATGATGTCTTTGTCTTTATCTGAAGCCACACACTTGCTCCTTGACCAGTTTTATGTGTCTGTGTGTATGTGTGAGCCAGGTGTGTGTTGAGTTTTCTGCCCGAGGGTATGACATCAGGTACCGGAGTGGCACAGTCCTTATAAGTGTGTGTATAAGTGATCCGTCTGTCGTCTGTGGTGCTGAGCAGGCAGACAGTGTGTGTGTTTACAGTCAACACGCTGGCCTCTGTCTGGTCTGCACTCAGCTCTGAAGCTCTCTGGCTCTGTTTTCACTGACAGAGGTCTGCATGCAACACCTAAGCTTTTCAGGGTGCAGAACCTGTTTCAGCTCATTCAGACCAGGAACCTCAGACTACTTTATTCAAAAGATTAAGTTAAAGAAGAGAGATTGTAGGAAGTCTGAGCTTTTGCATTTTACCAAATGAATGCATGGCAGATTGGGGATTAAAAAGCATTGTAGATGAGCTGTACTCCATCAGGAGGAAAAGGGTGGAGGTGAAGTGAATCAAACAAACACAGCACGGCTGAGCTGTCATCTCTTCAAGTGGAGGAGAGAATGTGCCTAGAATGACATTTCAGCAATTTTTGTGTATATTTTAAGTGTTTGCAGGGTCCAACATTAGGTATGGCTCGATGACCCATGTAGGTGACTCAGGAGTTTAAATGGCTAGATATATCTAAGGAAGAACTGTAGAGCTGGGCGATCAAGCTCAGGGTAAACGTCCAACACATCATACAAGCCCACTTATAAATAACATGTTGATAGTTTTAGGCTCTGCCGTGATATACAATATATATCTCAATATACACATTTTCTCTAAAATAACATACCATAAATTCTCAAATAGTGATGATCTCATAGAATATAATGCAACTCAACAGCATATAAAGATATGAAGATATGGACAACATCAATATTTTTCACCAAATACCTCAATCACTGTTGGTGCTATCATGAAATATTAACAAACTCTGATTTTTGATAAATAATCATTAGTAAGGTGAATATAATGACTAAGTGGGTAAAGGCAAATAATTGAACAGTCTGGTAAGTTCAAAATATTACATCGCTTTACTGAAAGGCAGCCTTTAAAACCAGGAAAAGACAACACTAAGGCCATATCACAATATCGATATATTGCCCAGCCCTAACAAAATGTACTGCAGTGTGTGCCACCAGTTTCCTCAACAAATCAAACAGTCTAGGTTACATCAGAAACTATGCTTCCTGGAAACATCACATCACAATCCATGGGAAAACCAGACTACACAAATGTCTCAGTTAGGGAAGGCTGCGTTAACTTGCCTTCTCTGTGTTGTTTTTACATAAATTTAACTTTGGGCCACTAAAAATGTACTTCGGACACCAAATTTATGGGTTTGGTGTCCCATGGAGCCACTGCTTGAAAATATTAGCATTTATCTATGGTTTGGCCAATGTTTCTGTCAAACCTGGACTCTAAATGTGGCAGAGAAACACAACAGTGCATCAAGGATACCTGTAAAACCTGCAATTAACCCAGACCTTAAGAGAGGGTTTAAAACCTAAAAATGTTTTTGATGTGAGCTTTACTGTGAGCTACAAGATCACAGAGAATAAATTTTATTTCACAAGCTAGGTTGGAATAAAACTAGAGGGGGGGGGGGGGGGGTATTAACCATTTTAACCAATAACATTATCTACTCTAAGAATATTTAATATAAACAAAAAATAAGGAACAAAAGCTGCTTCCATCCATAAAATTTCAGCATCATTGTCAGCCTACACAAACCCGCATCAGTGGAACCTGCTTTCTATGATATAACCTGAGGCTTCATACAGATTTTCCGTTGTTTAAATGCTGTCTAAAGATCAGAAATAGTTTTCACAATCGTAGCACAACTGCTTTTATAAATCCTGTGTGAAAACGAGACCGCTGTCCTCTCCACTGTCTCTCAGCAGACACACCCTGACACTCTACCACTTCTATAAACTAAACCAAAGCACTTAACACATCTGTGATCTGCTCACTGACTGTCTCGCTGCACTCTCACCTTCACCATCTGCCACACGGGCACAGGTAACTCAAGCCAGTAAATGGAGGCACACATGGATAAACACATGTATGCTGTGCTAATACACATCTTCAACATACTGTACACACACAAGCACAGATTTAACACACACTGACATGATTATGTTTGGTAATATTTTGGTGTCATGAGAAGAATTTCCACATTTTAGGGTCATGACCCTGTGCTGTTGTGTCAGACTGCAATGGGAACACTTCTGTCTGTTTTCATAGACCATTTGTAATGCAATATTATCAGCAGAACAGATGGGACCTGGAAGTACTGTAAGCCCTGTAAAGTGCGCACATGCATGGAGAGGCAGGTTCAGAGAACCTGCATCGTTGTAGGACAACGACTGAGTTTAAAATCAGCCTCAGAGCAGGGTACCTTTTCATTTGCGAGTTAGAAAAGAAGTATACGGGTAATGCAATGTGAGAGGAAAAAAAAATATCAAGAAAAAAAAATCAAGGCACACAGTTGAATTGGAGCTCTGAGTGGCCGAGTGTGACATCAGTCCCACCAACACCTTCTACTCTGGCACAAGTTTATCAGCACAGACAGTGCTCTTCTTCCACCTGGTGGTTATTGGTGGCACTACAACTACAGGTGATGTAACTGTGCACTTTCATAACTGCACGATCCATGCTCAGCAGACGATGTGACTCGGACTTATACAACATGATTAGAGCAGATTTACAAGCTCTGTGTGGCCAAAAAAGATTAAAGTTCTCAAAGAGAGAAAAAAAAAGGTTTCTATTCTCTACCAAACTGCCTATTACAAACTGATCATGAAATTATCACACCTCAAAGATCACTTAGGATGGAGCACCTCATGGTTCCTTTAATCAAGTAAATGTTGAAGGTTGAAATTGAAAGTAATGTGTCACTATTTCTGTCTCAATATCTATCTATCTGTCTGTCTATTAAAATAAGTGGCAAGGAATAAGGTCTCTGACAAAGAAAGTCATTAGTAATGTGGCTCTGATGGCCAAATAAGTAGTTTAATTACGTATGGTAAAAGAAATCTGTACCATTAATCAATTACATAGTGTATAACAATAACCAAACATCATATTATTCATGTATTATGTTGAGAGGTGTTATGCACAGCCCTGCTGATTTCCTGCTGTTTGTAATTAAAAGCGAAATAAGAGGACATACATACATGTATCTTTATAAATTTGAGCTGACAAAAATAAATGCACCAAGGCAGTTTCTCCTTTCTTCTTACAAATAAATAATAAATAAATAAATACATCAACCAATATTCAATATTCATCATGGAAAATGGAGGTGTCCAGAAATTGAGACTGTCCAGAGTTTTGTCCAAAGTATTCCAAATTACAGGTTCAATTACTGGCTTGCAGATAGAAGTATGTTTATTCTCATGCAATCCACTGCCATCAAGACAAATAAAGGCCAAATTTGCTGTTCTTTGACATAATGACTGGACGGTGAAACTTTAACCAACCAGATCACCCTCGCTACGCTTGGAGGGCTCTTTGAATCGGAGGATGTTTCTCCATGCTATGGTGCTAAGATGTGCATCTGCAGAGGTTATAGTGCATACACATCTGTGAGATATGTGTTTGAAAAATATGTATTTAGTAAAAGTAGACCACCATAATGTACTGTAAACAAGAGTCAGTGTAATGTTTATTCTTAAAAAAAAAACAAAAAACTGTGTATGTTTGTGTGTGGTACCTGGCTACGTCTTGAGAGTTGTTAGTTCTTGCCGCCTCCAGAAGAGCATCACCTTGTTACAGCATGAACAGACACAGATACAGAAAACATTACACAAGAAGAATACAGAATACATAAGTACATACTTGTTTAATTTACCACAATGAGAGTAGCATGCATTTTCGGAAAAAGTGCAAGAAGAGCAAACTATTCAGTCTGGTGGCGATTTATTATGAAAGTTAGACAATTAGATTTTCAAGCCATTTCAATCACTTTATCCTAAATCCAAGCACTTTTCAAACCTTGAAAACACTACAATAAAAATCAAGCATTTAAGATTTTCCAGTACACACATGAATCCTGAAAAGTGAAAGCCACCCCCAATTCTGATATTAAACGTACTTAATTATCAAACATAATTTTCTGACAACAAATGTACTAACATATGAAAAGTACAAGTAAAAGTAAAATATAGATATACATGTATGCATATACTGTACATACATACGTACATTACACATACATATTCTTCTCATGTTCACGAAGGATACTTAAAACTGTAATCTCAAATCTAACTAGTAACTGAAGTTTTCAGACAAATGTAGTGAACTGAAAAGTACAATATTTGTGGCTGATGTATTACAGTGTAAGTATACAGATGCATAAAACAGAAATGTCCAGGTAATTTATTCATGAGTGAATCGTTACATTCCACCTCTGTTTATCACTGATGTACTAAGCAGTCATACGAGGTCATGCAACACAGTGACAGTTGACTGGGTTTACCTTTGTTGTCAGTGTCTTTCTTGAGGCAGAAGGCCACGGCTGCAGCAGACAGCACACCAGCCGAGGCCACTCCTACCCGGCTGGCTCCTGCACCTGTTCCCCGGCCCTCACCTCCGCTGCCCTCTCCGCTCTCCTCCCAGTACTGGTTGTTGTTGCGCCCCCTGCTGGCCAGAGCCGCCCAGGAGCTGCGGCGGTTCTCCAGGTTGGACAGCCATCTAGGGGCGAGATGGTGATACTGCACCGTCGGGTTCACACTGGCACCAGCGGTCTCCTCAGCCAAAATGCCCCTCCTGGAGACCCGGGAGGTGGACACGATGGGATTGCGGTTGGTCTCCGATGGTGTCTCCCTGATGCTCTGGCACGTGGCACCGCCTGCGCTGGTCTGGAGCACCCGGCTGCACGGTGACAGGCTGCGCGACCTTCGCGCAATTAGCCTGGTGGGAATAGATGACAACATGGCGATAAACTCACCGAAAACGAAGCGGAGGATGAAACCCTCAGTCTGGCAGTAAGTCCAGAGGGAAACGGATACGAAAAAACCCGCGTTAATTCCGCTGTAAGAGCCGTCGTATCCCAGTTGACAGGCAGCCACTCATAACCACCGGGACGAAAACAACCGTTTCACCTCATCGTAGCGTGGATGTCGCCAGAACCTGCGCGGCATGCTGGGAAATGGTGTTTTACTGGAAACTTCTATGTCAGGTGCCATAGAGGGATTACTGTCTAAAAACGCTTCCGTGTCCGCTTAAATCAAGTTAAACTGCACTGAGGTACACATGTGTCTTTGCGGTTCTCATATTTACTTTGCCTGTTGTTGGCAAATTCGTCAAAGAGGTACAATCATTCTGAAAGAGCTTCAACAGTGACATCAAACTCGATCCTCTTTGCGCATGCGTAGGGTTACAACGCGCTAACGATTAATTTTGAAGTTTCTTACCTAAAATATCCGCCCATTTTACTGGATTGCTGTCATATATTTGATTAATTAGAATAATATAAAACAATGCACATTGTGAGCATTTTTTTACGGTATTGTTTTTAGTTTTCTGGACCTTTCGTATACACACAAATCTGATGACACAAGCTACAGTATTGTTTTGTCAGTGCATTTGTCCGTTGATAGTTCATTGTGGCCGCCAGATGGCATCAAAGCACGGTGTAATTAGGTTGCTGTGGCTGGGACTATTGCAGGCAAATGTCATCATCTTGATCAAATGGCTTCATTTTCGGACATAATATTGAGAATGGTCATCCTCATTTAATCAAGAAATTCCAGACTGTGAGAGAGAGCAGACAGCAAACCACTGAGAAAGACTGCTTTAAAAGTTTTAATAGCATATAATAAGACTTGCAAATAGCCACTGCAAAACTATGGACTATTATCATGTCAAAGAAAACTGGGCTAGACTGAGCTATATTAATTTACATTGATATATTTCTTGAAATGGTGAAATGTAATGTTCTTAATCCTGTCAAAAATACAGCACTTTCATTAGAATAAAAACTATTCTGTCATCCATTCTACTTTTCCGATCTCTGACGTGACTCAGCCTTCTTATCTCATTTAAATGCTTAATAGACCAGTCTTCCTCAATATCTTCCTCTCTTTGTACATTTTTTCTATGTTGAGAAGGAAAAAGATGATTGTTGCATGCCGTTATACGAATATAAGATGTTGTTTGCCTGTTCTGTTTTACTGTGACTGCAAAAGAAACATTAATGGCTAAAAAGATTAGACATTTTGGAAAACTTGGAAAATGTTTTTGGAAGATTTGAAATGATTATTACAACAAAATGATTTTTATTATAACAGAAGTTGTCCACCACGCACTCGCAGATGCCCACTAAAGTAGGGTTGTAGCTCTAAGTAGAGAGGAAACATGCATATATTTATTACTTCCTGCACAAGAAACTTAGCCTGATAGTCCTGATAATAATACATCAGCTTGTCTTGAAAATCACAATGAGGCTGCATTTTGAGAGTCATGAAGCAAGAGATAAACGTCATGCTGCAGCAGGCAACAATGCAACTTAAGGAAAGAAAGATCTTTTCATTTAGTAGGAAGAGTGGCAGGAGTGGATTGTTCAGGTTTTACTGGTTGGCATTTTCATCCACACCTACATATGAAGTATTCCAGGAAAAGAATAATAGTGTACCATTTTCTTGTACCCAGGAGTAGGCCTCCCATAGGGGGGTGGAGCTGCAATGTAGCCTATTAGGTGGGTATGTTGTGTGCTGGCAGTAGGCTTACAGCGCCTCACCAAACATGAATCATAGAGGACGCCACGCTCTGCCATTATACATCCACTGGCACCTTCACCAGCCATCTTATCTAAATGTCACAGGGGTGTCAGTGTGTGTTTGCTAGTGTACACACCTGACAGTATATTCATTCTAACCAACAAAAACTGCTAAAGTTTTCCACTCTAACCTGTCGATATGTTCAGGCCCATATCTGTTTCAAAACCATTTAAAAAAATTGATTTTTCTTTTTTTTAACAACAACAAGATGCCTGATGAAATTTGCGTCCTTGTCCTTTTTCACAGCAGGAAAATCACAGTTGGAACCAAGAACATTAATTATGACTCTGTTCAAGCAATCATTGCTGAGATCAGTAATGGAAAACTCGAAACAATATACTGAATATTGTGATATGCTGCAAAACTTAAATATCAAAACTTGTATATTCTTCACTCAAATTGAAAAGCTCATTATTAAATATTAATTAATTAACTGATTAGGACCTATTTCAGGAGGGATGTACATGTTTTAGAAATGGTAGCTTAGCCTCATTGCTGGTTCTCCAAACTTGGCGCACGTCAACTGCCATCTACTATAAGTAATACTGACTTTGGGTAAGTGCCTCATACAATTATGCATCGTATAATCAGAACTATTGCTTTAACATATGGAAGAAACAGAAGATCCAAGTTGTTTAAATCCCCCCCCCCCAAAATTATGTGCATGTTTGCTGGAGGGGCTCACCCCTATATAACAGTCATTCTGTGATGGGTGTACGTGCAGTTTGAGGAGGTGACGCCTGAGAACCAGAGTAGTGCGCTCACTCTGTGATGTGGTTCAGGGTGGAAGGCTAAAGCACTTTGGTCACACTGCAGCAGCTGTCAACCACCACAAAGTCAAACGTTTCAGCACAGAAGAAGTCCATCGTTCTATGGCTTTATAGAAATATACTTAACTATATGTGATCCTAAAATGTAAGGTGCACTTCAGAGTTTTTGGGCCTCAAGATGTCGTGAGAACACCCACAGATCAAACTGAGTGAAGGAGGCTGATAATGGGCTTACACACTGCAAGATGAAAGGAGGGAGAGAGGCAACAGAAAATAACACGACAGACTGAGCGAAAAAAGATGGAGACAAGGAAGCAGAGTGAAGGATAACAGATACATGGTGACACTTGGTGCACAGTATTGCATTTCAGGAACTTTACAGGACATTTACTGTTCTCAGTATAGTGACTTTATGCCATGTTATAACTGCTAACTAGCAGTGAACAGTTCAGAAGGGAGCACGAGGGAAAAACAAACACTTTACACTTTTACACGTCAGCCAACAGAAGAGAAGCGCGCCCCCGCTGATCCGTGAACAAACTAGTTTGCAAAAATGGTGCGCGTGAATGGAGTGAGAGCACGGGTTGCGTTCAAACGCTGTCGGGATTCGGAAATTCAAACCTTTCCTCTATGATTGCTGTAGAGAAAAACTTGCCAGTGTAGTCCAGCTGTTGGCTGGTTTAATCTTTCCTCCACCTGTAATGAAAAGAAAAATGTGTTTATACAGTTAAACAGCGTTTATTAGATGTATTTCTCACACCACTGTAACTTTACTGTTACTGTTGGTGCAAACAAAGGTTTTTTGACCCCATTAACAAATTAGGCTTAGCAAACATAAACTAATCCACCAAACTGTAGTTTAACTACACCAGGAAGCTACCACTAAAAAGTGAAAACTCTCGGATCAAACAGTATTTACTACCAAAAAGCTGACATAAATTACAGACCAAATATTTTGTGTTAGCTATACATAACAGCTATAGTTGTTACAAGACAATATGACAGTCAGTGTTAGCTAGCTTCTCCAAAATGGACAACAAAGGGAATACAAAAAGAGACAGGAAGCAAAACTGGACAGAAGATGAGAATACTGTTCTCAAATAATATGCAAGGATTCTGTGGGCTTTTGGGGGGATTGTTGTGGCCTATAACACATGATTTTACAGCAGCTTTTCTAATAAATAAAAAAATAAAATAAAAAATAAATAAATAAAATAATTATAATAATAATTTAAAAAGAGGATTTTGTTGTTGTGTGAATAAAATAAATTTGCTTTGAGTCCTCTGCCTAACCTTACCTAAAAGCCTTGAAATTACAAAAATTCTGACAAAATCTGTTTTATTTGTCAATGAAGAAGTTCACCTGGGGGATATTTCACAAATAAGCTAAATTGTTTTGGAGCTCAAGCTCAAGCAAGCACAAACCTATAGTGCAAAGACTATTGATAAATGTCCATGTCAGTGACAAATCTTGTTTTATGTTCAGTACCTGTGAGAAAATAAAAATATAAAAAAATTACAAAACACTGAGTTTATTAATACATACCTGTATGGTGTTGTGTGGGGGACTGCTGTGATTGGTGGAACAGCAGAAGCTATGATGATTGCTTAAATTTGCAAAAATAGTCGCATTGTTCAGAAAAAAAATTGCAAGGTTGTGCAGAATTCACTGGGATAGGTTGAATTTGAATTAATTGTTGCAGTTGCGACATTGCAACTTCCTGGGAGAAGAAACAGAGGATGTGTCTAGAAGTAGCCTAACTAACAAAATCAGTCTGAAAAATCTGCAGTGAAACGAAGCATAGATGAATTCATGAAGAAATATGAAATATTACTGTGACAGCAATGACAAAAACTGGTGAGTGTCAAGGAAATTATGAATACTTAAACGTAAATATATGAGACAGTTGTGTCGACTTTTGGTTTGCCAGCTACAAAGTTGCTAGTGCCAACGTCAGAACTAGGGCTGCACAGTTAGTCACAATATTATCAAAATCACAGGATGGCTAAGTGCAGTATTCAAATGAAACCTGCAAATTTTTGATAAAGGAAAAATGTGTGACAAACAGTATTAAAGTCATGTACTGTAGCACTGCAGAGATGCCCTGGCCTACAAATCCTCAGATGTCGGGGAAAAGTTTGTTTGGTACAGATCCCAACAAATACCACATCATCAAGTTTTTTATCACTGTAAATGAAAATCATGATACAAAAATTATCATTCCCAGTAACAATATTGTATACTGCAGTTTCAATCAGAATAATTGCAATATGACTTTTTCACAATATTGTGCAGTCCTAGTCAAATATATACTCTCTGACATCTTGTGCACCACTCATAGTGTCTAGTGGGTTTATGTTTAGTGGGTTTTTGTCCTGAAAAATGTGGCTTGGTATCTCCTCCTCTTTAATCACCATAAATCCAGCCATTGTCTTATGTTGCACAAATTATTCAATTTTTAAGGGATTATTATAGAACCCTTAAAATTTCTGCTAACTCTGGCAATGTATAAGGGAATAAGCCTAAACTAAGAACAAAGAGATTTAAGTGTTTTACCTTTAGTGATATTGAGCAAACGGGTATACTCTTTTAACTAGGTTAAAATTAGCTGCATTAATTTAAATAGGCAGTTATAAATTATTAATTATTGAAAGTTTTCATTCAGCTGTAACTTTGCAGTTCAACTAGGATGAAGGAAAGACGTTGAACGAACAAAATGTCCTTAAGGCAGGCAGAGGTTTACGAACAGCACCTGAAGGCAGCACGGGGGGGCGTTTCCACTGTAGCCGTCGCTGCGTCGCCTGCCGGCTCAGCCTGATCTCTCCTCCTCTCCCTCCTCTTCCTATTATTTCTCACCGCATCTCCTCTCCGCCACCTGCCACAGCCGCGACGCAGCGATGGAGAGCTGCTGCAAATTACTGTAAGATCGGAAAGAAGACCACAGGACGGAGAGACAGAGAGACACAGAGAGAGAGAGACAGGCGGCAGAGGGAAAGACAGATAGAGAGGGGAGACAGAGGGAAAGAGAAAGAAACGGAGCGGAGAGGCAGAAACATATGGTTTGTCTGAAGAGCGGCTGTTTCTGAACCAAACTTATTCAACCACCGTGATCAACCAGGAGAGACATCTTTGATTCCCGCATCTCATTTTTTTGACACTTTTTTTTTTTTTGCTTCATTTCTGCGTGCTCTCACCTGCGAGGCTGAGTCTTACCTCCACATCTGTTTGATTAGTTTGCTGGATTCATTGCGGCTGTTGGACGTCCCTGCACGCGCACACGCACACGGATCATCACAAGACGCGGTGCGGCAGCCTACAAAAGCTTCTTGCAACGAGGAAATTGAATTAGACAAGTTATCTCCACAGAAAAGGAGGACAAGAGAGGCTGGATCTCGGCTTCTCCTTCGTTTCCTCAACGTGTCTCCCCCCCGGCGGGCCCACCAGGAGTCTTTACGAGCCCCCCCCCCCACCACCTCTCTGTCCTCTCTCCTCCCCGGTAACAAGCCATGTCTGGACAGACTGTGTCCATCCCGGACGACCGGGCATTTGCCAGCTTCAAGGCGGAGTGTCTGAGCGAGGAGGGCTGGAATGAGAAATACAGGAGACGGGATATGACGGTGTGGAGCCAGGTCCTGGAGGAGGACAAGTCCGTCCACAAAATCAAGGTGAGACTAGTGTTTAACCCCCCAAAATATGTTAAAATACAGCAAAGTATGCACGTTTGAAAGACAAGTTTATTTATATAGCACCTTTCAGACGCAGGGTACTTCAAAGTGCTTTACAGGGGGCATAGAAATACGGGAGAATGGGAACAGTTGCAACACTTTTTGCGTTTCTCTCAGTTACTCAGATACTATTTGAAGTACACCAACAAAATCTTAACATATTGAATTCACGCCACAGCAACATCATTGAAAAATTGGTGCATATGGCATATTGTTCAAGATGTTTACTTGACAGTCAGATGTTGCAACTCACCCTAACCCTGTGGTCAGTCGCAACACGATCAATGGATGGCTGCAACATATTAAAAATACATGGAAATTTAATGATCGGCTTTTGCTTTTTGCCTCACAAAGCATAGTATTCCGAAAACGTGCAGTGTTTTTTATTTAAAATCAAATTACAGTGACTGAGTTTTGTTTGTTAATGCATGGAACATAGTCCTACCTTGAGTCAACGTGCAGATGCTACAGATGCTATTCAGTCTCTATATTTAAGTGTGTGTCATGAATAATGGAACGAGTCGCAATGCAACAAACTTTATTAAGCTTCTGTTTACTGTATAAAACTGCAACTGATTTTTGTCTCTCTTCAGATTGTGTGTACTGTAGTTATACAACTTTATTTACTAGAGATGCACCAATTTCAATTTTCTTGGCCGATTTCAATTTCTGATTTTTTATTTTTTTAGGGTCTGACCTGCCAATTTTGATTTTGGCCGACTCCGATTTTTTAGTCTTTCTAAGAACTATAACTGACAGCATTCCCAAGCATTTTTGCAACTCTTCTTGTAAAAAATAAATTAGATATTCATAATAAAACACTGACTGTTAAATATTCATTAAATACTATTTTACATTTTCTCCAAAGTCCTCCAGGCCAGGCCTTATTATAGTTGTATATTAAGATTATGAATCGCGTGAACGTGATCTCGCGAGATCAATCAATTTCGCAGGATTCCGCGGGACACAATTTCATGTGATCGCATGTGGCAGCAGATGCAAACAAACCAGACTGATACGGTGCAACAGTTTGCTGCAGTAAAACTTTGCTGTGAGAAAAACAGACGCAGAAGTTAAACGAGTCTGGATGAGAAAATGTTTGAGGAGACACATCAACACAGGTTGTTTATTCTTCAGTCAGAACAGGAGGTGAGATTTTAACTACCCCTCTGTGAACAGCAGTCTGCTGCTGGCTAACATTAGCATGAAGAGCTACAAAGTTTACGGCTGTTCTGCGACATTGTCAGCTGCTCTGTCTCGTTGTAGACTGTCTGTCTTCTTTTTATCCTGTTCTTGGAATCTGTCGCTGACACCATCTTCATGCAAACATGTGTCAGAGTGTGTGTAGCTGTGATCAGCGCTGTGATGGGTGTGATATCACATTCAGTTTGTCTGCTGCGCGCATGACGTGACCATCGTGCAGAACACGTGCGTGACAATGACGGGCACAGAATCGGATATGTGACACTGAGAGGGTCTAACTGAGCATGTGCAGTGTGAGGAACATAATTGGACCATATTTCTCATCGGAGGAATAATACTGTTGTAACTGACCCCTGTTGTAACCATGTCCAGTTTCCCCTACATTAAAAATAAGATGTGAAGAAAATATTAAATTACATTTAAAATACCATAAAAACAAAGGCAAAAGTTAGATTAATTATTGGAGAACTAACTCAATGATCTGCACAGCCACTTTCCATGTAATATGAGAAATATAACCAACCTTCATAGGAATAATAGAAAGTAGTGAGCTGCTAATAGTCATTTGCACCTCAAAGCAGAAAACGAAACGCTGCTGTTCTGTATAATCCAGTTGGCAGGAAAGTGCTTTATCTAAATTCCCATATGATTCAAACTGCTGACATGCTCTTACCACTTCTTTTTGCTGCATGGTTACTTATAGAGGCTTCTCCAACCCAATAATAGCTGGTTACATATCAGAGAAAATGTATTTAGATGACACAGCATAGTGTTTGTTTTATTTTCTGTTTGTATCTCTTTTCTATCTCTATTTTTGACTCTTCACATGCTGTAAGGATCATCAAGAAAGGTTATCTCATCTTTAGGGCTCGACTGATACTGAACTTTTGGGGCTGATGCCGATATTAGGGAGTAAACAAATTCTGATATCGATGTATTGGCCAATAATCTTAATACAAAATGTGATATAGAATAAAATATTCACATAAACACACATTTTTTTGCAATGATGATATCAGGGCACTGAAATAGGTAACTTTCATTGGTATTTTTAATAATTATAAATAACTATAAATTAAGCCACAAAAATAGAGCACAATGATTGTACATGTTAAACTTGAATTAAGAAACTAGAATAGATAACAAAAAAAAAAGCCTTCTTATAGGTGCAAATTGGACAACATATGCACCGATAGTGATATAGATTGATATAGCTGTGATGCCAATATTAAGTCGATAATATCAATCGACTGATATTTCGGTCAGGCTCTGATTTTTATTTATCACTTCTTCTTTCCTACCTCTATTTTTGACTTTTGAGCTGAGTGAATTTCCCGGCAAGGGATCAAATAAATCGTGTCGTGTCATGTCTTGTCTTGTCACTTTTTAAACACATTAAACAAAAGGGTAGTAGTCGCTGTATGATTGTAAGAGTGCAAATGTAAAGCCTGCAGTAGACAGTGAACACATCCTGTGTTAGATTCACTCCTCTATTTATAAATGTGTATAGGTAATGATTAGGGCTGCAATTCATCATTTATTACTACATTATTTTCATTATTGATTTAATTTTTTTCATTGTTGATCATTTTCACAATTAATTGATTTGTTTTTTGGTCCATAAAATGTCAGAAAATGGTGAGAAAGGCTGGACAGTGTTTCCCAAAGCCCAAAGGTAACATCCTCAGATGTCTTGTTTTGTCCACAACCCAGTATGTGGAACTGACAGTCATAGAGAAGTAAAGAAACCAGAAAATACTCACATTAAAGAAGCTAAACTCATAGAATTTGGACATTTTCCTTAAAAAAGTTATGCAAAAGGATTAATCAAGTATCAAAACAGTTGATGATACGTTTAATAGCTGACAAGTAATCCATTAATCAACTAATAAATGCAGCTTTAGTTGTGATTATAAAGTTATCCCTGATGCACACTATAAAAAAATCTCAGGAGTTGGCCTCAGGAGGCAGGTTTAATTCTCCAGAGACACCATGGTATTCCTCTGCCAGTGAAACTATTTTCAAGCCTCTACTCAAAAGCATATTAGGTTGTGTTGTTGCATATAATATGTCAGCTTACTTCTGTGTGGAGCTGGTTTTGCATTGATTTAACATGCCGACAAGGAAGTGAACAAAACCATGAACTGAAATAGTACAATAGACAATAGAACTGACTAGGCCTGGAAAAAAATGGTCAATTAGCCGATTATCTAATAGACAGAAAAAGAAATCAGTGATTTCTGTCATGAAATCTTTTATTCAGCATCTGAAATGTGAGTTTTGCTGCTTTTCTGTGTTTCATATTACTGTAAATTGAATATCTTTGGGTTTAACGACAGTGTGTGCTGGTTAAAGACATTATGTTGGGCAATGAAGACTTATATGGCATGAAATTAGTAGGAATTTTATTAACCAAATGACCAACCAGCCATTAATGTCAAACCAGTCTGACATTAAGATCACAAAGTGCAGTATGTGGAAAAAAAAAAAGTTCCTGATCATTGTTTATGTAAGGTAATAATGTGACAGGCATGTGAAAGTACTTGATGAGTAAACTTTGTTATCTACTCAAATAGCAGTCGTGGCGGTTCGTCTCAAATGTGAATGTTTGCTTTGGGAGTCGGCGTCATGAGCACAGCGATGTTACTTTAAGCCATGGAAAAACTGCTGTGTACCAGCTAACACATTATGTTGTACCACAGTCATTAATAATGCTTTGTTACTGTTCTAGGACAGAGACCCAGAGGAAAAAAAAAAACAAACTCACACTCTGCCTTCACAGCACATGGACAAAAACATGGAGCTACATCTTCAACAGGAATAGATGATTATAGAAGTGGTCTGAATTTCCACACAAGATGCAAAGTGAAAATTTTAAATATGTAGTTAATAACATCATTATGATAGTCAGTTGTGTAAAGGTGTGTGAATATTCATAAAAAAATAAAAAGAGACATAAAGATTTTTTGTTTTTCTACCTTAGAATGAGTCCACCATGCTGCATCGGCCTTGTCAATAACTTTTTTAAAAGGGCAAGAACTGAAAAAAGTGCAAAGGGGCTGTACATTTACATTTCCTGTGTTTGACCTGCAAAGTTAGGAATTTAAGTGTTTAAAACAACTCCACTTTATTAGTTGCCACAATTGAAAACGAAAAGTGCAGGAAAAAACAAAGCGTCTTTGTAATTCTACATTACAAGTAGTTTGTTCTTTTTATGAACTCAGCGTTTATTTAACATCTTGTTCATTCAGGCGACTCTCCTAAATGCCTGAGTTAAAACTTTAAGTACTGAGGTTGTCAAAGGGCCTGTTTCAGCCCCCGGGTCGTCAGTTAAACAGGCCTGTCCTACACAATTGGAAGGGGAGGGAGCAGTGAAGTGTTTGCAGTCTGCAAACTCGCCACTGGACACGTCCTTTAAAGAAAGTTAAATGCTGAATGCCATTGTATAGTTTGCTGGCTCAGCTGATCTGAGTCAACATATGATGTATCAATGCTTACCTACAGTACATTCATACATATATATATAAAAAAAATAGAGTAAAGTGATGTTATTTTCTCTTTTAGTTATTTGTTATATTAGTTATTTATTCTATTTTAGCTGTTCTATTATTGGCCTTATTAACACCCACTTAGTCATTAAATTTAGAGCTGCAACGAAAAGTTGATCTAATGAGAATTAGTTGCCAACTATTTTGATAATCGATTAATTGTTTCAGTCAGTTTTTCAGGCAAAAATGTGAAATATTTACTGCTTCCAGCTTACTAAAATGTAAGGATTTGCTGCTTTTCATCGCCAGTTACACTTAACTTCACTGTGCCAGAGCACAGTTCAGTCTCCACACAGCCTCAGACCTGACTGACTGGTAATTTAGTGGTTAGCTGGTTTAAGAATCTGTTGTGGTGCTCTCACTTTTGCTTCAAGACAGATTTGTCTTCACAGCTGACAGTTTTGGGAAGGTTGCTTCCACATTTACAATGTTAATAGAACTTACTGATCTGATCTGACATAAAAATAAAAAAAACTTTTTTCTCCCTTACATAGACACGGACATTAAACACATTCTCCTCTGTGTAAATGTGTGTTTGTGTACTTTCCTGTTGGTGTATCCGGGTCTGAGGAGCGTGAGCAAGCTACCAGGTGTTTACTTTGTGTGTGTGTACGTGTTCATAGGTGTGTGTCTGTTTGTGTGGGGGTGTGCAGGGGGTTACAACAGCAGAGGGCTTTTCCCAGCCCCCTCTTATCTATCTTTGTACCTGCGAGGCGCTTTCTTTCAGTTGTGTGTAGTGTAGTGGAACGGGCCAATCAGGATTGTGTAAATCAGCCTCATTTGCCTGAGTGATTCCTGAGGGTACATCCTGTGTGTGCAGAGGGAGAGGTGTACCATGTCTGCATCAAGCAGGGAATACAGTGTGTGTGTGTGTGTGTGTGTGTGTGTGTGTGTGTGTGTGTGTGTGTGTGTGTGTTTGTGTGTGTGTTTGTGCGTGTGTGTTTGTGTGCAGAGGGTAAGGTTCTGCTTATTCATGCTTTTTCATACAGGACAGGTGTGTTTCCTCATGACAGCTCTGCAAACAGAGAGAAGTAGAAAATGCACACAGACACACACGTTGGAGTTAGGGTGGGGTTTATATCTATAACTGGCAGTTTATCTTTATGTAAATATGACAGTTACGGGAGCTTTATTTTGCATGATACATTATTTTCTATCTGTATTTTTTTTTCAATTGTGTTCCTGTGCTTGTCTACACAAAAGGATGCCATTAATTGTAGTTGTGTGTAAATATGGTACAGGATTTCTGCAGGTACTTATGTAGGAGATAATGTACACTAAGCGAGTTATTATGATGAATTAAAGCCTACTCGCTGCACATAATCCCACATTATCCCCCTTGTTACATGCTATTAAAATCAATCATTCGATGCAAAATCTTTTAGGAGCAGTATGTAACAATTGTGCATTCAAAAATGGCCACTGCAGTCCAAATAGCAAGTCGGAGCCATAGTCTGTATATTAAATAGGTTGGAAATCCTATTTAATATACAGTCGCTGGTTCATGGAAGTTGTTTCTCCTGTCCCCTCCTCCTCAGGCTTAAGGAAGCTCAGGCAGGCGGCAGAAACACTGAAGGAGCTCAAGGAGAAAACAACATTAGAGTCTGACAGTAACAAGCAAAAACGATTCCTCCGCTGCAGTAGACCAGTATTCAGTGTTCTGTGAGGTAAAATGCTTATGTAACAGCAGTTTCCCATCAGAAAAAGTTGTTTGACACCAAGATAGAATAGTGAAAATATCCTAAATATAGAATACACTTACATTTGTATTGGTTGTATTTGTTTATTTATGCTTTTTTAGTGTTGTTGTTGACCCTGTTCACAGCAGTACATTGCTTAGCTTCCTACATTGGTACTTCTGCTTCTTCTCCAAACTGTAGCTGTGCCGATGGGCATCTTTTGCAGATAATACACTAAGTTCCTTTTCAAATACTTTGAACTATCCCTTTAATATGCTACACCACCATCTATACCCACTGCTGCCACTCCATCATCTACTGCTGACCTCTAAGTGATGATGGGCGTTCCCAACCCACCTCTCTGAATTATGTTACACTGATCCAATAATCCAAGGAATAATTACAAAGACTGTTTACATTGACTTATGTTTACTATACACTCATAGTAAGATCCCGCACAGTGTGTCGCCGATGAAACAGAAATCGAAGTACCAGTGAGGTCTTAAAATGTACGAAAGGGTGTCAGGATTCCTGCATATACCCTGTGGTAGTGTGTATATGTAGGTGTGTGTGTGTTTTTGTGTGTGTGTGTGAGGGTAGAGGCATCAGTGATGCCACAGATACAGCTCTTCTATTTATAGCCAAAATAAAAGCATGCTTCTTTGCTGATGCGTGTCGAATGATTAATGTGAGTGTTGAGACTTAACGCTCTCTTCCTGTCTCAGTTTCCACTCTTCACTATAGCGTTAATAACAACAGCGAAGAAGAAGTGATGCAACCACATCAGAGAGCGAGACGGAGAACAGACTGGCAATCATCATCATTATCATTAGCCACCTAATTGTCATCAGCCCCATTATCAGCGTGATCATCCCCACTGCCATAGTCATCAATAATGACTTTTGTATCACGGCGTAATCACAGCTGTCATCACTCACGTCAGCCTTCATCATCATCATCATCATCATCGGATCATTTGTCAGGACACAACTCCACACACAATGCACAGTGTGTGTTAGTGTGTAGGTGGTTGTGTTTACCTTAATAGTTTGACAGCTGCCTGTTCATACACACACACACACATATACACACACTGTAGTGTTGTAACAGTATATATATGGTAAGATCAGAAAAATGTCTCAACACTGTACCTGACTGTGATGATATCCACCATCCTGGGATGTTTGTCTGTCACAGTTTTAATATTAAATTGAAAACCAATGTGCAGAATCGCCATTCTGCCTTTTTTTTTTCAGTATTTTGTCATATAGTCAAGAATATCACAGAATACCCTAAAATATCCTGATATTATTTTATATTGCCCACATCTAGTGTGTTTTCTATCTTTTGAAATAATAAGGATTAATCAATCATTGATTGTTAACAGAATTTGCAACCCTAACTGGGATATTACAAACTTAATTCTTAATTTTAAATTTTATTTTCTAAAAGGACTGCTACTGACTGCTGCATTGTTTTTGTTTTGCACACATACATAAATAATTCAAGCAACCATTGCCAAAGACAGTTGCAGTCATTGCAGCATACCTTAATTTTATTTTAATACAGATGGAAAGCAGAAGCACTTAAAGCTAAAAGGAAAACACATTTTATACAAACACTGTGCGCATCAGATATATTATTTAATAAAGGACATTTTTTGTAGACCTACCTTGACTATAGATTTTCTGCATTCAACCAACGGTTAAGTCAATTTTTAAGAACACTATCAATATCATCATATTGATTTTTCATCATGATGTCATTGTGGCGATTCTAACATTCTTTTAAATCTCCACCCTGAATCAGTGTTGAAAAGATGTTAAAACCGAACACCAAACATCACTTCTCCCCTGCTGACACAGAGGGAAGCCCGGCTCTGAATCACACACACACACACACACACACACACACAGACACACACACACACACACAGACACACACACACACCCGTCAGTTTCTTTTTTGTGCCTTCTGCTATCATGTATCAGCACCCAGAGGAGCAGATGATGGGAGCTGACAGGGTGGAGGGACAGAGGGAGGGAAGGAAGACAGTGGCAGGGAAGAGAAGAAAGAAAGCGTGGGTGTGTTGAGTGGGCTGGATGTGCGGGGGGTCAGAGGTGGTATCCTGAGTGGGCAGTGGGCACGGTGTGGACTCAGACCAGCCATTGTTTGTGTACCTACTTGTCCGCCTTTTTGTCTCCCTCTGTCTCTGTTTCCTCCTCCTGAACTCTCTTTCACCCGCCTGTCTGTATCTCCGTCTCCTTGCCTGCTTCATCTGTTGACTTCACCGAATTAGAGCGTAATAGAATTACGCACACGTGTACTTATCTGGCCGTATGTCTTCATCCTGCGCTGGACATGTTCGGCTCCCCACAGTTCTCTTCTTTCGTCTTTTCATTTGCTTTTCCTTCTTCCTCCTACTCCTGTTTCAGTTTGCTTGTGGATACAATGCATCCATTATTCTCTGTGGTCTTTTCTGACCCACGAGTCCCCAGCCAATCTGTCCACACACACACAGATATCAAGTATGAGACCTTAACTGACACCGGTGTACTAGTCTGGCGTAGGCAGACCTGTCTCCACACTTTGCTTTAGCTTTGTGCTGGTGTACTGTCATTATTTGCTCATGTTTGCCTTCTGTGTATGTATATTACATTTCACATTTACAGTGTCTGTTTTTCTTTCTTAGGTACATCAACAAACATGGCTTTAGCACAGATATCATACGCTTTATTCTGAAACTCTGATCATACTGTATTAGGGCTGGGACTGTACACTCATCTCCTGATTAGATACTTTCACAATGCTTGTTTTTTTTTTTTTTTCAATTTGATATGTATTCTTAAGCGTTGTGATTCAATATTATGATTTATTGTGATTTTTGTTTGCACTAGACCATGCAGAAAAAATTAAATTATACACTTCGAGAGACCGTATACCATGATGGATACTTCTAAAAACAATGCACATCACATGTCAGTCAGTCTTTCTTAGTTTTATTTCAGCAGTGTCATTGCTCTACTGCTTATAAAAGTAGTACTTTTTAAAGTAAACCTCAGCTGTTCCTGCTCATCAAGCTGTTGCCATAAAAAATAGTAAATTAAATAAGATGTTAGGTCAGAATTAACAGAGCCCATGGAAACTGCACACAGCACAGAGTAATATATTGAGTTAGCCATGTGAAATCAGAATCTATTGTTTGTTTCCACAAATCAGAGGAAATATATGCCTGAAAGCATAAACACACGTCATTTTATGTAAGCCACGATCCGTTTATTAAGATAGTATTACTGTGATTGTGCTAATTTTCATTAGCGCATCAAGGGAATTCACATTATGTGTTAGCACTGAGCTAACAGACTGAGCACTACTGATTTATATCTAAAAATAAATGATTCAGGGATCGTAAATTCTCCCACCCCGATACTGTATTCTTTTATTGTTGTAGTTCTGGTATGGAGGGTTCATATTGAAGAGTCAGACACATGCCTGTAGTTTTGCAACGAGCAAAGCATCTCCTTTTACTGTTGTCAACAGGAATCATCAAGCATCGGGTTTTTTGGAATTATAATGTCAGTCTGCAGCCATACCCTCATTCTGTACCTCACAATCTGTCTCTTACCACTCGCAGAACAATTTCCAAGGTAATAACTGAATATTTGTGAAGGTTATAACAATTGGCTTTAACAGACTGCCATTGCATTAATTTGGGCAGAGCTGTATCAGATGACTCTAAAACCACTAATCATATTTGAACAGTCACTGACTTCATCTCAGTCTCTGTTGGCCTCCTCATTTCTGGTTTCTTGCTCATGGCGCTGGAAACTTTACGTCTGTCTTTTACTGACTTAGTTATACCACAATGTAGGAATACTTTATTACAATTAAAAGTCCTTAATTCAAAATGTCAAGTATAGAAGTATTAACAGCAAAATACACTACATACAATAATGCAGAATGACCTCTTTCAGCCCCAGCTTGTCAAGATTAAGCTATTTTTCTTACATCTTTTCTAACAACATCTTTCCATTTCCAAAAAGCGTTCCATAACCAGACCCAATGGGTAAACATACAAGCATAATAGAGCTCACTGAACTTCCTCATATCTCCCATCTCCTCCCTCCAGTAAGTCAAATTGTCCTAAGATGTCCATAAAGGACATACATGCATATATTATAAAGCTCATAATGTTCAGTTTTTGTTGACACTGTCGGAAGTGTGTTGATTCAATTATATGTTCATTACTGAGGACATTGTTAAAGGTGATGTTGGACTCGGAAAAAATTATTTTACGAGGTATATATCCAATTTTTTGTCCCAAGTACTAATATAAATGTATGTTCATTTGTTGCTACAGATGTCACCTTTACAAAGGATGTGACCACACAGATTTTATGTGTATAGATGAATATAGATGTATATAGGATGTGGTTTTATTGGCTTGTGTGACTGCTGTCCTGCCTGATATTCAGACATCTACCTCTTCTTATTCTTGCATTCAGTGTGTATTAACCTGCTCTCTGCATCTGTTCTACATGGTTTTGTTCTCAGTGAGGGGTCTGTGTTTGAGGGATGTCATTTCAACTTAACATTCTCAGTTTTCTTTGTGTCACAGTGTGGCTGGTTGTGAAGCCCTGTGAGGTTGCGGTTATGTCTAAGGGCTAATCTGAATAAAATTGATTTAAACAGCAGTGGTGCCGCAACAAGTGAGCATAGCCGTCACATACAGTGCACACAGGGACATGTTGTTCATGTCCACTTCGTATTCAGAGGTAGTAAAAATATTTCCTGAACAAATGGGTTGGAAGCCAAAATGGGACATTAAGAGTTCTAATGATATCTGGTCCCCCAGGACAATTAACTTCACTCAATTTGGGTCTTTGCCTGAAAAGCTTTACAGAAATTGGGACTTTTTGTTCTCCATCCTCACTTTTACCATTCTACCCATCTACATTTTTACCTGCCTTTTATTTCCTAACATCATCTGTCATTTTCTCCTCAGTGGAACTTTAAATAAAGAAAATGCTCCTCGTGATCCTTTGTTCTACATGAGTATTTGATAGGAAAATTGTTAATGTGTTTAGTTGGTGAATTAAAGACTACATATATAGCACAAAATATTCCAGTCTAAGCTCCGATTAACATAATGACATACTACTTATTATTATTATTATAATTACAGAATTCTTTTGCAATCCAAGTGTTTGATGATGTTTAAAAGTAGGTGTTTCTTCTTCAGACCAGAAATTTTGGCTTTTCTTTTGTGCAGACATCTCTACACCAGACTGCAATCTGTTGGCAAGTTGGTTTTGTTTACAACACACAGAGCTGACTACAAACAGTGGTGGCGGCGACCCCTTTTGACTCCAGTTGAACCTCACTAAGCTCCGCCCCTTTAGATACTGTACTTAGCCTATGCACTCTGCTAGGCTCATCTATGTAAAAAAAACAAAACAAAATGCTAGCAGACTAGCTAGCCAATCTACAAGAATTTGTCAGATATCTAGTTACATCTGATAGCTAATGTTAGCAGAATGATAGCAAACTAGGTATCTAATCTACAGCAATTGTTAGCTAGCTAGTTAGCTAGTGTTTCGCTAACATGAGCTAACTTAAGATGTCACTTTCATATATCTCTTTTGTACAGGTTTTGTACAGCAACATTTTTTAACAGAAGACAGTTGACCGAGGTTCCACCAGGAACCAGTCTGACTCAACTGTATTGGTGCACAGGGTAAAAAGGGGCGGGACTTAGGAAGGGTAAACTAAGATGCATATTCTGAATGCACTGTATACATGTAATGCTCCTAAGAGCCAAATAATATCAGCATATCCCTCATGTCTTAATTGGAAAATGTTACATTCAGAATAAGGCCTTATTAGGAATATCCAAATTAAATATTCTGTTAACAGGACCTGTATTGCATTCAGAATATTGTTCTTTTTGTAATAGTTAGTGTGCATGTAAACATGGCCAGGTGTTGTAGTTTTTGTTCATGTATAGATGCAGATATTTAGGTTTGTCTCTCTGACAATCTTGTTCTGTTGGCATCCTAACACATTAAACAAAGATGATAAACATGGTAAACATTGTACTTGACAGCAACATGTTAGTGTTGTCAGAGCATGTTAGCATACTGATGTTAGCCCTGCTGTGTGTAAATGCAGACTCAGAGAGCTGCTGGCATGGTTGTAGACTAGGGTTGCAAATTGTAAACAGAGCGCGCTCACACAAATCATCTCAGCTGTATTTCAGTTCATTCTTTATTTGATAGTAGAATGATTACATTTCATGTGATCGATCAATTCTTACTGATGATTGTTTATAAATCAATGAATCACCCCTACAGTAGACCATTAGATGTGTTATTTCACTCTTTCACATAATAGAATTATAAGTGAGTGATTGTAAGTAAAGGATTTTGTAGATCCACATCTGAATGAGCCCGTCAGATGACACTTATTTAAATGGAACGTGCATATTTGGTGCTGTTACACAAGAGGTGAGCACATTTCACTGTTGTTGTTATAAGATGAGAGGAGACCTCCCATTTAAGCAGCTGTATAGCCAAATGTAGAGAGAAGCTGGTGATCATTTTGTTAAATTAAGCCCTTTGGGAACAAGTGAAAGAAGGTGGTGCAGATTGCGCTTTAAACCCTCTGGACTGATTTGTAATGGGACTTAAAACCATCTGGGACAGACAACCACCCTCGGTCCATTTCTGTCTCATTTACTCTTCTCCTCTTGCTCTGTTTTTTTTTTTTTTTAATCTCCATCTCTCTCTCTCTTTGCCTCTCACTTTCATACTGTCCCTTTGTGTCACTCATCCTCCATTGCTCTGTCCTTCTTTGTCACTGTTATTATTAAGACTAATTCCCCCTGACAATTGTAGCTGTAGTAACAGCTGTACTCTCGCGCTGCAGACTTCTCTTTACTCAGGGTGTATGTACAGTGCAATCTGCTCCAAACCTGATATAGGCATCAGTCTCTATGGTTTCCAGTCATAAGTCAAGGATAAATCAACGGAAGTACGGATGTATAAACATTTCATTCCTCTTAGATTTTGCTTTAAAATCTTTTTTTTATGTAGATTTTAGGATCCAAAATGCATGCTGGTGTGTTTTGGCTGACATCACTTTTTGAATGTCTTGTTGAATCTGGGTTGCAGCATGAATCTAGTCAATCTCCTTTCTGGTTTTAATAACTGTGCATATTAGGGGTAGATCAATATGTTTTTTCAGGGCTGATACTGATTATTAGTAATCAAGTGATAACTAATATTTGGAACAAATATACTTTCGCAGAAAACATTAAAATATTGGCGTCAAAGTTTGTTATAATACAAATTCCAACACAAAACTTAAGCTGCAATTCCTACAATTCCTTGAAACATTATGAAACTTTTCAACATTGTCTTAAAACAAAGCGTGCATGGAGCCGCCTGCAGCTTTTCTTATAGTTGACTGAAAATTTTGATAAAACACAGCACAGCAGCCTTCAGGGTTATGGCATGTATCCAATCAGATGGTGTTGTGGCCAGGACACTTAGTGAGACAACAGGACGGTGACTACCAGGACACAAAGTTAGCGCCAGCCACCACCCACATGCTGGTAAAACATGCAAATGGGTGGTAGATTTGTTTTCTCATGAATTAAAAAGCAACAAACAATAGTTATCTATTGAGTTGCTAATAAAATTTGAATGTTTACTATCCATTTGGCTGATGGACCAGAAAGTTATTGTTGCACCCTGGTGGCTATAGACAGAAGCAGCTGCATTAGAGCCAAAGCAGCACTTTTTTAAAAATGTATTTATCTAATATGCAATCAGATTACAATAATTGTAAAGATCCTGAATATAGGGTCTGATAATCAGCCAGGCCAATAAAGCAGTTGAGTACATATCTGTCATGATTTTATGCCAACAGGCACCGCTCATGTCCAGTTGTCCCTGGGATAATAAAAATAGCACCTGTGACACAATGATACGACGTCTTAGGAACCAGCAGAAAAACTTATTATTACAAATGAAATTATCACGTTTATGTATCATGAAATATATTTCATTTTAATTGTTAGAGGTTCAACATCTAAAAATGTGAGGTGGCACCAACTCAATGCTGTGTCACATGTGCTTACGCATAGAGATCTGCAGTCCACTTTTTTCATTTTTGACCCGATTCCGAAGTCTGAATTTTTAATTCTTCTGATAAAGATACTAAAGCGATACCAGAGGTTTTTTTTTTCTTAATTTCCCATGATGCATTTCAGAGGTGAAGTTCAAAAAATGCAAATTTTACTTTTACTAAGTTACTTTATCTTAGTGTTTGTAATGCGTCTACTCAGAACATGTTGGTTTATGTTGGTAATTATCATTTTTGTGCTTCAGCTCTATTTTTGAACAACAACTTGGAAAACAGTTCCCCTGTAAAACACACTAATGTGAATTCAACATAAAAAGTGTATTCATTTTGCATTGTGTAACATAGTGCATACAAGTATAAAACACACAAGCTGGTTGAATTTAGATGGGAACATGGAACGGTCTAATATCCGAATCATCTGAATTACATTAATACCCCCATACCCCCAGTGCCATATTGGATTGGAATGGTCCGGTCTTTCCTTTACCCACAGTCATGGTGTTTAAAATAAAATAGTTTACTATGTTCAAAGTGTGTGTATGTAAACTTTGCTTTATTCCAAATATTAACAGGTTTGCAGTTTAAATTGATCCATTCATTGATAAAATAAACAACAGTAACCAATGAGCACAAGAATAATGAAAAATACTGAAAACTTATTGTGGACACTCAGGGTTTTCTTTTTGTTTTTTTTTATTAAAGTGCTGGGAAATTCCATTGCAGACCAGATTGAGTCAATGAAGTGATGTGACTTACTGCAAACAAGTAATTAAACCATATTTATCATGCAGAATGAAAAAAAGAGCAACATCAGTTTGGGTCAGTGGTTATTAATCTGGGACAGATGAAAGTAGAATTCAGGACTGCTGAGGGTTTTACTGAGGTAAAAAGTAAATTTTTGAGCCGACAGCAGGGGAACTGTGGATGTATAGTTCCTCTAAAAATCTCGCACTCAGACCCCCTGATACCCTGTCACTCTCACAGACCATTTGACAGACTGTTCGTCCGTCCAGGTCCTGTACTGATCATGTTGATTTCTGTTTTAACAGCTCAGGTCTAGTAATGACTCCTCTATGGTCAGTCACCGGTCTCTTGATTTTCTTATAATATTCTCTTTCTCTCACTCTGGCTCACACACACACGCACACACACACACACACACACACACAGATAAATATGGCAACTGATGTGTAAAAGATTAGACATCAGATGGTCAGAGAGTGTCAGTGTCAGAAAACAGCGAACGAGACTGTGTGTGTGTGTGTGTGTTTCTGACTTGGCCTACTTTCAGGGACACATTTCAGGCTAAAGACTAGATAATTTGGGATCGCTTGTCCTAATGGGGTCAAAAATTGTGTCTCCAATTGGGGAAAAAGCTGATTTTTGGCTCAGTGTTTAATGTTGGGTGTAGATTAAGATCAGGTTTAGGGTAAATCTCCAGGAAATAAATGCCAATCTATGCCCACAGAAGTGATCCATGTCACTGTAGAGTGGTGTGTAAGAGTGTGTTCAGAATCCCTCAGCAATTATATTTACGCACTGCATCTTAATTTATTTGTTCTGTTTGCATGTTTGTATTTGTTTTGATGTGTTCACCTGGGTGTCTGTTTGTGTCGAACAGTAACGGACTGTAGCTCTGCTCAACAGTGACACAGTAATGTACTGTGAATTTATGGGATGCAGCTTCATTAAAATCTAATGCATTTTCCTGCTTCATACTTTGCATTGGACAGAGCTCTGAAATATTTAGCATGAGTTATATTTCAGTCTGGTTTAGTCTATGATTCACTTATTATTATCCCCTTATTATCCCCTGTGCTTATGCTCGGCTCGTCCAGAGCTAATCTCGAATACTACTGGACCGATCAGCCCAATGTTTTGTGGTGCACGTTCATGGTTGTGTGCTGAAGGACCTCTGTGATTCAGTTTTCTTTTTTGTTTTTTTTCATTATGTTTTCAGGTCATCCATCACTGTAAAGAATTTCACTGTAAAATAAAAGTAAACTACTGGCAGCAGAAACACCAGCATTTTATTGTTATTTTTATTTTATAGTGCATCTGCTGCAATTTGTTTTAACAGTATATTACTGTATATTGGATTACAGTATATGACAGAAGGATAACTGGGAGTTTCATGGCATATTACTGTTTATTTTCAGCTAATTTCCGAGCTAGCTACAGAGCTTGCGTTTGCAACATTAGCAACCTGAATTAATGAATCAGATCTAATGAAACTTGAAATATCAATAGTTAATAATCATGCAGACAAAACAATACTGAACAAACTGTAAACTGTAAAATAAGTGTAACTTTACCTCCTTGGTTGAACTCAGCATGAACTTCTCTTGTTAGAATGATGACATACTGAATCTGCGCTGTCCAGCGTCACATTCAGGAGCAGCCAATCATGTGGCATCACTGAAGAATGAGCAGTGTGAGCAGTTTGATTAATAAAAAACAATTCTAATAACATAACAGAAACAAACAACTAGGGCTGCAACTAACGATTATTTTCATAGTCGATTAATCGGTCAGTTATTTTCTCGATTAAAAGCTGTTTGTTTTAAAGTGATGAAAATGGTGAAAAATGTCAATCACTGTCTCACAAAGTTCAAGATGACGTCTTCAAATGTCTTGTTTTACTCACAACCCAAAGATATTCAGATTACTGTTAGACAGGAGTAAAGAAACCAAAAAATATTCACATTTAAGAAGCTGAAACTTTGCTTTTTTTCTTTAAAAAAAATTACTAAAAATGATTGGTCAATTATCAGAATAGTTTGCAGTAATTTAATAAGCGATTAATAATCAATTAATCATTGTAGCGCAACAATCACCAGTACAATGTTGATGGATAGAGACGTGTAAAGGCAAGGTAGCACATTTTTTCGCTGCCTGACAGAAAATACTGCATTATGCTGATAAACTACAGTTATCTACTGTTATGGTTAATCAGCTGTGTTACTCCACCGTAAATAACTGATCAGATATTGATGGTCAAAGGTCAAAGTTTCAGTATGAACAGCGACAAACTCTGTAGCTCTCTTCAACAATGACAAAGCACTTTACTTTGAATGTATGCGATGCAGTTCATTAAAATCTAATGTATTTTCCTGCTTCATGCCATGCATTGGATAGAGCTCTGAAATATTTATCACGAGTTGTGTATTTAAATCTGGTTTAGCGTGTGATTCAGTTATGCTAGCTCTGTGTCCATTGTCTTTATTGTCTAAAAATGACGTCTGTCTCTCTCTCTGTTTGTCTCTCTCAGTGTCAGATGGTATGTAAGGACGTGTCAGCTGAGACCATGTATGATGTCCTCCACGACATCGAATACAGGAAGAAATGGGACACAAATGTCATGGAGACCTTCGATATCGGGAAACTCACGGTCAATGCGGATGTTGGTTACTACGCATGTATGTGACACAGTCATGTGTGAACATGTGCTATTTACAGAAAGTGTCTGCATCCATTTGTCACTAATATGATGTGTGAAGGGAAGCAGAGACCCGCACGTTGATTTGCAATATTTTATTCACCAGATTTATCTTGCTTTTTGACAGGGGGTTGTCCGCAACCTTTTCGGAACCGCGACGTCATCACGCTTCGCTCCTGGCTGCAGATAGGGAAAGATTACATCATCATGAACTACTCTGTCAAACATGTTGTGAGTATCCACACACACACACACACACACACACACACACACACACTCACACAATGGGCTTGCACATGATCAGCTGGGGCCCTGCTCATTCACCCCTCTATAACTCATGTGCGTGTGTGTTCAAAGGTGCATTGTGAAACAAATGGCCTGTTTTGAAATGAGTGCTCATTGGGTGAGCCGACATGAGCGTGATCCAGTTTAGCAAGTTCAAGGGCGTTGTGCTGTATAAAATAAATCCTTTAATATTTGCAGAAAGTTGGCGATACTAAGCTCTGTGTGTGTGTGTGTGTGTGTGTGTGTGTGTGTGTGTGTGTGTGTGTGTGTGTGTGTGTGTGTGTGTGTGTGTGTGTGTGCGTGTGTGTGTGCGTGTGATTTAAACAGCCACAGCATGCAGGAAGTAAAGAGAATCTGGCACCTTCCTAAAGAGAGAGCCCTCCCTTACCTCATGCCCTGCATGCTTTTACCTGAGAGAATGATAGATAGCTGTGTCCTGGCAACTGTATGATAGTTCATTTGATTCTGTTTGATATATTGTGTGTTTAGCTCGTCTTCCAGTCAGTTTTTTTTTTAAGAAGAATGCCAAAGGCCAGTAAAACAAACAGACTGATTAAAGACCGTGTGAGTGACTTTCAGTTTGGAACCAGGCCCGAATCCTCAGCCTTTAGTTTGGCTGTAATTCTGCATTTCTAGTCCAACTGAGAGAAGAGGAATACTCTGTACTCATCATCACCTCTCCCCAAGGGTAGCAGTAACAACAGGTTATTTTTTTTTATTATTGATTGATCTATCTATTTCACAATGTTCTTAACAGCTTATGTTGTCTCAGAAATCACAAAAAACCTCAAGGTATAAAACAATTAAAATGCCTTTTACACAACATGGTCAGATTAGACCTTAAAAAAAACTCTGATGTGTGGGAGTCAAAAACAGAAAAAAATTGTTTTGTATGACTAAAAAACAGAGAATATTGATCTTATTTGGGCTGCAATTATAGATTACTTTCTTAATCAATTAATCTGAAATTATTTTCATGATTAATTGATCAATCATGTAGTCTATAAAATGTCAACAACATTGTAAAAAAAAATGCTTATTGCCATTTCTCAAAGCCCAAAGTGCCGTCATGAAATTGCTTCTTTTGTCCAACTTAAGAATCCAAAACCCAAAGACCATTTCTTTACTCTCGTAAATGACAAAGAAGCTGGAACCAGCTAATGTTGAAAAAGTGACTAAAATTAGTCCTTTTTTTTTCCTCTACAGTTCACTATCACATAATCCAGAAAAGGCAGCAATGTTTGGCATTTTTGCTATAAAAACGACTTATTTGAAAAATTGATTATTAAAATAGTTGCTTATTAATTTTCTGATGATCAGCTAATGAGTTAAATAAGTAACTGTATCTGCTTTACAGTATCTGTCTCCATCTGTCTTCCTGTTTTTACGTCTTTCCTCTTTTTTCATGCCTTCATCTTTCTTGCCTCTCTGTCTCTTTTCCTCTCTGTCGTTTTCCCTCGTGCTCTCAGTTTCAGTCACTAATATAATGTTTACAAAAGGATAAGACCTCTCATGTGATTGTAGGCGGTTGACTTCCACCTTCCCTTCCGCATTCCTCCATCAGTAAGTGGTTTGCAAAATAATAGACAGTCCATGTGCATGGGAGTGCGTGTGATTAGCCAAGGTCACTGTTGATAGTCAGTAGAATTTGAGACCTTGACTAGTGGAGTGCAGCTTAACAGGATACTTACTGTAATAGAGGGCTGAATTCACACGTTCACCGCCAGGAGTCAGTCCACTTGTACTGTATTTGACACCACAGTCACCTGCGGTCTGTCCCATGATTAATAACAACTGCTTGGAAAAGTTTTCAGCTGTCAGTAACTGTGGTTTGCTTTAAAGCAAAACTTGCTATTGGGCAGATTGTGATAGAGTCAAATTTGTACTTGCAAGAAGAGCCTGTTTATCTACATTAGGACTGCAGGTAATGACTAGTCATGACTGCTCTATCAGTTGATCTATTGAGTGCTTTTTTAGCCACAGTGGTGGCATGGCTCCGGCCTCTCGGCTGGTCCATCAACTTGGTCTTTAGTGAAGTCAACTATTGGATGGATGAATTTTGTACAAGCAATCATGGTTCTCAGAGGATGACTTTGTCGATATCTAGACTTTTCTACACGCCACCATCCAGTCAAAGATTTTATTTGTCCAGCAGTTTATGACCTACAACACTGTATCAGGGGAGGAGAAAATGCATCTAAAGCTGTAATATGTAACGTTTCTGCAGTAAAACACAAGATTTATATTATTTTGTTGAGTTGTGGACTTACATTATCCCAAATGTTTCCAACAATGTTAAAATCCATAATTTATTCCAGGAAACGATGCATTTCCTGCTAGCTGTTGCTAGTTTGTATAACCTCTGGGGAAATACATCGGGGGACGTGAAATACAATTTTGGTGTGAGTTGTCTAGTTTTGGAGATATTGGCTATAGATGTCTGCCTTCTCTCAAATAAAATTGGACTAAATAGCAGTGGAAGTCCTGTGCTACTTTAGCACCAAAAATATATTTGAAACAAGTGTCTGTTTAAAAAAAAAATCATGATCCGGTTGCTCAAAATAATTTACAAACCTTGCTGTGGGCAGTTTCATGCAGGAACTACTCTCCTGCTGCAGTCGAATTTACCATAATGTCTTTCCTTCTCATTAAAATAAAGTAGTTTCTACATGAAACTGCTCAAAACAAGGTCTGTGAATTATTCTGAGTAACCAGGTCATGATTTTCAGAAATCATGGTTTTGAATTTTGGTTGGTTTGGTTTGGTTTTGCAAGCGAGGTGCCCTTGAGTCCCATTATATTGGAAAGAGAGCAGATATCTTTACAGCCAATATCTCCAAAACTCTACAACTTGCACCAAAAAAAATCTAGAGGTACAAATAGCACTACAGGCCAGGGGAAAAATATGCATTTGATTTTAGGATGAACTGTCTCTTTAATCTACAGTGGTCCTAATAAGCTGTCATAATAACCAAATACCTGCAAAACAAACAAAATTCCCATCAACCTCAACTCAACTTTGTGTTAAGTGCAAAATTAGCAAATGTTAGCATGCTATCATAATAAAGTACACGATAAACTTTCTATACAGCGTGCTGACATTAGCATTTAGCTTAGTGCACCACTGTAAGGTTTCACACAGCTGATAACATGGCTGGTGACTCTGTGCCTTATTTATTAATCGTTGAATATGTCAAATGTCAAACTTAACAAATGGCTAGTGCAAGTTACCGGAGCCCAAAGTGATGACTTTTAATTACTTTTTTTGTTGGACCAACAGCCAAAAAACCACAAAGTTAAGTGAGTGCTTTATTAATCAACTAATTGATTGATCAGTTACTTCAGATATTCTGATTTCCTGGTATGGTGTATGTGTAAGACTGATGAGACAAACCTCATTGGTGACTAATGCTCCAAATTCATTCATTAACTCACATTATTACCCAGAAGCCTGCAGATGTAATGATTCACGAAAGCCGTCATCGTAATGCGCAACACAGCAGACATTCCCACAGTGTGACCTACAAGCAAAAAATGGTGCAAGCAACAAAATACAGTTGTATGAGTCCAAAAAGATGAAGCAGTTATTAGAAGTTCTCCCCTGATAAAGCTACTTTAGCTGACTGCTGTGCTGTGTGCTTCTTAAGGGCTCCGCAGTGTGCCTGTTCCAGTTAGCACTAACCAGCTAACCAGCACCGTATCATCATCATGAATAATGATATTTACATATATAGTCAAAGGAGCCAGCAGTGGGATAGAGAGGGCTGGAGCCGGCCTTTGCTGCTGTGTTATTCACAGGGTAGTGTGGACTGGATTTGCATCAGAAAGATGACTGTGATGCAGAAAATCAGCCTGACTGGCAGCACAAAGCACAACACAGAAAAACACCCCAGTGGTGCTTATTCTGCACAACTTACAGTATGTCGACCATTTGATACACGTTCATAAAAAGACATGTTTTTATTTTTAATAGTAATTTCTCTGAATATCTCGGTTTGTACTCATGCATTCATTGATGACTGATTATTCTAATTGGAGAAAACAAGTCATTTACCAGATAAGTTAATTAAAGCTACTACAGAAACTGTCATATTGTGCTGATTTTGGAGGCTCCACGGACAAAAGTGGTGGTTTTTCCACTGTAACAAAAAGCCAAATGTATAAAGTAAAAAAATCATTAATTATCTAAATACAAATTCTCCTCCTGGTTTTCTTTAACTAGTTACTAATATAATACTCATTGTAACTTTAATGATAATAAATATAAACACAGGCTTGTTTCAACTGATTACAGGGAGAATTAAGAAAAAGTATATAGAATCAACTGATCTTCCAGCTGATGGTCTCACTTGCTTATGTAGGTCATAAAGAGGCACCATTAATTAATACAGAGTGTTTCATAATCCAGTTAAAAAAAACTAAGTTAAAAACTCCTTGTAGTTGCTTTAAATCTGGAGTAGGGTTGCAAATTCATTAGAGCTGCAGCAGTTAGTCGATTAATCGATTAGTTGATTAGTCATTTAGTCGAGACAATTGGTCAATAGTCATTGGTTCCTCACTTGGGCTCTGAGCCACCCAATGGGGGGGCAGCAAAAATCACAAGGGGTCCTCAAGGCTTTTGCAAAACGCTGTTTACAAAACTATTTAAAAGGATACATTTTTATCCTCACACATAAATAGTAGGCCACACTTCTCTGACCTCTCATGATCTGTGATAATGAATTATTATTGTTATTTTGGTCAGGATGAGTGTGTGTGTGTGTGTGTGTGTGTGTGTGTGTGTGTGTGTGTGTGTGTGTGTGTATAAGTCTATTCTATTGGGTTGTTAAAAGAAACAAATGTTAAGCTTATGCTACAAAAACTATATTTACCAAAGGTTGTTGTGAGAATGGAAACATCATTAGTGGTTTTAATTTTTGAAAATAAAGCTTTGGGCTCAGCTCAGCTTTTCTTCGACACAAGTCAGGGGGCTCCGAGGAAAAAAGGGTTGGGAGCCACTGGTTAGGTTATTTTTCAAGCAGAAAGGTCAACTTGGTCGTCCCAGCTTTTTAAGGGGTCTTTGGGTTTTGGACCGTTCGTTGGACAAAAGAAGCAATTTGAAAACGTCACCGTGGGATCTGGGAAATTTTCATGAGCATTTTTCACTCTTTGTTGATGTTTTACAGACTAACCAAAAGAATCATTCAATCGTAAATATATTCAGTAGATAATCAATAATGAAACTAATCATTAGTTGCAGCCTTAATTTTCATTAACCAATAACAACCAATTATTGATCAATCAGTAACAATTAATACGATTAAAAAGCACTTATCTTTCTCAGTTTTATTTTAACAGTTTTACTGGTAGTTATAAGAGTTATAATAAACATTATTTCATAAAGCATAAACAACTGAAGCAAACAGAATAATAAAACAATAAGGCTCATGCTCTTGTCTTGTCCTTATTCAATAAATGATGCTGCCAAACAAAATGATGTCACATGCGACACAGTTACTGCCATTTTCAGACCAATGGGGGAGAAATGAAACAAGAATATGCATGATCACTTAATGCATTTCTAATTGGTTCAATTCATACCTGTATTTAATGATTAATCATGAGCATCCCTAATCAGGAGCAACCAAAAATGAAGATTGTACGGGGTGCTATATCCTGTTGAGGGCACTGGACAAGGGTGATGTTAATTCTAATAATAATCTGTGTGTGTGTGTGTGTGTGTGTGTGTGTGTGTGTGTGTGTGTGTGTGTGTGTGTGTGTTTCTTTGTCTCTGCAGAAATACCCTCCTAAAAAGGAGTTTGTGCGAGCCGTGTCTATTCAGACGGGCTACATGATCCAGTCCCAGGGACCCAACCACTGTATCCTTACTTACATGGCCCAGGTAGACCCACGAGGTAATTAAAACACAAACACACACACACAAACACACACAAGGACAAACTCATACAGACATGCATAAATACAAGTACACATGCACACGCACACACACACACACACACACACACACACACAGACAGTCGTCCCGGTGCATAACGCATGCTCAAAGTTGTAATGAATGATTCATTGCCCTGCCTTTATGTCAAAACGAATTACCATAGCAACCATATGAAGGACATAGTCTACTTCACTCTGCTTCCTCTCTCTCGCTCTGTCCCTCTTCCTCGTCCCTCTCTCTTTTGCTCTCTTCTTCCCTTCATTAATCTTTTCCTCTCGTTCTCCCTTTAATTCGTGTCTTCCCTGCCACTCTCTTGCTTGCGAGTGCTGATTGTGTAAACCTCTTTAATCTGGTTGCAGTGAGTAGTAAATTACAAAGCTTCACTTTGATCCTGGATGACATGACACGTAATAGAGCAAACGTTAAATCCCTCTTTTGTGTCCTCCCCGTCCTCCTCTTCCTCTTTTACTCTCTTTCTCTCTCTACCATTCATCCTCACACTTTCTTTTTCTGCTCGCTCTGCTCTCTCTTTGCAGGTTCGTTACCCAAGTGGATCGTCAACAAGTGTTCCCAGATCTTTGCTCCTCGGGTAAGTCATTTGCAGATTAGCACGGGTTCTGTGAGTGTGCCATGCATTTGTTGATGTGTTAATCCATAGGCACCGTGTGCACTGAGGTGGGCAGACCTTAAATGCATGTGAAAGATGTAATTTGTAAGAACTGGCCGCCTGTCAAAGTCGTACTCCAAACAAATGGGGGCAGCGTGTCACCAGAATCAGTATTAACTGTTGCTGCTGTTGGCTAGTTAGCTCAATTAGTTGCGCAGCAAGTGGTCCAATTAGCTGACTCGAGTCTGCCTTGACTGGGAGCTCAGAGCACCAGTTGGAGTGGTGGTGTTCAGGAGGTTTTTACGGTGCATTCTGTTTAGCTTGGAAATCAGAGGTCTAAGCTGGTAATGATGCCACACCTGAGTTGAACACATTCCTGTACAACAAGTTGGAAAACAAAGATAAATGCCTCCAGGAAAAACGTTGTTGTGCTTGATAATGCATTACGTGGTATTCGGTGCATACAAACACCACTGCTACATGTCCCAACATAGAAGTTGGACAGTACTGTGTGTGCGACTGGTTTAATGAGACCGAGATCGTATCATTCACGATACACTGTTATCATTTTTTCATGATGAGAAAAAAATTCATGTAACTTCAGTAGTGTCTGTTTGGTTACAAAAGATCAGTAATATGTGAGAAGTGCAAGAAGACTATAACAGCAAACAGGGGTACAACAAACTAATGTCCCCACCTCAAGCAGAAGCACCCTGTCTCACGAGGAGAGCTCAACAGCTATTCTGAGGTGTAAACCGAAAATATTTTTCATTATTTTGTCCCTCCATATAGAATATTGTTATTGCAGGATAAGATATGAAGTTTCATGGGGCGTTCCAGTTGAAATACCCAACTTGGAAATTTGCAGTTCAACTGAAACACCATTGGGAATGTGGAGGTGCAGCAGCAGTTAATCAGAGAACTGCCTGTTTACTGTTGGACTGAGAGCAGACTGGATGCTACAGTGACCCACTATCGCCTCTTGAGGTAGAAAGTGGTATTACAGGACAGGACACGCTGGGGGTAGCTGGTCAGCATCCTAACTTGAGTAGACACCTCTGCAACACTAGACATACACGTCTGTGACATAACATCATAAGTGTTACTTCTTTTGACAATTTTAATTGATTTTTGAATGATTTAAACAGGACTCCTGCACACTGTCCAACTTGCAATATGTCGTTTATTTGCGATGTTTCTGTACTAGAGCTTCATCAGGCAAACAGTTTTTTGTTCAAGAGAAGCCATCTTAAATAGGGAGTGGTCGTTTCTCCACAACCAATCCTGTTCCCACATCACCTATCTAAAAGGGAAATACATAATATAATGAATCAATTAGAAATACGGTACATGTGTTCATTGTACCGGGTGTGGGGGTTTTGTTTATCTAATATGTCTGTTTTTAACTTCTAATGTAAATACACCCTGATCAGCCTATACTCACAAAGGGAATCTGCAATATTTGCTGTTGAAATAATGATTTATTTGTAATTGATTGACAGTGTGCGGGAGTCCTTGTTCAATTTTTTGGTCTCCTCTCTCCAACACACCTATCTTTTTTAATAGATGTGTGAAGTGTCTCCTCCATTTCTGAGTGTTTTAAACAAAAAAATCTTACACATTGCACCTTTAACTTATAACCTATCATACATATTACAGAAACACATTGTTTACTGTGTTTGTTTCTTTGAGTGTGTGTGTGTTTGTACTTGTTGAAATAGGACAAAGATTCTCTGGAGAGCACCCTGGGATGGAGAAATCCCTTGATGATAGTCAGAAAATAGCTCAGCGAGATGCACAAATCCCGCTGAAATTACGCAAGACACAAGACAGATTTTCTGGCTGGCTGTTGTTGATGTTGTTTTTTCAGGAATCTTTTATGATTCAAAATATAGTACATAGATGGAGTATATAGAAATATTACCACTTGATTTCACCTTTTAAACCAATGATTATATTTAATTGGGTTTTTTAATTACATACTCTTGGATCTAATTGCTTTGGCATTTTTGGTACCATGAGAAAGTGTGGAGATGCTGAATGTTTTGGCTCTGACGCAGGATGACCTGGTACCTAAGTGAAGTTGTTGATGATCAGTACATATCTACAGAAAATAAACTGATGTTTTCACTAACTGGTTTTGTTTATCCATTCTGTTCTTATTTTTTAGGCAATGAAGAAGATCAACAAAGCCTGTTTGAAGTATACGGAGTGGAAGCAGAGACACAACCCTGGCTTCAAGCCCTGGCTCTACCCCGAACAGACTACATTACCCACCATCCCACTCTCGGAGCTCAGCATCCAGCATGCCGAGAGCCTGGAGAATATTGATGAGAGCTCTGCAGCTGAGACCCAGGACAGAGAAGACAGCGACTAACACACACACACACACACACACACACACACACATACACAGTCCACATAGCCCACATAGTCAAGGATTCATACACACACACACACACACACACACAGTAATGCAGGGTTACATGCATGCCTGATACACATCCATAATAACACATATGTGATTCTGTGTGTGTGTATGTGTGTATATACATGCACACACATACTTGCAAACATACTGTATATGCAGTTGCATATGCAGACATGCTAACAGTCACATGTATGAAAGCATTCATGCACACAGACAAACTCATCCTTAAGTAACTCCATCTCATACGTACATACATTATATATGAACACATACACATACAAACATGCAACATAGATGCACTCACAGATACACACCCACCCACTCAGAAGAAGCAGCAAAACTGTGTTTTTTACAGTCAGTAAACTAATTTCCATTGTATGATGGACCCTTAGGGCCACATTAAGGGGAAAATAGAGTGGAGGAAGTTTTTTTAATTTTGCATTTTGAGAATAAACTTCAGTTAAAGTGACAGGCATAAGGACAAATACATCAGAGGAGAAAGATGTTTGTTTTGCATTTTAAGAATAAAGTCAAAATGTTGAGAATAAGGTCAAAATGTAAAGAATAAAGCTGAAATACCATGTCTAGATTAAATTTAAAATGGTATTTTGAATTTCATTCTCAAAATTTCAACTTTATTCTCAAAATGCAAACTAAAAAAAAATCTTCCTTTTCTTATTTATTTGTTCTTATGCCTGGCACGAATGCTTAAAGTTCAACTTTATTCTTGACACTTTGACTTCTGATCTTCTGATTTTTTTTTTTTTTTTTTTTTTTAATCTTATCCCTGGTCTTAATACTCTTCTGTATAATAATCAGAAAAGGGGCTGTAATTGTGATTTTCTTTTTGTCATGACTGTTCAAGGGTAATATCAAAGTTTTCTAATTGGGACCAATGCAGATTATCACAGCAAAATGTATTTTTTAGTAAGAATTACTGTCAAAATGTTAAGTGACTAACCTGATAGTGGGAAAGTACGACCCCTGATGCTCATGTATACATACCTGTGTACACATATAAACGTACATCATTCATTTATACTACATTTATACACTCAGACATGCATATATACTCAGTTTGTCTCTTTATACTGGCACTGGGTATCAGTACTCAGTACCTTTAGGGTATTACTCAGAATAACCCAGTACCAAGTAGTAATGAAAATTCTCCAGTCAAACGATACCTGCAATCGATCCTTTTTGTACCCAGATATAGAAAAAGTTACTATTTTTATGGTTTTGCTCGCAGCCAATCACAGCAAGTGTTCTTTGATTAAGTTCAACGTGATTGGCCCACTACATGCTACAGCATCTACATACAGTCTGTGGTGTGGTGAAGAGATGCCACCAAAATATTCTTAAGTGTGGCTTTACTGCACAACAGTGGCGTCTGATAAAAAATAAATGATGATAAAATGATAAAAAAAATATAGAAGGATTATTTCAAAAGGTATCAAGTGAAGTACTCTATCGATATCGGTATGACTTTAAGAGCGCTGTATTGGTACTGGTATTGTCTTATTTTTTTTTAACCCAGTCCTAATTTCTACCCATGTTGTCTCTCTGTTACCCAGTATGTGTCTCCATCACGTTTTGTAAGCACATAATAAATACGCAGGTGTGCAGAAGGCAGCTGGAACCCCACCAAACCAACCTGCAACCCTCTCACACACACTCAAACACAGACACACAGATTTTACACTTACATGTACTGTCTTGCTCCTCTATTTGAGAGATGTATGAATGTATGTAGAGTTTAAAAAATTAAATACAGATTCCTACAGAGGTTTTCAAATTTCACTGGTGATCTGAGTCATTTTTTTCCCTCTGTATTTATTTGTGTATGTTACATGTTGTCGGTGGCTTTGCTTGAGTTGATGTCTGGGGCCGCGTGCATGGTTGTGCTGATGCTAAAATAGGTATAAAGAATCGCTGACCTGATTAACTGGTTGATCTGCTGTCATTCACACATTCTTTCAATAACACACACACCCACACACACACACACACACACACACAACCATTGATTTAAACGCCATGATTAGAACGCGGAAAAACACAGTGACATACAACCTATTGATAAACTGTTGTGTGTTTTGTTTGATTGCATGCACGCGTGTGCTTGCATGTGTGCGGCGTATGTGCGCGCAGTGGCCTAGATCAGAATTAGGAATCCTCCAATCTGTTGGCATGGCAACTCTGAGATCGACTCAGCACAGAGCAGAGACACAGAGAGATGAGAGCTCTCAAGTCACAGAGGAAGTGACTTATTGCAGGGTGTCCGCCCCTTCTACCCTATGTAGAATTAGAATAAAGAGGATGTATACTGTATACTGTAATGGCACCACGTGTGCAAGAGCTTTCTGTCTCTCTGTGGCGGGTTAATTAGATGACCTGAAGCAAACTCACATTCACAGTGACATGGTTTAACATATGGCTAAAGACTGCATTAAACATATTGGATACACATCAGCTGAGAAAATTATTTGACAGTCCATGAAGGTATTGGCCTGTCTGTGAGTGCCTCAGTAAGAGGAACACGGCATTGTAATTGTAAAAGAAAATAATAAATAAATAAATATATATATATATATACATGTCATCCTCTCTGACTGTTCCCTTTTTACAACATCCGCCTCTGCGTATGCACCTAATGAAATATGAATGATGAAGGAAATAGTATGGCAGGGATGCAAAAAGGCATGAGGTGTATACTGCCTTACAAAGCCAAAATGCAGTACTACATACTCAGACAAGATAACCAAAATCTTAACTGATGTTTATTTTTCCATATAACATTTTTAATTTAACAGAAATGCATAATTACGAGGAAAAAAAGCTTCGTAAATTTTGCAGGGAAAAAAAAAAACTACAAAACCAACCACACAGCTATCCAAAGCAAGACAGCCAAATCCTGCTTAAGCTAGCTAGAGATAGCCAAAGCTGCTAGCTAAACCCCTTAACTGTTAAATAAACTGATAAATATGTTAACTGTGGTTATCCCATACAAATAAGGCAGACGTTAAATCCAGTCATGAAAACTAAAAACAGGTCAAACTAGTCCCGCTAAAAAGCTAAATAGCCTAACATTAGCTTAGCAGAGTAGCATTAGCCTAACTGCCAGATCAGTTTTTGACTCTTGTGGATTTCACAGTTTTGTGTGATCAAGGTACTTTAAAATCACTTATTTAAACATACTAAGGAGTAAAGTGAGTAGTTATATAATTTCAAGGTAATCATTATTGTTATTTTTAAAAAAGTATTGGACAGAAAGCTGAAAGAACAAATTTTGATGGTTGATACTGTACTGATTTCCCATTGATTATATTAAGCTGCTTAATTTTTATTCCAAAGGTTCCCACCAATTATGTTTATTTATTTATTTAATTTTTTGTAAAATAATATAAAAAGACATAATACAGAAGAATTATATCCTATTCATCTGTTGCAGTTATCTCAGTCAACTTAAAAAATAATTTTTTTTTTTTTTTTCTCAACTTGAAGGGATTGTTCAGATTGTTTAATGTGAGGTTTTAGTGTATTACAATACAATAGGTGCCAGTTGGCTCACGCTCAGTCTGTAAGAAGCAGAGAGGAGTACCAGGACGGAAGAAGCCACTCAAAACAGGTCCACCTAAAAAAAAACATCCATGTAAGTTTCAGTGTACACTACATCGTTGCCTTACTTTCCTGTCAGACAGCCTTTTCTCGTTGGAAACCACAATCATATGGAAACTAGTTATAGCGCTCTCCAAACCAACCAAACTCCCTGGGTGAAATTAGTCGTTTCACTTTGCAGAAAGCACTGAAGTCACACACAAACCAAAAGATCGAGGCAGCGGTTAACACACAACTTTTGTGTTCTGAGAGGTAAAATGATGAATTTGACCATGGAGTTTGGTTGGTTTGGGGAGAGAGATATATTTGGCTTTTATAACAGCCGTTTCCAGTCAGAAAAGGGTGTCTGACAGTTAAGTAAAGTGCTGAAAATATTCTAAATATAGCATACACTCAAACTGATGTTGTGTTTTTAGGTGGTCCTTTTTTTAAGTGTCTAAAACATGTTTTGTTGCTGACCCCGTCCACAGCAGATTATTGCTTAGCTTCTGTGCCGGTACTCCTCTTTGCTTCTCCAAACTGCAGGTGCGCTAACGGTAGCTACTGTAAGTAGGTAAGTAAGTAACTATCGATCAGTGGCTCATACAACCTCACTTCAAATAATCCGAGCTATCCCCTTAAGCTTTTCTGGAGTTCACAGTACACAGCTCTGGTCTTTTCTTTTTTCTTTACTACAGCTGTTTATCCCTCTGCCCTCGTAAGTAACCATCCATCCATCCCCCGAGCCTTAATGAGGCCTCTTGCTCAGCCATCATCATTATGTGCATGTGCGTGTCAGAGAAAAGGGCTGCGTGTGCACGAATGTGTGATCTGTGTGTCCCAGTGGCATCCCTGTATTGTCTTCCACCCGCCTCCACAGCAGGAGGAGACATATAAGCAGCGTGACGACCGGCATCCCTCTGTGTGTGTGTTTCTGCATATGTGTCACACTGGCTGCCACCCCCACAGCAACCCGGCCCACCAGGGCTGAGATCCTGGTGATGACTCATCACCACCCCACCTCCTCCTTTTCTCTCCTCTCCTCTCCCACTCCCTCTCCCTCCATCTCTTGTATTCTACCCCTACTCCCTTTTCTGCCCGTGTCATCCGCTCCTCATCCTTTCCTCAGTGTCTCCTCTCCTCCTCATCCTCCCATCCGTCCTTTCATCCACCTCTCATCCAGGCCTCTCTTCTCCTTTGATCCTCCTCTTTTCTCCAGTTCTTTTCCCTCTTCATCTCTGCCCTTTCTCTCGTCTGTTTCCTCTCCTCGTTTTCCCTTCTCTTAATCTAAAACCATTTGTTCTCCTACATTTATTCTCATTCTGTCTCCTCGACAGTCTATACAGCTTTATTTTCATCCCCCTTTTTTGCTCTTTTCACCTCCCTCTCATTCCTCATCAACTTTTACTCCTCCTTCTCTCCCTGCCACTCCTCAACTTTTACCACCTGTTTCTTCCATCTGTCACCTTTCATCTCCTCTCCTTCATCCATCTCTTTTCCCAAAGCTAATCTTTACGACACAGTCTCCTGATCTTTATCCCAGGTCAGATGTAAAATGAGTAACACACTGCCGAGTCAACGCCAAGTGTATTGTTCATTCCAGCCGCTGATGGCTAAAATATTACCCTTTTACTCATTAGGGCCTTAGGGCGATAGGGCCTCTGACTGTGACATGAGAGAACACAACACACTGAATCACGATGAAACACAAAGTCCGAAATTATAGGTAGGGCTGCAACTACGAAGATTACGCATTAACAAATAATCTTTTGACCATTTTCTTGATGAATTGACTAGTTGTTTGGCCTATAAGCCCAAGATGATATCCTCTAATGTCTTGGTTTGTCCACAACCAAAAGATATTCAGTTTACTGCCATAGAACGGTGGTTTTGAACCCCTTCGAGATGCCCCCAGAATAATAAGGTTGGTGATCGCACCCACGCACACCCTTCTCAAACATTAAGACTTTTGCTCTGACTCTCAATATCACACTATGAAATCTATTCGAAGGCATATTATATCACTGGTACAGGAGATGTAATGTAAAAACTGTTCCCGAGTCTAAAATACAGCCTCATTTCCCATCATGCCGAGTGCAGAACTGAGTGGTTTGTCAAATTTCTCATTTTACATTGCTAAATGCAAATTTTACTTTTTACTAGTGTATGTGTCTGTTCAGAACATCGTGGCTTATTTTGTTTATTAACATTTTGTGTGCTGTTTTTTTAACTGTGTGACTGAGGTAGCTGTTACATTTCTCCAGCACTATATATTTTTGAGTACTTTAACATTATTTTGAATTTCTTTAAGGCGCTGACACTGCTGCTTGCCACTATATGTTGTTTTACTTTTTTTCTCCATAACCATCTGACAATCCCCAGAAAGTTATTCTGTGACCCCCATGAGGGTCCCAATCCCTAGGTTGAGAACCGCCATCATAGTAAAGAGTAAAGACACTAAAAAATATTCCTATTTGACAAACGAATTTGTGTATTTTTTTTCTAAAACACAACTCAAAATAATTAATCGAGTATCAATATAGTTAAAGCCATTAATTATTGATTAATTTGATAGTTGACTACTAACCAATTAATCAGCTAATCGCTGCAGCTCTAATGACAAGCATACAACCCTTTTAGTTCTCTTAAAACAATCAGGGTTTGACAAAGCACAGTGGCAAATGTGACCTTTTTATTAATGTAAACTCACAAGTGGGACATATTTAATCCATAAATGCTTAATGTTTGGAGTCTCCTGGTTCATCATGGTGAACAGTGTGACTGTGAATTTATGGGTTCCAAATTGCTCCAGCTATTTTTTATTGCATGCCAGCCTCTCCTTCTCTCTCTCAGCTGCTTTCATCTCTCTGACTCTCTTCTCTGTGGCTGAAATGCAATCAAAGGCAACCTCTTTAATAATTTAAGGACTAATTTGATGCAACATTCTCTTTCTACTGTAAACGCTGTTTTCCCTTTATTACGTGCTTTTTTAACTTGATGCTTTTTGATTTTCTCTCTCTGTCTGCAGGGCTCAGTATCTTGATGGATGGTGAGTGGTTGCCCTCTTCTGGTTCCTATGGGAGCCTACAACTAACAAATCTGTCTGAGCCTGAGTGATTCAGTGCTGACATGAATGCCACATCACCGCCTCCTCCATGAAAATATCTTTTCAGAATTAGAGATGAAAGAATTAATTGATTAACTCATTAGTTGTCAATTATTAAGTTAATTGTGAACTATTTTGAGAATCAATAAATCGGTGTATCATTTTCTAAGTCACAATTGTCTGATGGGGTTGTGGACAAACCAAGACATTTGAACACATCATCTTGGGCTCTGAGATACAGTGATCAACATAGTTCACCATTTTCTGAAATTTTATAAACCAAACAAATAACTGATTAATCAAGAAAAAAATCAGCAGATTAATCAACAGTGAAAATAATCGTTATTTCATTCAGAGTTATTTCTATTCATGGTCACAAAGCAGACAAGATAGTTTCCAAGATTATACCTGTTCATGCCTCCTGGTGTGTTCAAGGACCAAACCAGGACCCCATGCAACTAAATACCTACTTCTCATTTGGCTGATATACTACATGAATTATTTTTTTTTATTGTTCTGATTAAATGTAATTAAACTAATGATGAATTCAGCGTGCATCCATTTTATGTTGTTGTTTTTAAAAATTCATTAAAACTGTTTTTCCCCAAGGGAAATTCGGCCTATAGGGATACACAACATGTTTTTTTTTTTTTTGTTTGTTTTTAATTATTAATTTCATAACCAATAATTCTTTCATGTCCAGTACTGGTAAGTTAATTGATAATGTCACATTTTTGCATTTTAAAAAGAAGAAGAAGTTAAAATAACCTGTAGTTTATGCTCGCCTGAGGGTTAGAAATGCTATGATTTAATGAAAAGGGCTGCATGATATGGAAAAAATCACTTTGAAATTATTTTGACAGATGTGATATGATTCATAAGTAGTGGAAATGGTCATTTTTCATCATCTTACATCTTGAGAACAACATTGCTGTTTTACCATATATTTGTTTCATCCAAAAATTGAAGCTTCTGGAATTTGGATATTGTATGTGGCCATACTGCGATTTTGATAATATTTCTATTAATTGTTCAGCTCTAGCTCCAACCTGACCAAATCTAACTGACATCACTATTGCAATAAAACAAAGAACACAAAAAAGTTTTGACTCATCAAATGTTCCTTTATTATTCTAAAAGTACACAAAAAAACGTAACATAGAACATAAATATTGAGCATTTTGTTAAAGAGTTAAAATTGAATAATCTGTCAAATCAGATATAATTTCCTTATCACAGTAATAATAACATAAACGTCCCAGTCTGTCAATAATTTATTAGTCTCAGTATTTACTATCCAACCCTAAGACAGTGCGTGTAAATACAGACTCGTGTGAACTGTATTTCTTGTTCGTGAAAACTAAGTGGGATAATATCTAGTTAAAGGGGATTTGCATGAAAACAGACTGGGCTGTCCAGTCTTTCTCACTGGTCACATGACGGCCGTACGGAAGTTTTTGCAATGTTGCTCCTTCAAGTTAGCCACAACTAGGAAGAGAAACTCGGGAAATGTATAGTACCACTTTAAAAAATAAAACAAATTATGTCATAATGGTGGCACATATATATTATTTTGAAAGGTAAAGCCGGAAATATCATACTTCTTTTACGGTAACTTGACGGTGGCTGCCTGAGAGCTGTTGCTACTGCAGCTTTTCATCCGTGTGAAAAATGTTATCCGCTATTCGGCGTCGCAGTTGTGGCCACTAATTTTTTTTTTTTACCTCAGAAACAAGACGTCAGTAGCCCATATTTCAGAGAGCTGGACACCTGGAAATACTCAAATAGGTGAGTGGATTTTCAGAATTTAAAACTTTTTCTTTCAGGCGAAACTTTCCCCCCCAACCGCCTATAAGAATAGATACCAAACTCATGAACATATGAAACCGCACAAACTCCGGGGTGGTTCTCACACAAATCTACGTTGTCTAGGTTACATTCACGCGCTGACCGCTAGCTAGACCTGTTGAGGTAAAAAATAACATTAGCTAAAGAAATGCACCAGGTACAAAACAGCAAACGTTTTCTTGACTAGACCGTTAGTCGAGTCCAGTTCTGCTTTTAGCAGCTTACTTATTAATGAAGGGGAGGAAATACTTGTCGACCTGTAATTGGTTAATGTTAGTTAACTTGTTAGATGTGTTGGGTTGTTTTCCTCAAGCCGCTCCATTCTTTCTGTGGGCAAAGCGGAGAGGAAAATGGACTGCCCCTACGACGGGGTTGTTTATCCCCAGTGGAATTCATTATTTTTCAGCTGGGTGCCTGACTGAATGAACTCTTACATCGCGGTTTCTTAACTCAACTTAGAGAAGGAGCGATTAGTCCCCGTCTGTCGGAGGGAAATGTATCATGTCCATTTTCCCTCATCATGATCAAATCTGTTAGCAGGTGGAGTTGTGACAGGTGGTAATCCAGGCCAGGCTTTTTTTTTTTTTTTTTAGACTCAGTGCAGGGATTTTTACACTCTCCATCAGGCAGGGGTGGAATGTATGTAAATACATTTACTCAAGTGCTGTACTTAAGTACAAATTGGTGATACTTGTACTTTACTCGAGTATATCTGTTTTCTTCTGCTTTATATTTATACTCTGCTCAGATGCAGATATTACACTTTTCATTCTCCTTCATTTGTCTGACAGTTTTTTTTGCTAGTTACATTTCAGATGAAAACTTTTCATACTTTTCTGTAATTTCACTCAAGTGTGCTGTGACTTTTGGGTATTTTTTTTAATTTTTTTTGGGTCCTAAGGTTGCACCCACCACAGCTGGCAGCTACACTAGATTACACAAGCCCACTTAGCTCCTTAAGGTTCTTCTTTAGATGTTTATTTCTGCTTTTTTGCACTCAAGGGCAAATGCATGAGTTCATACATAGGAATTATGGTGTGGCCAACAATGAGACTATTAAAACAGGCTATCAGATATGTTATTAAGCTAAATGGAAACTGTGATAGTTATCCTTTTTAATGTTAATGTGCACTTTAGACCTGTTGCATGTGGGCTGAAAGTCTTAAAATAGAGCCCATTTTGCATGTCTGTCATGCTCAATAGACCCTTAAAATCTAGTGAATCTAGAAATTTGTTTGGACAGCTTTGGTTTTTACAGAAGCTCCTGAACCATGATAACGATGGCTGTTGTGGTTAAACAGATGTTATTCTATCTAGCAATTAGCAAACTTTGCAGTGACGTTAACAAAGGTTTAATCACTGTATTAGAAAATGTAAAGTTAGAATAGGCAAAAGTTGTCGGTTGTTGTTTGTAAATGCACCAAGATAATAGTTGATTGTTGATTCCCATTCTCAGGTCATCAAATAGCATTGCTTTAGGTTGGTCAAATGTGCGCACTTGTATAGAGACACCATCACACACTTCTAGTGGATCATAAAAGATGATTGAGAGGGATTATTTGTATATCTGTTTTCTAGGAAAATTCAGCAAGGGCTGCAAAGAATTAGTCAATTCAACTTTCAGTCAGTGACAAGAGTCATAGTTAACCACGTTTTTAATTGTTTGTTAATTTCAGGAAAAAAAACACCCCAAGCACCATTTGGGAGCTGTCCTTGCCATTAGGCCCAGGAAACTGTTGCAACACAGACCTGTTCTCTTGTAACGCTGTGGTCACTGGTGCACTGCTGCTATTTGTGCTGTAACTGCCATTAACTAGTAAGTCACTTAGCGATCTGGGACACAGCCTCTGAGACCAGTGGAGGCTGGTTTGATGACCAGGAATACAGTACAGTATTGTTACCGAGGTGATGTGCAGGACTCAGTAGGTTCAGGAGGTGTGAAGGGTTGAGGAGCGAGTTTCTAACTTAGTGAGTTAATTTGTAAGTATACTTCATCCATTGTGTTGTTAAGTCCACAAGTATTTGTTTTTGTGAAGTTGGAAGTTATTTGCCCCTGTGTTTTGAACATACTGTTTTGAAATATATAAAGAAAATGTTTAGTCTCCGTGATGGCTGTTCAGACACATTCAGAATCGCTTTGTGCCCCAAACAAATATGTACTAAAATAATTAAATCATACCATAAATGTGCAATAACTACTTGGCTTTTGGCTTTAAGTAGCGACTACTATTTGAATCACTGATTATCTTTCGTCGGGGGCAGGGCAGCCCTAAATTCTGTATATATGCCTTTAAGCCAGGCAAAGGGTTTGCCAGGGTTATGTAAATGCATTTTAAAGTTAACATCAAACAACCAATGTCCATTTTTTAAAAAGCTACCAATTCATCACTGCAAAGGGCAACACAAAAAATAACCCAGCTGTTTTTGACAGTTTGGGGACTGAAAAAAACTTGCTGTCAAATAGCATCATGGCCCTACTGACCTTGTTTTGTCTAGTATCGGAAACTGGTGATGAAAACGCTATGACAATTTCAAGTTCACACTGAGAGCCACATAATGTAGTGTTGCAGGATATTGTTTATCAAGGCAGAGATATAAGTATGTCTCAACCCGTGATTTTCTTTTTGTCTGCCCGCGCAGGATACAGACATGCAATGCTAAACTGAGCCAAAATAGATTCACAGTCTCGAGGAAGTGAGTTCTGAATTAATTATTGGCCATTGATTGACATCAAGTTGCAGCTGAACGCTTTGTCAGCCCTTCTCTGTCTTTGCCCCTCTTGTGTCTACCACTTTTCTGTGTTTTTCACTCTGTATGTCTCATATGCTCACATGATTACTCACTACTGAATCACTCTATAATGAGATGAGAGGTGGAGGATCTCCCACTGGTTCAGAGGATGTATTGAGGCTAAATAAAGTTCCCAGTTGTGCAAGAGGTGATAACTGGAGGCTGTGACTAAAATAATCTTGAACCGGGGTTATTAATTCTGCCTCAAAACTGTATATTTTTCACAAGGGAGGAGAACATGCTGTTTGATGATGACCTCACACAGCTTGTGAAAATGAGACAAGATTGATGTGGAGGAAATTTTTATTTTGGTTTTTCACGAAAGGAACAAAATTGTTGGAACACAAAAGATGCAAATTTTGGTTTATTAAACCTTTTCCAAATGCATGTATCATATATCACTGTTGTGAGACATAAACTCATATTATACAGTTTCGGTACACCTTGCTAAAACTAAATCAGTCTAATATGATGGCTTTGCAATAAATTCTACCTTCATGAAGTAGGTAGTATAGTTTTAGTTGAAATTGTTTGAGAGTTGTTGCTTCAACTTTATGGTCATTTTGGAGGATGTAGTTTGAACAGCTGCAGCTATTAGTTGATGTCAACTATTTTATCAGATGCCAACTATTTTAACGATCAGTGAATTGTGTTGAGTACATTTTAAGAAAAGATGTCCAAATCCTCTTATTTCAGCTTTTCAAATGTGTATATGTTTATTTTGAAGACAGTAAACAGAATATCTTTGAATTGTTGACAGAACAAGACATCACCTTATGCTTTGGAAGCCAGTCAGCACTAAATTTATTTTCCATTCCCTTACATTTTCTGGACAAAACAACTAAGTGATTAATCAAGAAAATGATCGACAGATTAATTGATAATGAAAGTAATGTCTAATTGCAGCTGTAGTAGTTTGTGGTGCTGTTGAATTGTATTGTGTTATACCCAAGTGTTTCTAATATTTTGACAAATCAGTTCACATAATTGAAGGCAGACTTCATATATGAAGCACCTCTCACTATATTTCAGTGTAATTCATCAACATTTTGTAGGATCTTGTACAGTTATTTAGCCAAAGTGAGAGGTTTTTGAAACTGTCCTTAGTGAGTAAAATATATTGAGAGAAAGTCAAAAATTTAGGTCAAGGAAGGAGCAAAAATTGAATTCATGAAAAGGCTTGCAGGAATTTTAAGTCAGGTGCAAAACATCCATTACTGTGTTGCTGTGTTGAGTTAGGTGTGGGGGAGGGGAGACAAAGGAGGAAAAAAGACATTACATGGATAGTTCAAATGTGCTGTTGAAAGTTTGTGGTATGCACAGTTTGTACTTGTGGTAATATCAGCTGACCTCCACCATAGGAGAAGGCCGCGCTCATTAATGTCAAAACATCGTGTATTTTCTTTTGTCCCCAGCCAATGACTTCTAGTCACATTAATGGGCTCCTTAAAAGTGGTCAGCAGTTTTTGGTGGGTTACCGTGGGAAACATCCTCCTGTGAAATGTTGCACCCTGAAGAGTTACAGGCGCACGCACACACACAGCCGCTTGTTCACCAGAGGACATTGTTCAGATGCATTTCTTTACTGGCAGGACTGAGTCACTATTCAGTTCTAATTGAAAGTGGGCTGAGAGCAGCAGTGTGTCTGGTGGTGGGTATATGAGTCATGTCCCATGTGTGTGAGTGTGCGCGTGTTTCTCAGTCATCCATATAAGGACACCACCTTGATAGGAATCTGAGGGTCTGAGGAAAATGACTCTGCATTGGCTACCCAACTACTTGCCCTAGGGAGGCATACAATGAGGTAAATTCAGAATATCCGGCAGCAACAGAGCTAACAGTCGTCTTCAGTAAATAAACTGACTGTGTGCTACCTGTCCAGCAGAGTTATTGTTTGGGTTGTGAACGTTGTGAAGATTCTGGACTTCTATTCATCATGTTGCCTGTAACATATACGCAGGTGTTGATATATTTGTGATAAGTGAATATCAGCCAACTTAGCAACATGGCCAATTTAACAAATGGACCCAAAAATGTAGCTTGCTCTATACTTTCCCTCACCTAATTTCTGTAGAATGTGAATTAAATGCAGTTCAAGGCTCTAAGGTAGTATTGCCAGTACTACTACTAACAGTGTTTTTGGTGGCAAATGTCACTGTGGCAGCGGAAGCAGTGGTGAACTACAGTCAGAGTTTTATACATGGTGAAAGTTAAAAGCTTATCACGCTGTGGAGCCGACATTGTCTCTTTCATGGTTTAGAAAATGACGCTGTTCTTTCTACTTTTTCAAAGTAGCTGCAGTACAACAAGTTTTGAACAATTGTCAACTGCGCTAATGATCGCACAGCTAGTACAGTACAATACAGCTAGATCAATGTCATCACTCATTTCTACTTGGAGTGGAAGCTGTGTGTAAAAATGTGCATGGAGTGAGCCGTTTGTAACACACACACACACACACACACACACGGCAACATACATGTTTACCATCATTCAAAAAGTATAAATAGATTCATATAATACATCCACCATCAAAACAGGTATACATAGAGCAGACTAGTTCCTGATTTAAATTTCTGTTCTCAAAGAAAAATGCTCCTCTGCAGTAGCAACACATCATCATATTGGTGCCAGTGTATCAATCACAAAATATTGCTTTATTGATTGTTTGTCCTACCACTGCATGGTTTTGGCACATATGAACATAGTCTCACAGTTCAATATTTTTTATCTATACAAAATATATATTATATTCTCTTATATTGTTAAAATTAAAAAGTCAATTTACACTAATCTTGAAGAATGTAGCACTGGTATTTTGTTGAAGTCACTGAGAATGGAGGTCTTGAATTCTCCACATTCCCAGTCTGTTGGTAAATGTTGTACACCATGATGGCAGTTAATTATTAACAAAACAACAACAACAACAACAAATATTTCCTTTCACTTGACCCTCGTGGGAAACGGGTTAAAGGAAATTGTCTTGTTTTGGTGTATTTCCAAAGACTGCACGGTAGAGAGGTGGTGTAGAAGAGTGATCTTTAAGACAGCTGAAAAATTTGCTGATGCAGTTTGTCATGTAGACATACTCCAGTGGGGAACTCATGCTGAGGCATCTGTAGAAAATCTTGAAACATAAACCAGCATATCATTACATCATCATCGTCATTCAGCACCCGTTGCAAATTAAAACAGTGTTTAGCATTAATTAGACTAAATTATCCAGAATATCAGCATGAAGTGTAAAACTAAAGACTGGCATGATTAACCACGGAGACATAGATCTGAGATCTGCAATGATGTTAGAATGAAAATCATGATCATGTGTCTTTTACTGCACATATATTTATAACGCATTTCTAAGAATCTAGTAAGTCAGTTTCTCTGTAAGTAGATGTGTCTGTGTAGATCTGAAACTCCTGATTACCCAGTGACTAAAAATTAAATGTGAAATGGTTAATCACAGTTTAATCTGATGTAGCCAATCACTCTGATCACAAACTGTCTACTGTTAGATAAATGTGTATTCTGTCCGTCTGCCACATGCAATTGACTTTTGTGCATGTTTTTTTTTGAAAATCAATACAGTATCACCATACATAAAAGTGCGATAATCAAGTGTATCAATATTTTCTTACTCCCTAGCAACAATTAGTCGTTAATAGTTAATTGATTAGTTGAGCAAAAGAAAATTAATTGCCACCTTTTTGGATAATCGATTAGGCTCTCAAGCAAAAATGTCAAACACTCACTGGTTCCTGCTGCTTAAACGTAAGAATTTGCAACTTTTCTTTGTCATACATGATAGTAAATGAAGAGTCTTTGGGTTTTGGACAGTTAGTTGGACAAAAGAAGCAACTTGAAGAGAATTTTTTCACAATTTACTCCAACTCAGGCGGTTGGAATGAGGAGGCTGCAGTGCTACTGACATCTAATTTTCCTGCCGTTGTTAGGAACGTTAGGAAATAAAAATACATCTTCTAAATTGATTTTTGATAAAAAGATTTTCTTTAAATAATAATCCAACAGTTTTCAGAACTTAAGAGTTTCGCCACAGGGGGACTTTAAAGAAACTGTCACATTCATGCTAATAGTGCACACACCATTCCCAGACTGTTGTTATTGTAAAGCAGCTATTATGGCTGGTCAAATCACACAGAAACATTCAAAGACTGCCAGCCATACTTTGATATTTACAGCCTGACACTAAACTTAATCATACTTTTTAAGCCTTGTGAAAAACTATATGCTACTCATTACAACCTTGTATGTGTTATGAGAGAAGAGAGCAGAGCAGGAAGGGGGGGCGTTAGTGTGTTTTTGGTGTTAACAATGTGTCAATGGTTGTTGCTGAGTTGTCATAATATGTTTGTGTTAAAATGTGTTGGACATCATATTTGTTATATATAGGGCTGGGCGGTATGACCCAAAATTGATATCACGATATAAATTGAATCCCTTCACGGTAACGATATTTATCGCGGTATAAATGTTGTGGTGTAAAACTTATAATGGAAGTGTAAAAACATCGGCACCACTACATGATTTTCTATTTTTGGAGCTGCACACCTTTTTTTGACTCTTTATTTGCACAACTCTCGCGTGATTTGTTTCCGTTATTTCCACTAAAATAATCAAACTCGCACGATCTTTCGCGGGTCTAGGGTTCCCTTCTAGACACGACCCTCTCTGTCTCTCTGTCAAACTACAGACAGAAGACTGTCTGTAAACAACACGATGTTACACTCTGCAGTGTTTCACACGAAGACTTTATTTGTGTGGACACCCAGGTTTGGTTTGTCACCAGTTTTGGCATTTTTATTTTTTAATCAGTCCGAGAGAACGACGGTATCAGTGATTGATTAGTGATCAGTCTGCCCTCCTCTCCTCCCTCACCTGTTCACTCTGCTGTGAGAGGGTCTGAAAGTTTCTCACAGAGAAACACAGACTCTCCTGGTGTGTGGGTCTTTGCTTTGTTGGTCACAGTTACTCCACACATCTTGCAGATGACATTTTTGTTTGTTTTTTTTGTTTTTTTTACCAGCTCCTCCTTCTCCGCCGTTACTGTGCTTGCGGCCATTTTCACACAGAGGCAGGTGCGATGATGTCATTGACGGTATTCGGCAGAGCACAAATCTCTACCGTGGCCAAATTTATATCGTTTCTACTGTCATACCGTGTATACCGCGCAGCCCTATTTCCTTTTGTGTTTTTTCATGTTCTCTTAGATAATGGTAGATAATGTGCTTCAAAACTGAGGACACTGATTGAAAGCAGAGCTGAAACTTACGTCAGCCAGTGCTGATCAGTGCAAAGAGAGAGAAAATGTGGCATCCTGGGTATCTGTGTGTGTGTGTGTGTGTGTGTGTGTGTGTGTAAGATTGAAAGGGGATATGAGGCCTGAAACACAATTTCTGAGCCCACCCCCTATCAACACACAATATTATTAGGTGAGCACTTGTTTGAGAGAGTGTGACCAGACTCAAACAGTAGGCCCCCACCATGCATTTCCCTCCATCTTGTCAGTGTGTGTGTGTGTGTGTGTGTGTGTGTGTGTGTGTGTGTGTGTGTGTGTGTGTGTGTGTGTGTGTGTGTGTGTGTGTGTGTGTGTGTACTTGCCTGGGCAATAGAATGCCCCATTGTGAAGGCAGCACAGAGACCCTGTTATTGGCAGCTTTCTGAGTGGGAGGGAGGGAGTGCAGAGAAGGATGGAGTGAGCGAGAAATGGAGAGATAAATGAATTGAAATGTCCAGCGAGCAAATGCTGGTTTGAAACTGACCAAAATAAAATGAAAGCACAGGAAAAAAAAAGTCAGCAGTTAAACAGTTACCCTTACAGAATTACAAAGCACCTATAGGTTTCTGTAATATCAAAATTCACTCATTTCAGCAGTTCAAGGAACACGTTGACATTTTTGAAAACACGCCTGTTTGCTATCTTGCTGCCAGTTAAAAGTGAAAAGATCTATATCAGTTTTATCTTTCTGCTCTAAGGTCCACTCAATGTTTAGCCTAACACAGGAAGCAGGTACTCTCTATCAAAAGTGAAGTGAGAAAATCGTCCTCCACAAATGTTGTATCTACATTAGTCATTCCCAAACATAAGAATGTCACGGCCCAATTTGAGGTCTCAAAATATTCTGTGACCCTCCCTAACCTTTGGTCGTAAGTTTGATCAACACACGAGACTAGTTGTACCAATTATATACAAAATAGTGAATAATATAAGATATATTCTAGTATTAATGTGACAGGTCACCAAATATGGTGTTAAACTAGGTGAAATAAATGAAGAATAAAACCTAATGTATATCCTATGGCTTGTTTTATTAGTTGTGATTACTTACTACTTACAACTAACTTACTACTTACTCTGATTACTTGGTTGCGAATGCTCTACCAACTGAGCTACCAGACCACCAGAAAAAATGTCTGATTTTTCATGACTTCTCAAGGCATCACCTGCAGGGCCTTCATGGCGCACACTTTGGGAATCACTAATCTACATGATACATATTAGGTAGCAAACTAATCATTAGTACATTCAGTCACAAATCAGATTTTGTTCAGAGTCAGGGAACCTGGTCGTCATGAGTTGTAAATACCTAATCCAGGAGCTGGACTGACCAGCAGTGGGTCCTTCTGAGGACCTCATTCCCAGGGTGAAGTGAACCTGCGCTGTCTTTCCAAATAAAATGGTCTAGCCTCGCACAGAGCAGAACTAAAGGTGTGTTTGTTGGTTGTTTGGTTTTAAAGTTTGAACCTAATGCCACTGAGACGCTGGGGTTTTCTTTTTATGATAGCCAAGTGTACAGTTCAAGTTCAAGTTGTGCCTTATTTATACACATGGTGGATGACTGGCAAACAGTGCATATTGCACTTTTTGTTTCCCTGTAATGCCTAATGATTCCCTGCATCCATATTTCAACAGAATAATCCACACAAGTACCCCCAGCATAAATTTAAAGGTGCAATAATCTCAAAATAATTCAGTACAAAGGCATTTTAACACAGAAGATTCAGTATGTAAACAAGTCAGGTTTGTCATGGAAGGTGTTTTGTTTCAATTTAAATGAAGAATAGAAGGGTTTTTTTGCACAATATGCAGCTGCAGTGCTGGGGAAAAAGAATCAATGAGAGGACAGTAAACTATGTAAGGTTACTCCTGCCTCCAGTCTTTAAGCTAAACTCCTGTGGATAAAGTGTTTCCTGGACATATCAAGCTGTATCATATCTTTCCACTGGATGCTCAGGGATAAAATTGACATCATTCTTCTCATCTGACTTAACTGATGGCAGACAAGCATATTGTTGTCCTATATGAGCACTCCTTTCAGTTTGAGCTTAGTTTGCTGTGTTCTCTACTGGATTGCTTGTTTGATTTAAACAAAATGGCCTTAAAAATGTTTACAATTTTAGAGACACAGGGATCGTACGCCTGGTATGCTTTTATTTCATCACTCCTTGATTAGTGCAACAGCTTCTTCACTTTTTGCAACCAAAAAACTGTTAACTGAGCGGCTACTGAACTGCCAGGTTTTTAACCAGAGCTAAGAGAGGCTGTTGGGCTGTTTTAATGAGTTTTTCTCACCTTATATATTAGTATTTAACACTTGTGCCTCTTGATGTTGTTCCTTGAAGACACCCACTCATACACACCCAAACACACTCAGCACACACAAGGCTGATGTGAAGTGCTGTGGTGAAAATTTGTGTCTGGTCATAGATGCTGAGACCTGCTAGTTAAATCTGTGTGTGTGTTCAAATGTAATTTTTGGACTCCGTGTTTGTGTGTTTAGTTTATGAGTAACATTCCAATGACGGCGGAGGACCGATCAGACTGTAATTCATCGCATGAAGTGTTTGAGTTCCTCAATTTAAAAATAGGAACTGCGTTTGATCAGTGTGCAAGATTCACGCTGTCCCTGTGCCCTGCGGTGACTGCTGTGTTGAGGAAACATTTGACAGGAAATGAAATGTACTTATTTCAGCACACACACTGGTGAATAGTATTTCTCAGTCTGGATGGTGTGGGTTACTTTGTGCTCGCTCAACTGCCTCAGCTCTTACTTTCAGTATCCACTCAGGTTCATGTAACTATTTTGTTATTTATTGGTTTGTGAAGTCTGTTGTTAGTCAGGCAGCTAATGTGTCTGTGTACTGAAGATAAGATTGACAGAATAAATATGTGAAGTGAGACAATATACTGTCAACTCTGGTTGAATTAAATTGAATCTTTTACATGAGACTGAAAGTTTTACCATTAAAGTCCTGATGATAAAGCAGATGCCACAGTGTAAACTTAAGTACTAAGGAAATATTTCTAGTGTAGTCACTTCCTACTATTTATGTCACATGAAACATATAATGTCAGGTTCTGTTTTTAGATTTTATTATTATTAATATTTAAGCTTTAGCAGCCAATTTCCAGTCTAGTTTAGACAGTGTAGGTTTTAATAAAAACTTAAAATATTAACTAAATAAAAACTAAAAGCAGATATCAAAGCACAAAAAAACTTACACCCTAAACCAATATGGAATAGACCAGCTATCCTTGAATACATGAATGTGATTTTATGTTGTGTTTTATGTGGTGTTTTTATGAAGAAATATTGTTACATAATTTAAGAGACTTTCCTATTTTTATCACACTGTGTAAATTTAATTACACTCTTTCTAAAATGGTTTAATTTGGAGTACAGTTCTAACACTTAAAAGTTAAATAAGTAATTCTCTAGCACGGTGATGAAGCATATTGGTGGACATTGCATTGAGCTTAACTTAACAAAATTGAGAACAAATGTATAGGCCTATGTGCTTAATACAAAATAGATATAATGAGATAAAGAAAATATATCTCTATACATAGCTCTTTTAAGATGTTAACTCAGTATTGCTTGAAATTCAGAAATATCTGGGGGGGTTTTTTCATACTAGTGTTGTATTCCAGGTTAAAATCATGACCACTCTATTAGGTACATATCAGGTGCCTTGGTACAAGTGATATTCAGTACAGAACATTAACATATGAACTTTATGTGTGTGATGAGGAAAGACTGTTTGTGGCTCTGCCTGGGAAACCAGCAGCTTCCCTTGTGGTTTGAGTATGAGGCGGAGAGATAAACTGTAGTAAATGAAATATGTGTTTGATTAATGATTTTGACAGCAACAAGACAGCTTTTGGAGATATAGTCCAACGTAATTGCATTGTCAGGATTTATTTTGCTGATGTTTTTTTGTTGTGATCGCTCCAGTTTATGCATCACAACAGTCCTTACTGAGGTATTAAGTACAGTGTGCCAGGTTTGCATCATGTGAATGCAGGGAGCTGGCACTGCCTGTTGTTTGTTAATCAAGGACTGACATCGAAACTGCTCTGCATGTGAAAAAAAAAAAAATCCTTATGCTTGGACAGTTTGGACACTGTCGTAGTCTATTAGAAACCAAAATCTAGAGTGCTAAAGGAAAGGGAGGGATGGGGATGGGGATGCTTTGTGGGATGCTGATCTTAAGTCCACTTATGCAGCATTCAAGTGTGTGTTAGAGAGAATTGAGCAAGTCTGTGTGAACGTGCTGTGTGTGTCAATACTTGTGTGAATTACACTTCCTCCCATAGTGGTCTTTTGTGGTACAGTGATACAGTGCTGCTTAGATGTTACATCCTCAAAAAGAAAAAGCTTTTAGCTAAGTAATTGAAAATATTTGTGCTTTTATGTTTACACAGCAGTGAGATACTGTTCAGTTATGTTTGTCATGTTTGTATGCCTCTTACATCTAACACTTCATAAACGGAATGCAGGTCTAATTGCAATTTTCTTCTAAGATGTACTGAAATCAAATATAATCATCTGACCTGAGCAGTGATCCGAGCAGTTTGTAAATGCACAACCCATAGTCTGTTTGTTTGTCTGTGCTGCTTAAAATGACAGCACTTATCAAACTAACTAAAGTACAAAGAGGGCTCACCATCAAGGCATGAACACAACTTCCCCTTTCACTGAGGTGATAATCATCCACCCTGACAAAACGTTATCTCACACGACATTGAGACCGCTGTTTACAGTCCGTAAGTCCATGGCTGCTTCTTCGATTTATGCCATGGTCATCTTGGTAATTTGTCATATATTATTTCTGTCTTTAAGGAAGCTACATTGTTATTGTGCTTTTGCACCATAAAACATTTCCCAATGCAGTATTTCTCAAAATAGTGTAGTGTGTAGGCAGTGCTTTTCATCATCTAGTCTATGATCAGACTAATGTGACACATAATTAACCATTTTTAGGAACTAAAACAGGGTTTTCTGTTTAAATCAGGGGAAAAAAATCTTTGTTTTGAGCTGATGCATGCTTTTTTAGTTGTTCCTCTGAAAAATCCCGAATTATGCAAGTTATTTCCCTGAGTGGATACTGTCATGGCCTTCAGTCATGTAGTTTAGCTTAATGGACGCACATAGTGACGGACTTAATTTCAACATGCTTCTAATATAGCCACAATATACTTTATTTCACTTACTTGCTGAATTGACTTGATTCAAGGCCTAGGCTTGAGTTGCAGCGGGGTGAATGAGTGAATGAATGAGTGGAGTGCATGCAAATGTTCAGTGTGTTATTCTTGTACAAAATAAAAAATATAGTTCAATATATGCATCACAAACCCGCAGTGTGGATTCAAAGTAATCATGTGGACTTTATTTACTATTAAAAAAAACTAATGCAAAAAACAGCATAGTATTGCTTGAGTCTTGCTTGCAAGCAATTGAAAGACAATTTCTTAATTCCTTAACCTGCATCACCTTGCTGTTTTTTAACAAAATACAAAATTGCTCCCACAGATTTAATGCTGTTTGGTATACTGTACATGTTAATGTTTTTTTTTCTTCCACAGATTGTGTAAGCCATGATCTGAGGTGCTGAAGTCTGCCATCTCTGTGGACGTAGACTTGCCATCACACATGCTGCACCCGCACACGTCAGTCATGTCTCAGCCTGAATCCCGTGTAACTGTGTTGGACTGGTTATGTGTGCTTCGTCTGGAGCAGTATTCTGAGGCTTTTCAGAGCGCCGGGCTGGCAACTTTACGACAGTGTCGCAACCTCACACCAGATCAGCTAGAGCGGATGGGAATCACCCTGCCGGGGCACCGGAGACGCATCCTGGCTAGCCTCAACAAAACACATGGTAATAGTGGCGCACAATCTGACACACACTCTCAGTCTGTACAGTCTGAGAGAGAACAGAGATCAGAGGAAACAGGACTTGCCAAAGTGTTGCACAGAGAGAGACCTGTTCCCATCCCCGGAGAAAGGGAGAATAGAGATGGAGAGACATCAAGACCTACACCCAGGGAACGAGAGAAACCAGTCCCCAGGGAGAGACAGGTGTCCAAGATGAAAGAGGAAAGTGGAGATGGAGAAGAGAAGAAGCCAGTCCCTGGACAAAGACAAGGGGCACCTAGAGGAGGAAAAGAAGAAGAGAGGGATGGAGGAATAGATGGAGAGAGGGAGAAGCCTGTGCCTAAAGAGAGGACTAAGTTTCGCTCTAATGCTCCAGTGGACTGTCACCCTAGTCTGATTGTCTCCCCAACTTCTGACAGCTCTTTACCCCCTGTCCCGCCACGAAGCACCCCCAACTGCCCTCCACAGCGCTTCACCTCTCCCCTGAGCCCCTCACCTCCTGCTCGAGCTCCTGCCTCCCCTAAACTGGACAGACATGCGGTCAAAGCTCCACCTGTGCAGTGTAGATCTGTGTCCCAAAATTCCACCCCCACCAGCACCCCTACCCATACCCCCACACATGCACCTCTCCACCCTCCAAACTTCCCCTCTGCCCAAACTCGACCAGAGACGTTAGCCATTCAGCCACCTGCCCAACATTTTGGCAGTGATGGAGGAAGAAAAACTTCACCCGTGTCCCCTGCAGCCTCCTGCAGTGATGACAGAAATGCTCCACCTCTCCCTCCGAAAGTGGGAGTGGTACCTAAAGGCCCTCCACCGATCCCACAGCGGGCTCCTGCACAATGTCCCAGAACCCACAGGTAAGGTTATTTTTTGATGGATATTAATGCAGAGAGTTTGCATTTGCTATAATTGGCTGTAGAAATCTTGTGTTTTAAAAAAAAGGTTAAATTCTTGCCAGGTGTAAACCAACCATAACATTAGTTTGTGGACCATTTTGAGTTTTACCCTTGAGTTTGGTGTTATTGGGGTTTTCATCTTTTTTTTTGCAACCAGACTGTATGCAGTACTATCGAGAGTGTGGAGCTGGTGGGTGATGCACTGTGACTTGGGGAGTGCTTGGTTTTGTCTCGTCCATTCAGCATGAAATAGTGGCTTCAGAGTTTCTGGTTTTACAGCTAAACAGTCTCTAAAACACTTGTCTATTTCTTGCTTAAAATGTTTTCAGAAAACATGGTAACATAATATTAATGCATATCAACACTGCCTAGTTTGACAGTTTGATAAAAGTTTTGTGAATCCTGTGTGTTGTGCTGGACAGACTCACCTGCCAATCACAAGACAGCCCCACCCTAAAACATACCCTTTTTTATCCTCTATTTTGTACTAAATGGGACCATAATTTACAAAGTGAACATCATGTTGTGTTGAAGAAAACTTGAAATTAGCAATTGAGACAATAAAACCTGTAGGAAAACTGTTTATTGACATAAAAACGAAGTGAGAAGTGGTATTAGTGGTCATTTTGCCATAATAGTACACACAATCGGTCTTCTTTTTGAAGGCAGTGTAGTCGCCATCAGCTGGACATGACAAGGACTACAGGTTTGAGACACTTCTGCATTGGCTTCACTTTTTAGAACCAGAAGTTATGTCCCCTGTTTATTTTATGGTCTATGATTCCTGCACACTGCACAGTGTTTCACTCTTGGACCTTATGACATGTATGTAAACAAAAGCAGACTAAAGGGGCCTGTCTTTTTTTCTGTGGAACTAAAACTACCCTTCTTAATCTTCCTCAGTGCCTGTATCTATCTGTGTCATAAATACCTGGGTCCATCTTCTCCCACAGGACGTAGGACCTGCACTGTGTCTCCCACTGTGTACTGTACAGTATGTATGTTAACTTTGAGCGGGATACTATTTAAAGAGTGGGTTTTTCTAATTTGGTGTTTCTCTGAGCCTGTGAAAGTGCTCTATTAAAGGCAGAATGATAGAGTCATGTAAATTATTGTCAGAGATGTGTGTTGAGATTTAGTTCTGAGGATTGTGCTGCCATCTATTGGAAAAGATAGAAAATGCATTTCTTGTCACCTTCAGTTGCAGCCGACATACCAAAATTGCTATCGGAGATTTTTAACACTTCCTGAAAGTAAAATTAGACACTTCCTGAAACTGAAAGGCTGCAGCACATTGACTGACAGAGTGGACTTCAAGCTCAGTGGTCTGTTCAACGCGGAAATATGTGAACAAGACTTGCTGAGTCTACCTCTATGAACGAACTGAGTCTGCTCTGTGAGGCTGCAGTCTGTTTTGTGGTTGCTCATACCTGACAACTGGTGTGTGTGCATGTGTGTGTGTGTTTCTTTTCAAACATTCAAAGGCTCTGTGGTGACCTTTTCTCCGCAGTTATATTTCTACAGTACATTGTATACAATATCCTGTTTTCTGCTGGGTTTAAATGTTTTGCACTTGTTTTTTGTGGGTCATTTCTGCAAACGTATGTGTTTGCAAAATTTTGGATCTATAAAAAGTACTTGGAGTGTTTTTTAGGGCTTCCCCTTTTTCCTTTAACTGCAGACTATTTTCCTTTAACTAGTTTCCTTTATCATTCCTTTATCATGTCCTTTATCCTTTATCATGTGTTTGTGTAGTTCCTGGTGATGGCATACAAGATTATGAGCTCTTTCTTTTGTCTGAGTGTTTTCGTCATCTGTAAAAGAAAAGAAACTTGAGCCTTGCCCCGGCTTGGCTTTGGATTAGTTCTATTCTGAGTAACGTGTTCTCTGTCTGAGTTTTAAAGGGAAACTGCAGAGAGAGGGAGGAAGTTACAATGGAGAAGAATGGACTGATTAAAAAACTCTCTCCTCCTCATTAATCTCTGTGAGCGGAGGGAATGAGGGTGAGAAAATAAAGGTAGAGAAAGAGAAAAACAAAAGTGATTTGTTACCAGGAACTATCCTCACACTTTCCGTAGCCTCTATCAGCACACGTTCACACGCTCTCTTACGCCTCTCTTGTTTCTTTGTCAGCATGCTTTGTTGTCTCCTCCCATCTTCTACTTAACTGGTCATTTCCTCCTGCTTTTGCTTTTTTTATTCTCCTCCAATGTGTTTGTGTTCAAGCTTTTCGTAGCGGCATGGAAGAGGACTCCTTTTGAACATGTCAGGACAGGTAAGATTGATCCTAATCATATCCACACATCTTTTCTCAGGCTCTATTTGTCAGTCCTTCTCATCCCCCTCCTCACTCTGTTCTGTGTTAGTGTTTCAAACAAGGAAGCTTTTCTTTCTTTCATTCTTGTGTTCATGTTTTCTGCCACGTTACACCTGTTTCCAGTGAAAAGAAAACAAGTTTGGCAGTGTTTAGATGAGTTTGTTTTACCTCGACCAGAGCAAGATAATGTTTTAATGTCCCTGGCTGAGAGCAGATACCCTGCCTGCTCTCGGAGCTCAACATGTTTAGGGAGCTGACATTGGTATTGGTGTATTACTTGCATGTCTGTGACATGATGGGATTTTGCAAGGGCATTTCTGGCGTGTTTAGCTGTCATGGATATCAGGTGTTCTCTACGAGAAATCTGTGCGTTTAGCTTTACTGTTAGCACTCCCTATCAGCAATGGCATCAAGACAGTTTTTAAAACTATAAACAATTGGCTATGCTTTACAGCACAGATTAGCAGTCTGCTACATTTTGATTGTATTGTAGACCAAAATTGACAGGGAAGCAGGGTAATAAACACATTTGCTAGGTTACAATGCCTGTCATTGTCACCTGTCAACACAATAACAACATCAGCTGTTGTCAGTTGATGTAGGAATAAAGTGTAGAAATTTGCCCAGAATGAGTTTACGTGGTCCTCTATAGGCTTCCATAGTGGGAGGACAAAGCAGTGGTTATTATTTCGTGAGCCTAATGTCATCTGTTAGCTAGCAGAGAGCAGGTTAAATATAGCATCTAGCTAGCTCCCCTCTCAGAACTCTTCCTCTGAGAAAAAGGAGGAACTGTTAACAGGTCAGTTTCCCGTCATTGTTTATCATTTTCTGGGTCATTATTATTCAGAGCTAATGAATAGGACATATATTTACAGTCTTAAGTGTCATTTAAATTGTGGTTAGGTACTTTGTGAATGTTTTTCTCATGCTGGAACCCAAGTGCATCACAAAGCAAAGTAATGTCTACATGTTTCTTTTTATTTGGACTGTGAATATTGTAGAAATATTATGTATATGTATTTTTTGTCTTGGCGGCAAATACAGACATGGCACTAAAACCATAAAAGGCAACTGAAAATAAAGCTAACTAAACAGAGCAGGTAATTTCTGTGTTGGATACTGATTAAGGTCCCATTCCATTTAGTGTAGCAGAGACTTTAAAGTGAGCCAACATCCACAATAGCAGCACCCTGACTCTGTTTGGCCCGAATGTAATGGAACATTAATTAGTATCATTGGTAACACCCATGTATACCCCACATAACTCATGTAAAAATGGCTGCCATGACAAAGGTCTGTTTGATTAAATAGTTTTTTACTTCTCTACTATGGTCCAAGAGTCAACACAGCTTACTGCAACAACTTCAAACTGATCACGTTGTCTCTAAGGTGCATTAACTGATGGTCAGGTTTTGTTGCATGATTGTTTAATCTTCTCTCCATTTATCCAATGTGGCAAATCTTTTTCCGTTTTAACATAAACGAAACCAAAAAGTGTTTTTTACTTGTGTTTGACTCAGGCATAGTGCAGCGTAATTATTTGTGAAACTAAGCCGAACACTTGTTTGGAAACAAACCGGCATTCTCATGTTTGGTCTCAAGCTGTTTCCTGTAATGTGTGACTAATATCTGTTAAGTCCTTGTAAGTGTAAAAGCTGATCATTGAGACTGTAATGAAGGAAATCACTTAGAAATAAAGAGGAACTTTCCCAATACTGGATGGATGGAAATCAGGCTGATGTGTTCACTTTTGACTTTCCCATGAGCGTGGAAATGGTGCCCTTTTTAACATTGTGTGAATGACTTTATTTCGCAGGTTTTGAGTTTATGTGTTTTCGGACTAACCCTAAGACTTACAGTAATAGATTAGTAACAATATGAAAAGTAAACAAGTAAATTAGTTAAAAAACACACAGCAAATGTACTGTATTGTGTGTTTCTATAAAATTCTTTATAGACAGTGGGCTGTAGCCTAGTGTAGTGTGTAGTGTGACTTTGTATGAAGGAAGAAATTGGAAATTGTGATCATGCCAATGTTCAAAACAATATAAATAAGGATGCTGGTTTTGGACAGATGAGTAAATGCTGTGCTGTGACCTGTGCTGTGGTAATGTGTGATAAATTAATGTGTTATTAAGTGAGGTTTGCTGACCCTGTGTGTATGTCTTTCATTGGGAAACAAAATCATATTTGTATTATTTCTATTATTATTTTTATCATTATTGCAATTACACTATATTTATGTGGAGTGGAACAAGTAGGCCCAAGTGGAGCAATTAAAAAATCGCGAGGTGTTGTTCACAAGTGAGGGTAAGATGCTGTGTGAGATCAACCCGCAATTCCCTGCATGGATAATATATACCCAATCTGGAGTAGGAACATGTTGGGATCCTTTAGAAAGAGCTAGAGGAAGTAGCTCCGGAGACGTGTACGTGACATACTTGGCCTGCTACAACCATTTCCCAGAAGAAGCTTGAAAGTGGATGGTTAATGAATGAATGGATTGATATGTAGGTTTACGTGTTGTAAGTGTCACTATCTGCATATATGGTGGTATTTTTAATGTTTACGCTTGCCTTGTGTACACTAGGGGTGTGCAGGTTTTAAAAAACAGCCCAAAATGTCTTGATAAATGGTACTGTCATGATATTCCTCAAATCTGACCGTGATGAAGAATGTAATGTGTGCGTATCTTGACACAGGGAGTTTCCTATCTGTCAGCCATATTAAGTTCATGCCCTCTTTCACTGAACGTTACGACTCAGTACCCACAAACTTGTCACGCTTCAGTAGGTCCATTAGATAATGTTTTCGTCGAAAGTGATAGAGGATCTTGAGGTAGGCAGACATGGAGCCTGGTTCTTTGTGCCCGTGCTAGGCTTGTAAAAGCATGATTGTTTGTAGATAATAGAAATAAAACCGATAAAGTGAAGACTTGTGGGTGACGCTAAGACACAAGTTTATGTAGCTCTGTACATTTTCGAATAAAATAAGTCAATAATAGAACAAAAATCAACTTATTGCTGTGCCATGCTATGAAGAAAGATTAAAATACCACCAGCACCAACGTTAACTTGAAACAGTTCAAAGTGCCACCGGAACCAAAAATGAGAAGAGATGGGGAAAGAGGCCTCACTAACACTCTGGGCTCACCTGAGAGACAGTTTCACAAAGAGAAAGCTACCCAAACACTGGTTCGACAAGCCATTGAAATCCTCTGCCTGGAACTCTCTGCAGTGAAGCAGGAAGTATGTTGTTCTTGCATCAAGGAGGTAACTGCTCCCCTGAGAGGGGAGATTCTACGACTGGAAACCGATATCAACAGTGAGCTAGAAACCATTCAGGCTACCTCACTCATGACTAGCCAAGAGATAGAGATAGCGACTATCGCTAGCTCTGATGCCACAGACGAGCTGAAAGCTGAAGTGGAGCGCATCTCTGGCTTGTTGACTAAATTGTCAGAAAAATCTGGATCTAGAGGGGGGCGCAAAATGTCAGGGACAGCTGGATAGCCAAAGTGAAGGAAGAACATGGTCAAAGCGTCTAGGATTTCACCGCACAACTACTTAAAAAGGAAGTGCTTGACACACAGCTCACAGGGTGCCGAGATCTCAACCAGATAACAGCGCACCCCTGCGACATCTGATCCTGATGGTACACCATGGCCATGTTTTGGAGGAAATTCTCCAAGAAGTGGCAAAGGATAGGAACCTGTCATACCAAGGACAACAGATACGAATCTTTCAGGATTTTGCCCCGGAAATTGTCAGACAGATGGCACTTTTTTCTCAAAACCAGAGGAATACTGAAAGAAATACCAAGAATCTGATTTGGACTCTTGAACCTGGCCAAGCTCCACATCACATACGATGATATTGACTCACTCTTCAAGTATTATAAAAGCCCGAACATGGTCCATCTCAGACTCACTGTTTTGTACTCAGCAAATCAGATAATTCCTGAGAGTTAAGTGTTACAGGCTTATGCCTGTTAATTACATATTTGATTATGTATTTTCATGCTTTGTTATACCATGTGCTGAATCGCTTTATATAATCTAAAGTACAAAGTTTTTCTGTTCTTGAAATGCAAACAGACTGGTTAATTATCCCATAAGATGCAGTTTAATCCCATGGAACTTAATTAGAGGGGCAATTTCTGCCCCAAGACGATTTGCACTCCTTGTTCTGTTGAATTTATGAACACATTACAGTTGCAGAGTTACTTAGTTCATAATAGTATTTATTAGAAGTAAATTGTATGGAAGGTTGCTTTAAGACTGTTGTTCTGAGGTCTTCAGAAGTTTTATTATTTTTTTTTATCTGAGTATTACATCTCGTTTACTTCAGTACTGAGCCTTTCATGCTCACTTTTTTTATTTTCTCTTGGACATTGATATGCATCAGTGGGGTGTGAGGGAACACCCAGATTATATTTGATAACATATTTTAAAGTATGCAAGACGACGTAGCAAGCAAAATAGGAGGAAAAGAACTTACATTCTGTATCTGGAATATCAAGAGTGCAAATGAACCAATTAAACAAGGCAAAATTTTAATCTTAACACTGGCATAATTTTCTTACAGGAGACCGAAGAATGATTTACACAACAGACTGAGAAGTAGGTGGATAGGGCAGCTATACCACTCATCAATCAATTAAATACTTTCAGCTAAAATCAGCAATTCATCAAACAGAAACAATTTAAATTTGGTGATCAACCCCAGAAAACTTTTAGCAAGACAACTTTGTGAATTAGAAAACAACCATAAAATTCATAAAATTAAATCGGAAAAGGCAGAATTTCTGTCACTGTCTTTTTTGGATTAATGCAACCTTCCAACACTAACTGAGTCTGAATATAAAGAATTAGTCTTAGAAATAAGAGCAAATGACATCTCAGAAACGATTCAGACACCAAAAAATGGAAAATCTCCTGGGCCTCCTGACTGGCCCTGAATTCTACAAAAAAATTTAACAGTTTAATTTCCCTGCGAATGCAATGCATGTATACTCAGGCATATGAAGAGCAGGCCTTACCTCCACTCCATAGAACAAGAATACAGAGGACCCGGGTTCCTATAGAGCAGTTTCACTCTTAAATGTGGAACAGAAAATCCTAGCCAAGATTCTAGCTCAGCAGTCTGGTTGTTGACAACCTGGTACACCTGGACCAAACTGTGTTTATGCCCAAACAACACTTATTCTTTAATCTGAGGCGCCTTTTTAACAATTTATTCATGCAGAATACCAAAGGATCCCCTTACAATCATTGCATTGGATGCTGAAAAATTGTCCATTTTCTTTGGGTCAGGGATGATATGAAATCACACCTGGAGGACTACAGCACTGCACATCCAGACAAACTTGATGATTGTTTGAATAAGCAAGCAGCAGCAGAGATCATATATGTATGATGTTTTACAAAACATTAACACCCCTTCATCTGAGATCTAATGCCAGGCATTGCCTGATATAGTTTAACATGCTGCTCAGATTATATTATTCAAAATCTAAACTCAATAAAATATTCCCTAACATCTCCCCTCTGTGTGATAAACGTCAATTCCAAAAAGCCACATTAATCCATAATTTTGTACTTTACCCAAAGATAGAAAGTCTTTGAACTGAAATGTTCAGCATCTTTTTCTCTATACTGAAAATCCCTCTGAAACCAGATCCGGAAATGATTGTACTGGGAATATTGGAAGCTTTTAGAAAACCGGCTAAGTCTCAACAATGCTTTATTTCCTATGGGCTAATAGCGGCGAAAAAATTATACTTAAATTTTGAAAGAAAGAAAGCCAAAGCCCTCCCACTTAAGTTCTGGATCACGGAGCCAACTGATACACTCCATGTAGAGTGAATTAGGTTCGTCTTAAATGATAAACGGAAGCAATTTTTAAAGATTTGGTCACTGTTTATCTCTTTTTCAAACAATACACAAAATGAATACAAACTTGATAATTACATGTAGTACTGGGCAGATGGGCGTATTCATATTTATTTCTCTCTTTCTTCATGTTTGTGAAATATTGTAAAACCTGAAGCAGTTTCTTATTCTGTAAGAATGTCCGGTCTCTTACACAAATGCTTCTAATAAAAAACATTTGAAACAAAGCTAATAAAATGTTCATAGACAGAAAATGTTGGTGGTATAGTAACCATTAGAATCTTTGATCACCTTATATTGTACAACAGGTATACAGGTACAGGTATACTGGCACATCTCTAGTGTGCATGTATTGTGTTTGTGTGTGTGTTTTAAGGGGACCCAGAGGTATGCTGTGTTTACACGCAGGTTCAGACTTGCTGCTTAAACCAGAAGTAGGGAGGGAAAACTAGAAAGTCAGGAGGGGAGCAGGGGGAAGCCGGTTTGCCACAGCACTGTGATCAGCTCTCATACCACTGAAGAAGACTCTTCAAGGCTCAGAGCAGCAGTCAATAAAGTGGACTGAATCAGGTTACCAGAGTTGTTATCAGAATGATTCAATCTTTTTCTTCATGGAGTTCTTAAAGAGATCTGGGTAAATTTTTTGCCTGCAACCAGACTTTTTTCTTTTTTTGTCATTGGTGCCTGGAGTAGAAACTCAAAAATGCTGTTATCTTTGTAGTTTTCACGATGGAATGAGAAAAGACAGGAGGGGACAAGGAGGGAGAAGGACTTTCCTTCCCAACAGAGGATGTACAGAATCAGCCGTCTTTTTGGGATTTTCACCCGACCTCAGATTACCGTGGCGTCTGAGGACTCCCCTCATGCTCTCCAAACCCATGTTGACTTATCCTGTCTCCCTTTATCCTCCAGCCCCTCTCCGACCAAGACATCTGTTGATGAGCTGCAGAAAGATCAAACCCCACAGGTTCCACCTCGTATCAGGACACCCCAAACTGTAGAAAACCCACAACAGTCAACTCAGCCTGACACACAGCCATCTCTGCCCACCAAGAGAGTCTCCCATCCTCCCCGTGAGTCCAGTAAGATGTATAATCACTTTTTTTTATTTTTCATATGCAGGTTTGTAAAGTCTATATGGATTTTTATGTTTTACAGGACTGTGGCTTAAATTATCTTGAACTTGGATTTCTGTCTATACTGCAGAGAAAAGGAATACTATATGCAACTATGAATTGTAAACCCCCCCCCCCAAACACAAAACAAAAAAAAAAAGGAACTTTACTTTCCGTTAGATTCTGTTTAAATTGTGAGATATCTCAGAAATGTACTCTATGTGACCCCTCAGCACAGGATAAACTCACCATGACCCTGCATATATGCAAGACAGACTATGTATTGCACTTCTCCATGTGCTCCTCTGAGATAGGAGAAGGACATTAGTGAAGATTAAACTTTACAAGCTTTACAAAACCTCTTCTGCACAAAAGTAGATAGATCGCATGACACCTACTTCAGTCAAGAGAATAACTCCTTTTAATGGAGAGCTGTGGAGAATATGAAAAAATATATTCAGACAAAAAAGAACAAATAAGGCACGTGAAGAATGCTGGCAGAAAATTTCTAATTGACTTATTTCTAATGTGACAACTGCACATTAAACATTTAAACTTGATCCAGCAGATTTAAATATTATACTTAGGTCTCACATTGTCCAATAATAAAGGATATGAGGAACTCACTTAAGTTTTTAGACAAATCAAAATGAAATGGGCCAAAATCTCCCGTCATTGGCTGGATTTTCCAAAGCCTGAAAACAAAGCCAAGAGAAGGAGCCTAGTTTTCCCATCAGACTACTTGAATAACAATATGCTGAAACATTATTATGAAACTTTTGCCTAATGACGCCAAAAATAAACTGCCTACTTCAGCTTTAAACAGTGATGCAGTCTGCCAACTAGATCGAAACTCAGTGTACTCTCTCAGGTTCCTCTTCAACATTTGTTCTTTGCTGCTGTGAACAAACTGTACAGTGAGTTACAGTCAAACTGCAGCACGTGTCATATTTATCACAACTTGACGTTTGGGCTGCAGTCATTGTTTAACTAAAATGTAGAACTTTAACTTTAAACAATCTAAAGTGTCAGCACAGTATTTCACTCAACATACTTATGTGCTTATAAATATATCTTCTTGCTTCTTTTACTTGTGTATCGGTGTTTGTAATTAAAAGAGCAAATAGATAATTTTGTCTCATGACTGTAGCCTCACAGTCAAAGTAGCATTTTTACTCGTGTCACAAATGTCATGAAATGAAAATTAAAGAAATGAATCTTGCTAAAAATAATTTCTGTGGCCATGGACATTGCAGCTCTCTTATATTCCTGCTCTTTTCATTGTGAGATGATGTGATCTGTGCTTGATGTCTCAGATGTCTGTTTTAAAGTCATGAATTTGCATTTAGTAAACCAAGTTTAAATTAGATTAAATTAGAGTTGTTATTATTATGGAAGGGGTGGCATCTCTTTAGCCCGGCATCAAGTAGAATCTCAATATTGTTCAACTACTGTCAACAGGACAGTTTGTTAAAAGTTGTTTTTCACTGGAACACCAAAGTGTTTTTTACTCTTGTTACTGATGTTGTCTGTAGCTATCATGTGCCACCAGTGTTTGGGAAACTTCTTTAAAACTGCAGCATTTTAATTCATCTTTTTTTTTTTTTTTTTTTAAATGTGTGCTTGTCACACTAAACCTACTTGAAAAAATAGTTCAACGCCATCAAAACTATATCATGGGAAACGGTCACAGTCTGAGTCTGGAATCTCGCTTGAGCTGAGCTGACACTGAGTGAAGTGTGGGTGTGTTTGATTTAGGGACTAGGACAGGCCAATCCTCACTTAAGCAACCTGAGGAGGTGTTTTAAGGAGGGGATAGGGAGCAGCTGTTGATGTGGAATGAAGAATATTAACAATTTCTATGAAAATTCATAGTACTTGTTCATACATCTGGTGGCAGAGGTGACTAATCAAATACTTAGTCATTAATTGACAACCATGGCAAATGAGCTGTGGCACTGAATACTATGAATATGTAGTTAGTGTTGTAATAAACTGCCTAACCAAAGTAGTTAACTACTGAAAAAGGACTGAAATTTGAATGTAGTTTAACTACAACTCAACTACTACAAATTGAAGTTAAACTAGTAATATAATTACATTTAGTTAAGTACAGCCCAACACTGTATACCACTGGACTGGACTTGGGCTCGGTGCTTAATAGAAACAGCATCTGTTCGGACAGTATCTGCCTCGCCTAAAAATGACAGTTTCAACTTGATACTGTTTAGCTTATTCCATGTGCCAGAGGGAATATGACTCTGTCTAATATTTGTTATTATGCTATTTGTTGTTCAGCCTGAAAAACTAGTTCTTAGCAAAGCTTAGAGAATTAACTACACTGACAAATTTGTATTTGGTATATACCCAGTGACATGCTCAGCTATTCTTTCCATTTAGTGTCTGTGTTCACAGATTACAACAGCTGCCACTCTAACCCAGAGAACGATAACTTGTGTAACTGGTATAATCGGTGCTGTTATTTACTCATGTAATTATACTCAGCAGGTTCTGAGTAACTTCTTGTAACTCTCAAGGGAAGAATGCATTTGTGTTGAGTTGAGTGACTCAAGTAAAGTCAAAAGGAATGTTCAACATCCAGTCTGTGGATTTTTTTTTCTCTGTATGTCTGTCCTGCCAGATGTATTCATCAGTATGGTTTTAATTACTTTTCTCACAAACGAAAAGGGAAAGATTACATTCCAAATCAAACACATACTTTGTGTATTACACATACAGGACCCACTGAGTGCAATAAATTTGTTCCAAGTCAGAAAACTAGTATGCAACAGGCATTATGTCTTGTATACAGTGTTCCTGTGTTGTATTATGGTTAACTGAGGCTTGTCCAAATTCAGTTGCGTGAGATTTTGAATCTGTAGAATCTTTATTAAACCATTATTTCATATGTTTAAACAGTTTAATATTTTGCTTTAGTCATGATGGGACATTACATTCTGATTGTCAGTGTTTCCTTGCAAACCACACATTGAGCTAACTAAAGCTGCACTACTCTGTTCGCTCTCGTCGTCTCCTCTCTCCCTCAGGGTTGGATTCACTCGATGATAATTCTGATGACTACGAGGATCCAGACCTGTTTTTCCCCAGTGTTCATCGAATTAACACACCAGACAGGGTGAGTGAGAATGTTTCCTTCTTTAATGTACACCCTTCTTCCTCTTCTCCTCCTGCACAATGTGGATGACGGCTGTCTCCTCCCATAGGATATGACCCTGCAAGTGCCCGTGCAGCAAAAAGGACGGTACAGTTCTTTGTGCAGTGACGACGAGCTGTTGGACGATGATGAGTGAGTCATGCATCGACACACAAACAAACCATTAACGCAAGCCCAGAAACTGACGCTCATGCTATGCGATAGAAAGAAGCCAACGAGCAACCACAGAGGCAGATTTGACTTTTGTAGTCAGTACATCGCTGACCTTGCTTCTCCTCATATAGCTTCAGTGTGGTTTTGAGTGTTCACCAGTAATGAGATATCTCTGTTTACCCACCAGAATTGCACCAGAACTGAGGCTTTGTTTGTTCATTGAATATACAGTCTGGAAGTATTTGCTTTGTGTTTTGTATGACTATAACTTTATAGGTTAAGTTATAGTCACTTTAAAGATATACTACTTATGCTTGAACTACCTGTGCCAAAAAAATGAACTGTGAATGCAATTCTTTGTCGAACTAGTATAATTTTATGTACAGACCTGACTCATAGATGCACCAGTGTTGTCACTGTCCAGTGTAGCAAGTGCTGAAGAGTTTGAAATGTTGGGGAAAGGTCTATCGAAGTTTGACAACATTAAAAAAAGCTTTGTCTTTTCCGGCCAATTAATTTAATTCACAAATAAATGAATCTCTATGCACAAGAGCTCAATAGTTCTTTTTTATTGACCATTTAGATTATTTGACTAAAGGACTAGTGTGTGAGATTTATATGGGTTTATTAGCAGAAATGCTATATATAGTATTCAGGAGTATGTTTGCTTTAATGCATAGTCACTCGAAAATAAGAATGGTTGTGGTTTCATTATCCTAGAATGAGGTGTTTACGGAATATCTTCCACAAAGGGTGCCATGTTGGACCACCATGTTTCTACAGTAGCCCAGAAGAATTTGACTTGGTGAATCAGTACACTGTGGAAATCTTTGTAGTAGTGCACAAAGCAAAACATTTTAACTCAGAGGAACCTCAGTTTGAACAGGATTGCCCCTTTACTCTTTCCTGGGAACCAGACGAATATGGAAATATGCAGTATGGAATATCAGTGTTTTTGTTGTGGAGGTTGAGATTTAAGAAAATATGTCGTTTGGTGGACACTGTGGAAATTAAATGCCAAAAGACATGAGGGAGGCAGCATGTGGTGGACGCTGTGACGTCTGCTTCCTCACAAGGTCGGACACTCCCTGAAATTAATTAAAAAAGAATTAATTAGGTTATAAAAGAAGCAGTCCAACTTAAAAGTATATGCCAAAAAGCACAAAGCAGCAGTCAGTGTGTGTGTTTGTGCCAAGGGCAGGGAACGAGGACACCTCGCTCTTTTGATGAGAAACTGACTTATTATTAAGGAATCTCTCCTGAGCAGAGTAGTGTTGGAGAAGTGTGCCCTTGTTTGAAATAAGAGGACACCAAATGCACTTTTATGTACAAAAATAGTCAGGGCGTTATTCACAAAAACAGTTTTCTGTTTTTTATCAGCTGTAGCACTTCTAACCGCTGGGACACGCAGCAGTGTGTGACCTGCATCTCCATAGCGCCTCGCTCGTGCATCTTAACTCTCCAGCAAGGGTTGTGTCCTCGTAGAAACAATCAACTCCACACATTTAAACAGTGATAAAACAAGCAGAAAGCCATAAAAACAGACTGATTACAAAACACATAATATATGAAATGATCCACTCACATCTGCCAGACTGAATGGTCTGCATGGAAAACAGCATCAGTGTAAATGTAATCTGTCTTGCTGTTCACCTTATTATTTCTGATAATATGTTTTGGAACACACAAGCATTGTTAAATAATTACAGTTAACTTAAAGGGTAGTTACACCATATTACAATAACATCCGAAATATATTTGTTTAGGAAAAGTATAGAAAATTACCATACACACTATGTGTCCATTATTTTTGTTTACTAAGTGTATATGTGTGTTTGTGTGCTTATTTTTGTGCATTCAAAAGGCCTACACTATGGCAGGATGAAGGGCTCAGCAACCTGCAAGGCAGTGTCTACCTTCCATCTGGTGGCAGACTGTCTTCAGCCACTAAAGAAGACAGCTCTCAGCTCACTGCTGTCATCAAGATGGGCTGGTTGGACAAGAATCCACCTCAGGGGTATGAATGGCAACACATGCACATCCAAGCTGAGGATCTAAAAAAAAAGCTAAAAAGGCTTCAACCAATTCTCTGTACAGATAACTGCTGTGGTTTATACTTTATATATGACATCAGTACAGTATGGTTTCACTGTGGGCATCTTAAGGCTGTTTTTAAATCTGAACACATACAACTGAACTTGTTTATGCTTTTCATTCTGTCTGTCACTAAATTACTAACATTATAAAGTTAGTTAACAGTGCAAACCCTCTATCCTAGTCCCTCTTCTATGACAGTGAAAGGAGTATCTGCTTCACACTTTTGAATAATTGGTGTGTGTGTGTGTGTGTGTGTGTGTGTGTGTGTGTGTGTGTGTGTGTGTGTGTGTGTGTGTGTGTGTGTGTGTGTGCTCTTGTACACAGGGCCCTTTATTATCAGAGACGATGGGTAAAGCTGGATGTTGACTACCTGAGATACTTTGATAACGACAAGGTAACAACAAACGTGTAGTAACTGCATCACATCATCACATTAGTCACTCTTACTGGTAATCTACATCAAGAGCAAGACGTGAGCAGGATGCCAGTGCTACTGAAGCATCCAGTCGATTCAGTCCTCATCAACTACAGCCAAACTGTCTTCATACTGACTGACAGAAGAATTCCCAGGATAAAAATAGTTTTCTAGTTTTTTCAAAAAATGGATTTTATCTCCTCATTTTCTGCATAGATTACCAGTTAGATACAGCCATGTGTTAAGACTGACTTCCCCACACAAACACACATGCACTCCCTGCATGCTCCATGTTAGATATGGATCTGTTTAACTGAGTATTTGTTGCTCTGTGTGTGTCTTGTAGGAGGTGTATTCAAAGGGGCTTATCTCTACCGCCTTCATCACTAGCGTGACCAGTGTGGGGGAGCTGAAGTTTGAGGTCGTCACAAACAACCGAACATTTATCTTCAGAGCTGAAAGTGAAGGTTTGTCTGTTTTTTGAAGTCATCAGTGTATGACCACATAAATGTATCTTACAGTTTATAATATCTCATGCATATATCTTTCTGGATATATGTACAAATATACATGTATGTTTGTACACATGTATTTCTGCATGCATATTTTAGGAACCATGTTAATTCATACGTTTCTTTACACTTCCTTCCAGCTGAGAGGAAGGACTGGGTGAATGTACTGCAGGACTGCACCAGGGGGCGCTCTTCACGCAGCACCATGAGCCTAGGCTCACCCCTAACACCGGACTATCAGGGCTATCTGGAGCTCAGAGGGTTACGCTCCAAACTTTATACTGTTGTCGCCTCAGATAAAGTCTTCCTCTACAAAAACATAGAGGTGAGAACCCTGTGTGTGACTGCAGAGACGAGCAGCATGCATAGATAACATGCTTCAAATAAATACATGTTAGATTGTTGAGTGTTTAGCTGAGCAAGTTTACAACAAATGGGGCATCATTCTCTAAATTTAAGGTTAAATTTGTTTAACTGGTTGACATACTTTTAGCCTACTCCTCACTAAAAAAAACAGTTAAGTTGATATAGTACAGGAACTTCAAATGATATTGAAAGAAAAAGCCACTCACTCAGGAAAAAAAAAAAAAACTGTTCTTCTTTTTGACTTCCAGGACTATCGTATAGGAGTGGGTATCACATGCATTGAGATGAATGTAGGAAATGTGAAAGAAACAGATCGTCGTAGCTTTGATCTCACCACACCATACCGCATATTCAGGTACTGTATAGACACAAAAATGCACACGTTGTAAACGTTTGACCTGTATGCATGCTTTGTGTATGTATTTTCTGTAAGTATCCTGTGGATGCACATATTTGATTGTGCCGTACATAATCTTGCTGATTGTTACTTTTTTCATCTCAGCAGTGGGTTTATGTTTTCCCATAAAAAATAAAGTTATCATTCTTCATTGTAAGTTGAAGTCAGGCTGAGTTGGTCTTGGTGCTAGGATACTTATGGGAAATTAGATCATGTTGTTTTACTGAGAATTCCCATCGTCCAACGATCCTCAGAGTCCTCAGCTGGATATCTTTTGAGAATATGAAAAGCCCTTTGTACAAGTGTGAGTGTGAAGAAGAGCGAGGCAGATGTGTGTGCACAAGTGTATGTGTTGGTGTGGTGTGTGTGGTCTTTTGGCTGACAATGCACAGCCTGCAGTGCAAAAGCTCAGCTTGACAGGATGGAGAAATCTGAAAAGGCTTGTGTATTTGTATAAGAGTTGGGACTGTGTGTCAGCGTGTCTGTCTTAAGTGTGCATTTTTGCAGCTCTTGTCGTTTGAGAAGTGTGTGTGTGTATTTTAAGATGAGAAGAGGAAGGATTCAGACATGCGAGTCTGTGTCAAGCCACAAATTTGTCTGTGTGTGTGTATTTGTGTATGTGTTTGTATATTTCCAGTCTTGGACTCGGGTATATTTAGCAAAACAAGGGCAGAGTAAGAGCCAGTGCTCAGTGGGCTCATGAGCATAAGGAAACACACACACACACAAACAGGGCAAACAAAGGCTTTCTAATTTCTGTCACTCGGTAGTTGTTATCGACACCATCATGTCGGCATTAACACTCGGCCGTGTGTTTGTCTCTGTGCGCAGTTTCATTGCAGAGTCAGAGCAGCTGCGGGAGCAATGGGTGGACGCCATGCGGGATGCAATAGGTGAGGCCTTGTCGAATAGAGAGGTGGCAGAGCGGATCTGGGCGGAGCCTAGCAACAGTCTCTGTGCCGACTGCGGGGCTTCCAAGCCGGAATGGGCTGCCATCAACTTGTGTGTGGTGATCTGCAAACGATGTGCAGGTTTGTGTGTACATGTGTTTTTGTGTGTTTCTGGTGTGCTTCTAAGTTTGTACATTGAGTGAATCTATTTAACAAAGTTTCTATCTACATTTTCATACAGGTCTTCAGTGTGTGTTTTGAAATCTCCAGGGAATTTATTGATTGTTGCTGTGGTTTCTTTTGCTGTGTTACAGTGACAGTGGTAGGAGTTTAGAACAAATATCAACTAGCCTGGTGACTCTTTGAATGATTGCAGCCAACTTGTTGTTAAATTTTACAGTACTGTTACATGATAATGATGCAATTTGTTATGTGTGTGCATTGCAGGAGAACACAGAGGACTGGGTCCTAGCATCTCAAAGGTTCGTAGTCTGAAGATGGACAGGAAAGTCTGGACAGAAGAGCTTATACAGGTACACAAACACTCACACACACAAAATCTACCTCAAGGCTTATGAAAACTGTTTTTGGACTATTTTTATACATTATTTTAAAATACATCATTAAACTTCTGCTCAACTCTGTAGTAATTTCTGAGGCAGTAGGTAGTTATGGGCTGCATTATATTTCTACACATAAGAGTAGTGAATACTAGCACTTTGGTCCAGTATAATGCAATTTGAATAATACAGCTGAAAATGTACACACATACCTCATAAACTTCATACTGTATATTGTCACATGTGCTTCCCACCCTTCCTAATGTGGACATACTTCTTCTAAACCCTACTTGTGATGCAGGTGTTCCTGTTGCTAGGCAATGAGCGTGTAAACAGTTTCTGGGCAGCTAATGTCCCGCCAAGTGAAGCTTTGACGCCCGCTAGCTGCAGCGATGAACGACGGCGCTTCATCACCAACAAATACCGCCAGGGAAAATACAGGAAGTACCACCCTCTGTACGGAAACCAGAGAGAGCTCAACAATGTAAGTTGAAATCATTGTTTTTATCGTGTGATTTGGTTTGAGTTAGTCAACATGTTGTGAAAGAAAGGCTTTCGTATGCACGGAGGATTTAGAGGCAACTGGTGGTTGGTTTGTTGGTTTACCAATCCACTATGACTAAACTGCACTTTTAACCCATCATGGTGACTTCATTCATTTGGTCCCCGTTGGATGCCGTTTCTGCTGAATGTAGCATTGACTGTTCCTTTTGTCTGACAGTACACTGCCTCCCTTAAGCTTTTTTCCAGTAGCTGTGTGCATATGTCTCACAGAGGGTCTTAGTTGTGACCGGATTTTGCACATGCACAGACATACACACACCATACACTGCACATCTGCGTGCCCACTACTCAGACCATGACTAAGATTCCAAGAATAAAGACGTGACTATACATTGTGTATGTTTTAGTCCTTTCAGAGTTTGTTCTTGCACAGACCTGTTAGGTGGAGTGACTGACTGACAGAATATGAAACTACCCTGTTACACAATCTCATACTAAAAGAGAGCATTATTTAAGAATTATATTATTTTGATTTATATTATATTTTATCATATTCAATTCTAGATTTAATTATATTTCTACAGCAATTAGTTCCGGTCAAGTAATTTGATTGGAAGAGAGTGCTCTATGAGTGCTAATACAGAGTACAACATCACTGGGACTTTAAACTACATGTATCACTCCACTTTACAGTGTACTAATGACCACTAGCCTACACTGACATTACAATGAAAGAAATTATTTGCCTAAATACATACATGCAGTGATCAATAGATCAATTATACAGTCGGTTCCTGAACAGATTTCAAGATCAGCAGTTGGATTTATTAGTAGTTTAGCTTTTAAAATCATGCTAAAGTCATATATCTGCTGTCATAAAATCCTATATGTCAACATAGAAAAAATACCTAGCAAGCTAACGTTAGTGTGCGGGAACACGTTTGTGTATTGCTAGGCAACAGCCCAGTCCAGTTGCGGAACTATTTGTGTTGGCGGAGCCAAACAAATGAGTAAATAAATGAAAAAATCTGAATCTCTTGATGCGTGTTATTGTTAACCTATAATTGCCGTAATTTTAACTGTTGTTATAAAAGCAATATCACATTTGAGGTTGCTGTTTGAGTGAATGATATGAATGATATTTATATTTGATATTTACAGCTGTGATGATTTTCGGTCCAGCAGCACTCCCTCCCATGTGATGTTGCTTAAGCATATATGATCTGTGTGTAGCAACTTTACTACTGTTGTGCAACCCTGTGTTGTATAACAACTAATAAATTACCTTCATACTTTAATATTTTTAAGCAAACATGAAGCACTCAGCTTATCTTAAAAGTCTAAAATGGCAGTGACAATGAAGTCAGTAAAGCCAGTCTCACCAGCAGAAGATGTTTTTCTCCTTTCAGAGCTAGTTGATTCAGGCAAGCAATATCTGTCACTTAACCCCAAAGTAGGCCCTTCAGGGAACTGATTTGAACTCACTGCAGTTAGAGTGAAATGCAAGTTCCTATATTACAAAAGCTGGCCCAATCCCTGATTAAGTCCAACGTGTAAAGCACAGTCTGATTATTGCAGTAATCGTAATAACTGACATTCACAGTAAAACAAAAGCTGCCTTGGACTACAGGAGTTTTGGGTTGATCTGTCCCTGATTCACCCCTCTCATCAATCAGAGGCAAAGGTCTGGACCTTGATCTTAGATTATCTTAGATTAGATGCTAATTTGAGGTTGCCCCTTTAATTTCAAATATGTTTGACAATTACAAGTTAAAATCTGGATGGTTATGTCAGTACTTTCAGAGGTGGACCACAATAGCCAACGAAAGAAGCGAGTATCTGTCAATAACTACTACCATTGATTATTATATTATTATGTTGAAACTGACCTGATTAAAAAAACTGATCTCACCTCACCTTTCGCTAAAGAATAAGCAGCCCATGTTAACTGGGTCTCTCCTACCATTTTCTCATCCAGACTCATTCAGCCCTGTGTTACTGTTTTTTCTCCCTGCAAAGCTTTACTGCAGCAAGGGGTTGCACCATGGTAATCATTTTGTTTACATCTGCTTCCCCATGAGATTGTGTGTTGGTACACTGCATTACAAATCTTGTAGTGTGTGCATGTTTGAGATTAGAGAGAAGAACATCTGTGAAGTTTCTTCTTATGTGCGTGATGCAACCACATTTCAAAACGGTTAAGCTCCTAGTCTGAGCCCGGCTTAAGTGAAACATGACTGATGAGTGATATTAATGCAGGTTTCAAACTTATTCAAACTAACAAATTCTTGGCTTGCTTCTGAGTCACCAGGAAAACATTTAAGTTCATTGGTGTAAGATCATCAGGAATGACAACAGCCCACTCAAGACGGACAATCAGGGCTTCTGTCCTTGTGTCCTTGTCAGTGGGAGCAAACATGCTCGTGTCATCTCAACATGAAAAAGCTGGTCAGGAAAAATACAAAAGTAGGACGCTTGAGAATGGCTTGAGTGCAGGGGTTTATCTTGTGTCATCGCTGCGCTCCGCTGTGTGTGGTAAATGTCTTGGTGTTTCAGTCCCCGCTTGGTCACTCATTAGCTGCTTAACCCACTTACCGCAAACAATGTGGACTGCTCACAGACACACCGAGTGTGTTAGTGAGTCACATTTAGCACCTGACTGTGAGCTCTATTTTTCCTCCCTCAACCATTCAAGCTTGTTTGTGTGTGTGTGTGTGTGTGTGTGTGTGTGTGTGTGTGTGTGTGTGTACAGCATGTGTCTGTCTGTTTTGTGTGTGTGAATCACTGTGTTAGGGATGTGCAGAAGGAGATAAAAGAAGTTTTTCCTAATGACACACACACACATACACACACACACACACACACACACACAGCTACACACCAATTGCTGCTTGTTTTGATTTTAAACTCTTTTTGTTCAGCCGCTGGTGCCCCCATCTTCATTCAGCCCCCCTCCATGATGATTATCTCTTTTTCCTGTAACAATTTTCTCTCTCAAGCTGTCTCTCGAGAGCATTATCTCTCTGGATTTTTCTAGTTTTCCGTCTGTTTAAAATGAGAACTTCCTCTCATTTCCAGCAGATATTTACAGTAATGATCTACCTGTTCTTCCTTCTCTCAGATCAAATACTTGAAGTTCTTCAGCTCAGCGTTGCTACACTTTCCATTTGGGTGTGTCATAAGAAATAATAGAATGTGCAATGTGTTTGTGTTAACCAGGCAGTTATGTGAAATAGCAGCTGACATTTAGGCAGTGTGTGTGTGTGAGTGTGACAGGGAGAGAGAAACCTAAGTTTTTGTACTGTGTGAGTGTCTACGGCCACTTTCAGGTTTATTGACCCAGTCCTGGCTTTTTATCCCCACTTCTCTGTTTCCTTTCTTCTTTGTTTTTCCTTTTTTTTCTGAACGTGACATCATTACTCACTGCTTTAGCTGGAATGTGCTGTAACTCCGCCCCCCCCCTCTCTCTCCTCCTCCTCTCCTCCTCATTGTTTGGCTGGAACTGCTGAAGAAAGTTGATCTCTTCACTCTTGGCTCTTTTTCTTATTTGTAAGTGACTACTATTCCCTTAACCTTCTGCCAGACTAAAGCACCTCAAACTGGGTATTTATTTGCATGTGCAACTTTGTGTGCATGTCTGTGTCGACTGACATTCAAACAGAAGAGTGACTGAAGGGAACTGAAAACTTACAGGTAAGGCTGAGTCTTGCTGGTGAGCTGTAGGAGAGGGTAGTGAAAGTGTGCTGTGTTCTGCATCTGTGTAATCTTGTAGATTTTCTGTGTAAAGAATGTGAGTGTGAATGTGTGTTTTAATGAGGTTAGATTAGGTTAGGAATGTGTGTCAGTGGACTTAAGATCTCTGACAGTATATGGTCTGAACGAATCTATATTTGAATGCGTTTGTGGGGCATAGTTTAATCTTTAGACTATAAGAACTGCTGCACTCTAGCTCTATGTTAGCAAGTACATTAGAGTTATTGTGCATGTTTGTCACTGGAGTGGGCTGAGATACGTTGACATGCATATTAATGTGTGTGTAGGCATGTTTGTATGCCTTTTTTGCATTTTTTGGTCTGTTTCGCTCGCTCTCTGTCCATGTGTGTGTCCATGTGTTCTCAGAGTTAGATGATAGGCTCACCTCTGTCAATGGACTTCATTGTCTGTCTCACTCTGTCCCCTCCTGCTTTGTTTCCCATCTCTCTGCCTTTTCGCTCTCTTTTTTCTCTCTTTTGCACCAGTCAGTCACCTATTGATGTTTTCGTCAGTCTTTCATTCAGGAATTGGGCTTCATGGTCTCTTGCAACAACATAGTATATTAAAAATGTGTTTGAGCATGCAGAAAAATCCCAAATACCCTAAGGAAACTTGGTTTTCTTTTTGGAGGACATACAGTGTACTGTGTGGTATGTTTGTCACCAGTGTGTTAAGAATTCTTGCATAGTTTCTTATCGTGTTACACTGATGTTTGAACTTTGTTTTTTTTTTGTTTTTTTTTCCTCTTAGAGTCATTTGATTGACATATAAGAAATGCTTTTTCGTTTGGTGGTTTCCTTTATTTGTTTTTGAGTTGAAAGATGCCATAGCACTGGGTGGAGCATGAAAAGATGTTTGACAGAGAAATGTGCTGTATTTGGATTGAGTTATTTAACACAAAGAAAAGTGTTGGCAGTTTGAGAGTTTGTGTGCCAAGTTTGAGTATGGGACAATTATCACAAGTAAGACTCATATTGTCATGTGTCTTTGCCGCATTTCTCAAACCAAAGCTATCACTGTTCTGATCAAAGGTGAGAAGTGACAAAGCATATACCTCACTGGTGTACCAAAGTAGTTTTCAGGTATCTGGACTTTACTTGAGTGTTTATTTTTTGACTTTTTACTTTTGCTCCCCATGTTTTAACACAGATATCTGTTCATTCTACTCCTTACATTTTCTAAAAAGGCTCTTTATTTTGTTTTTAATGCATTTGAGGGGAATTCTTGATTATTTTTATTTAACATCATTGCACATTGCCTTCCCAACATCAAGACCGACTTCAACCTAAATGCATGGGACAAAAACATATAAAAAACACAATTCCTTGGTGTATCAATCAGCACACAGCATGTAAGACAGATGTAACAAGACGACACAGAAAAGAGAGTAAGACTCAACGCAAAAGAAAAGCTGAGGTTCAGTTAGCTTTGCACAGAAACAGCTGGTAGAAATGACCTTCAGATTATTTTGAATACCTTTCAGAGCCTGTACTTTTTCCACTTTTACTTTTACTTGCCACCTCTAGTTATAATCTCACGTTAGATTGTACACCCCAGTTTTGTTATGAGCATAAAAAGTTAGCAGCAGATGAGGTAATATCTTTCCCCTTGGACAACCACTACTGAGGACTGAACCAAGTTTTATTGACTTTGTGTTTGTTGTGTCTCTGTTGACTGCGTGCTGGTGACAATCAGCATGTTATTGGTGCTTATTATAGCAAAGTGACATAGCTGAGAGGCAGTAGCAACAAGTTTTTATAGGCTTGTTTTTGTGCTTTAATAGTGTTGGAAAGCGGCTATCATACAAGAAAAGCTCAGTCGCTCTTACCCTTTTTCTCTTTCTGTCCATTCCCTGCTTCCCTGCTTATTCCTTTGTTTCATCTTTCTCCCCTTTTCCAACTGAGTCCTCCCATCTCCTCATTCACACTGCAGCATTTTAGGGTCATAAATCCTTTTCAATTGTACAGGGAGGTGGGATCTGCTGTCTTCTTTATCTCCCTGTGCTTTTATTTTCCTCCCTCTTTGTCTGTCTTTTTCTGCGTACGCCTGTCTTTCTGTTTTTGCTCATGTCATTCATAAGTCTATCTGGATTTTCACCTCCACCGTCTTCTCCATCTCCCTCTCTCTTCCTCTGTGAACTGTCCCTGGTGAGGTAATGATGGAACATATGTGGATAACTGCTCATTGTCATCTGGATTTAATATATGGACGTGCGTACACACAAGCATATATACATGTGGGTGTATTTCTAGTTGGACATTCAGTATACGCTAAAACGGACAAAGCAGAGTTGGCTACATGTGTTTGCGCGTCTGTACTTAAGGGGTCTGAGTGTATTGAGTTTGTTGCCAAGTACAATCAGTCTCTGATTAGTGTGCCTCACTAAAGCACTTTCATCTTCCTTTCACAATATTTTTCTTTCTTCTGTGCCTCTCATCTCTTTCTTTTCCTTCACTTTTGTCCCATATAACTGCAGAGGCCAGATGGAGGCCTGTGATTTTAGACACACCCAGATAAAATCTTTCTTTCTCTCTCTGCTCTCTGGGGAAATTGGGAAAGATTCTTGAATTCCCGTCTCTCCTCTCTCTTGTGTGTGTCTGTGTTATTACATTACTCCCTGTTTCATAGGCAGCAGATGTTGGAGGGCGTGAGGTCCTTAAACCCATTTCCTCATTGTACTTTGTTTTGATTGGTTCACTTCTCTTGGTCAGAAGGCACATGATTGGCTTTTCATTACAGGACACTGACCTACATACACTACATAGTTTTCACATGTATGTCCACATGCTACAGAGGCCTGTTTTTTTGTTCAGTTTTGCTGAAACACACACACAGTCATTAGGCTCAAGAATGTGTCAACTGATCTGAACTTGCAGTACTGTCTCTGACCTGCCTGTGATCAAATGACAGTATCTCACATTATGGTTTGTTCAGTAGCATGGTGGCTAATGTTAGTCTGCAATGATTGATCTGCTGTAGTGACTTTTCTGGTTTGTAGCATCAGCCAGTACAAATGAACAAGATGATCTGGTCACTGTGATTGTTTCAGTGGATAAAATAGTCTGCATTGGCAGCAGTTTTTTGTCACCGTACATGCTTTTATTTTTAGGGTAGTTTTCCCAAATATGAAGTTGTATTAAAGATAAATTATACACTGCCTGGGATTGCTTCAGTTGCTCAGGTCAAAAAATGAGGTCAGCTCCCTACCTGAATATACTGAACGAGCAGGTTTTTCCATCAATGAATTTGTACTTCCCTAATGGCACGGGCATTTTTCAAGATGACAATGTCAGGATTCATCAGGCTCAAATTGTGAAAGAGTGGTTCAGGGAGCATGAGACATCATTTTCACACATAAATTGGCCACCACAGAGTCCAGACCTTAATCCCATTGAGAATCTTTGGGATGTGCTGGAGAAGACTTTATGCAGCAGTCCAACTCTCTGATCATCAATACAAGATCTTGGCAAATGCAAATCTGGACAGAAATAAATGTTGTGACATTGCATAAACTTATTGAAATGATACCATGGTGAATACATGCCATTGTCAAAGCTAAAGGTGATCTAATGAAATATTAGAGTGTGTGATGTTTTTTGTCCAGGCCATAAGGCCATAAGGTTTAGTATTTTATGTACCCTCAGTTTCCACTGGTGGGAGAGTTACCAGTTCTTAGATGTATCATGATTCTTTCCTGAAAAATTATGAATCGACACTGAAAAGTTCATAATCGGACGTTTAAAACCTAGTTCTCAAAATTATGATGGCCTCTAAAATTTTAGAAGAGCTGTACATTACTTACAGCTGAACAAAGTCGATGGTGAAATGTAACAGATGTAAACATGTTTACGTTCTAAACTAGGCTACTTATTGACTTTTGGTGAGGACATAGCTTAAAATGACATGGGAGGGAAAACCAGACAACATTTTGGTAATGTGTCAAATTGTACCATACAGTGTTGGGCACTTCTCCTGGGAGATCATATCCACTCAACCAAAGTTACAAAGTGCACGAACAGGCATTCGGGGTGCGAGGTGGGAATGAAGGAGGCACCACTCGCTCTAATACAAGTCACTGCCCAAATTATTTTGTCATTTAAGGTAGAATAGTTGCATAATGTTGCTATAAAACCTTCCGATATGAATGCATAGTGAAATGCCCAGTAAACCTCATTAGCTGAGTTCATTCCCATGGGGAGTAGTGAACTTGCAGGAAAGGGAGTTAAATGAAAAACAGAATCACAAGACCACAAGAAGAGAGAGGAAGAATACAGGAGACATGTAATAATTCCCCAGGCAAAGGAAATGAGAAAATCGCCAATTCCAAGCAGAAGAAGGTGAAAATACAAAATGTCAATCAAACCCATTCCAGGGATCAGAACTCTGTCTAGCACACGGTTTCTCATTGATTACGTTTTCCAGGATGGTGCTGTACTTTTCCTACTGTTCTTTCATGTTGTAGGTACTCAGACTCTGAGTTAAATCTTTTGAACTCTTTCACCTCTCACCCTCTACTCTAGTTGGACTTGTTTTCCTCCTTTAGCCCTGATCACAGATGTGACTCATTTTACTCCTGTTTCCAAAATTTTAAAAGGAAAGACTTTGTTTTTATCATGTTTCTTTCTTGCTTTCTGCTACAATATAACATGATTATCTGAATAGAAACAAAGCGACAGAGCAAAGCAAAGAGACAGCTGTGTACCTGCCAAGATAAGGCAGATTTTTATCAGCTATATTTGTAAACACTGTCTGATATCTGATGCAAGTCAGTTTTTATTTTCATTAATGATAGCCTAACTCTCATTATTCACAACTTTTGTAAGCAGATTATATTAATATCCTCTTTCAGTTTGTTTTTGTTTTTATACTTCTGCTTTTCGTAGTTCACTGGCTTTTATAGTCTACTTGAAAATGGCACCTGTATCATTGCTCCATATATAAATGAAAAGAAGCTGCCGAAAACTAAGGTAGCCTGTCGTAGCCACTGAAGTTCTCAGAATGCAGCTTGAAATAACATTAGGGAGGCCTGTATACCAGCTCGATCATGGCAATCATGTGATCCATATGATGAGATTACTGGAATGGACGTGTTCCACTCCAGATGGCTGACTACAAGCTTTTTGTTCAGATGTCTTCAGCGGTGGGTCGGGCACAGAAATGCAGTTTGTTTCTGTCTCCTCTGTATGTGTGTGTGGCTGGGTCTCTTGTGCAATTTTAATCTTTGTTAACTGGTTTGTTTGTCTGTATGTTTGTATGTGTGTGTGTGTGTGTAGAGGCTCAGCAGTGCTTAAATAGAGGAGCGGTTCTGTCTGTGTGTGACATAGTGCTGTGGAATTTCTCAATCAGATCCAAAGGAACTTATTAGTTTTAACAGAAGACAGACGTGTGTGTGTGTGTGTGTGTGTGTGTGTGTGTGTGTGTGTGTGTGTGTGTGTGTGTGTGTGTGTGTGTGTGTGTGTGTGTGCAATTGCATGAGTTGCTCAGCTGTCAAAACACTGCATCCTCCTTTTCTTAGACATAACATCTTTCTTATTCCACCTCCCCCTCCATCCTCTTTCTTTACTTTTGGGTTTACAGTATTTGGACAAAACCTGTTTCTTTATTGCTTTAAAGGAGAAATATTTAATATATTTACTTTACTAAATCATATATTTACCATGATATGTCATCAGCGGTTAAGGAAACCTGCTAAGTTGAAATACCTCTCGGACATCAAATGTAGCTGATATGTTCTCATGTGAAATTTCAGTTCTGGTCCGGAACATCTGTTTACCCGTTTGATTGCTATTCAATTTACATGGAGCAAAAATTAATCCTGAATGTTCGCCAAATGAGTTAAGGAAATCATTAATCTTTTAGAAAGAGTAGTTATTTATAAAGTGTAAATTAAGCTATATATTAGAGGCTGGAAAGTAGTAAAATTTGCCAATTTGGGTGTAATGTAAATGTTGGAAATGCTTCAGTAGTTCCTTCAGTGACATTGAGGAAAAACAACATTAAATTATCCATGTTGAGTATTGCTGAACTACATGACAGTTAAAATCTGTGTATAAACAACTGTTCTTATGTACAAAAAGAGTTACCTTTCCTATTACATTACTGTTCAGTTTACCAGCTCTCCCCTGACATGAAGCAAAAGGTTAATCAGGACGTAGAGACTCATCACTATAAAACAGGCCCAGGTTACTTGTTATTAAATGTGCACACAGTGGATTTAGAGAGCACTCAACAATTGGCAGAAGACGTGAAACACTTGATGTTAGTTTTATCATAATAATAACCTCCACAGGTCATATAAATAAACAAAATAATTAGTTTTATTGACAGTACAGTACTCCTTTCTGCTGCAGGTTTTAAAGCCTGCCTGAACACTGAGTTTGACCTCAGCTGTTTCCTTCGAAGCAAAGCTGACAGAGGATCACACGATAAGATTAAAGCCAAGTCAGCAGCTGCCGGACCGTAGTACAAAAGTCATCAGTTTATTATCATTCTTACTCATTTATTATCTCTTTTTTTCTCTGTCACTGCATCCCTCCCCTGTACATTTTCTGTACTGCTTCTGTTGTTTCAGTGTCTCCCTTTCCCACCCTGCTGATTTTTATATTACATACTGATTCTTATAATGTGTGTCTTTGTGTTTTGATTTCCTCTTCCTCTCTCCTTCTCCCTAGGCTCTGTGTATAAATGTGCAGTGCAGTGATGTGCTGGAGACGCTAAGCCTGATTTTCTGTGGTGCGGATGTAAATTGTTCAACTGGTATGGCAAGTTGGCCCACCCCTCTGTCCCTGGCCAACGCACATTCACAACCCTTACAGGCGGAATTAATAAGCCACAATCTCAACACAGGTACAGTATAATTTTGCATGCACAGGTCACATAAAAGCACCAGAGTAGAGCAGCATCTTGTTTCTGGATTGTTACCTAGATTGCATCTGTCCACTTAACATAAATATGAAATAATAGTTTTCAAATTATATGTGCTTTACATGTAGTGTAGGCCAGGTAGTGTCTATATTAGAAACTTGTTTTAGTTGATGGGCCACATCCAGCCTAATTTGATCTCAACTGGGCAGGCTAGTAAAACATTGCATAATTAATAAACTATAAATTACACCTCCACTAAATTACTTTTTTCCACCTTTTTGCGTGAATTAGTACAGGTACATTCAGAAAATGTACACAATTAATAAACCGTTTACAAAGCAGATCATGAACAGTCTGAGATGTGAAGTGCAGTTTTAACAATGTCTCAGTTTTTCCACATTCAGTCTTCTGTGATTACGTTGCCTTATAATATGCAGATCATAATGCACACAACAGTTACGATCTGTAGAACTGAACAATAATATACTATTTTACTTTTTTTATGATCCAACAACTCCTTTAGATACAGATTTTTTTTTCTAAACCTGTCCACTCCTGTGTAGCAGTCATCACACAACACCAACTAAAGTAGATGCTAATGAGGATGAAGGTTAAGAGTCCCACCAATATTGTTTTATGATATAAGTCTGATATAGATTATTTCAAATTGAAGTTGCTGATGGACAATATTTTACTCAGTGTTGAGTATCTAATTGTGGCTGCAATAAGTATTCATTGTTTTTGTCAATTGACTGTATTCTCGTCTGGAAATTAATGACTGTTCTGCAATTTTGTACACTCTGTGAAGTCTGAACTGAATGCATTCCTTATACTGCCTCTCTTATATAAGTGACATTTGTTATACAGCAGTGATGACATTTCCAAATGTTACTTAACCAAACGCACATTCCTGTCATGCTCAGGAGTCTTTTGGGTGTTTACCATTTTCCACTAAATTTTACAAGCTGCACTTCTCACATTTAAGATAGACGCCCAGTTGATGGCAACTTGGTAATTTGTCTTTGTTTATTTGTTTGTTTGTTTTCCTGCAGAGCTACCGCGGTCAGAGGTGGGTGGGGCCATGGAGGCACGACATTACTCAGCACCACCGTGTGTGTCTCACAATGGCTTCCTGTTTAAGACTGCATCCATGGCTCGGGCTATTACAGAGCGCAAGGCCAAAGAGGGTAAATAACTAACTAACACTCACATACAATACAGTGACTCTTAACACCATATCATATGATATTATGCTTGATAATCTTTATTTGTCCCTTGTAGAATTCAGTCGTCGCTGGTGCACACTTAATGATGGCACCTTCAGCTACTACGAGAGTGACAAAAACTCAAACCCGAATGGAGCTCTTAAGGCTTCTGAGATAGTCTGTTTGGCTGTCGACACTGCTGAGAAACACGGGTATATTCATCACACACACACACACACACACACACACACACACACACACACTGATCAGCTTGTTTGACCCAAAATGACTTATTTCTCTCTTTTTCCTTCCTGTTTTTATTTATATCACGCTCTGTCTCACTTCCTCCGAACATCTCTTTCTAACCCTCAGGTATGACCATACCTTTGAGCTCTACTCAGAGTCAGAGCGCCTCTATCTCTTTGGCACCGATGACCCAGACAGCCACAAGGAATGGGTCAAGTCTATTGCCAAGGTAACCACCAAATACACATTGGGATCTAGAAACACAAACATACATTCTCTGACTTTCCCCTCAGGTGGATCCTTACAGAGGGAACATTTGACATGACCATCTGTAGTGAAAATGGAGAGCTCTGATAAGTGGAAGGTTTGCAGTTCCAGCTATGCAGAGGCGGGAAATGCTGCCTAGTGGTCATAATGGGACAAGCTAATGCTGAGTTGTTTCCTGTGTCACTTATTTTCCTTCAGAACAGCACTCCTCACAGTTGAGATAACTGTCAGCTGCATGATGTTGTGAAACGAGGCAACTCTCAATTGAAAGCCAGTATATATACTTAAATGTACAATTCAGTCCACAATCAAACACTCATATTTTTCCTCTGACCTGTAGAGCTATTTTTCCATCTAGACTGTTGTGGTGTGAGTTGCCAAGTTTTGTAGAAATCTGCTGTAGAGATGTCTGATTTCTCTCAAATATGGGGTCGCTGGGTTCATTCAGGTGCTGGAAATCTATGAAAACAGATACGTTTTTGGATAAACTGCTCAAAATTTCAGTTGAATTACTTTTCTAATAAATTGCTACCTGACTAAATATTTCACCTTGTAGATAACAAAATGGTTAAAATATGCAGAAAATAATTTTGGTTGTCTATAGAACAAAAACTGACAACTGAGTCTGATTTAAGTGCAGTGATCATTTTGTATTGTATATAAATACATCATTTACCACAGCCATAAGGTGCTGGAAAAACCTGAAAATGCACCTTGAAAATTCCTGAAATGTGCTTGAAGTTGACAGTGAAAAAAAGCATAGGTACCATGATGATGATTTGTACTGAACACCAACCATATCATGGTCAGTTGGTGCCTCTCAGTTAGTTCCTTCATGAAATGGTTCTCAATGAGGTCTGTAGATTATCTTTAGTAACCGGGTCATGATTTCTACAAAGAGACATTTCTGTTGTCTTTTTAAAATGTGTTGGGGGGTTTTGCCACTTCGAGCACCACAAGCTGAGTGTCTTTTCCCAATATACTGAAGAGAAGGCAGACGTTTGTAGGGCTGATATCTAGCACTACAGGCCAGAGGATAATATGTATTTTTGATTTTGGAGTGAACTGTCCTTTTAATGCTGAAGTAGATGCAGCATAGAGTGTGTATTCAAAATTCAGTAATTATGAAACCATTGGATGAGTCAGAGGTATACTCAACATCATGCAGCACCTGGAATTTGAAATGATATGAGCGATGCTGGATTGGTGGAATAAAGACGAATAGCAGCTCTTTGTTGTTTCTAACTGTGCATAACAAGACACATAAATGCCAAGATGGGAGATTTACAGTACATCCACGGCTCCTGCATGTCTAGCCACAAGGACATTATGACAAGGTGAATTTGTTGCACAGTTACTGACCACACCACTCCCACCATGTTTCTAGCAATCCCCCCCACCATTGAAGTATTGCACAGGATTACTTCTAGCAATTTAATTAGTACTGGGTTTCTCAGAGGGGTTCAGTAATGCACAGACTGAAGTGGTTAAATCATTATCAAAAGAGAAGGCAAACAATGAGTAATGTGTAATGTATTACAAAAGCCACAATGTCCCCCTTTTATGTGCAGACCTTTATCCCATCCGCTGCAGAGCCTTTACTGAGGCTGGGCTTTGAGCGGATTGGGCGGCTGAAGTGTAAAGACGGCTTGAACCTTCAGACATCCAAGGTTGGTTGGTTTGCTCTGGTGGGATCCACGCTTCACGCCTACCTGGCAGACAGCCAGGGAGAGGAGATCCACCTCCGCAAGCTGAATGAACTCTGTGAGTGAGACACGTGGTCACAAATACACAGATACACACCCAACTGCTCTTGAACTTTCACATACATATTGTAATCTGTACACTTACAGGGTGGGAATGCTCAAGAGTTCTGATCGAAGGAACAGAAATAAACATTTCAGTATAAAATCCAGTAGTATGAAGTACATACATTATGTGAATTTTAATTCATTTGAAAGCATGGCTATCTGGAAGACAGTAACATGATGATGATATGACGTTTTTGTGTTTTACAGCAATTCAACAAGACAATGAGGTGCTGGTTCTGGTAGAGAGAGGCAGGTGAGCGGGATTGATTAATTACAGATTGTTGCAATGCTCAAGAGTAAAAAAAACTGTTGCACAGTTTACCATCAATATCACAATGATGTGTTTCTTCTTAATATGCAATCTTTATTAAAGGGTAACTTTGGTATTTTTCAACGTGGATCACATGTTCCCATGTTTTTGTGTCTAAGTGACTAATGGGGACATTTTAAACTGGTTCAGTATTGAGCCAAGGCACCGCGGCCGTCAGCAATGAAACAGACTGTAATGTTTACATCCATGTCTGTTCAGACTCATGAAGGAGTTAGTGAAGGAATTTAATATGGAACTGACCGCTATATTCTGTATATCCTGTAACTTTATTGGAAGTCAATAAAAGGTATTAACTGTATTTTTTGGGGGACTGCAGAGGACTGATAGAGAGCTGAACATCATGATGTCACAGTGAAATTGACCTTTGACCTTGTGGATATAAATGTCATCATCTCATAATTTTATCCTATTAATTTGCATGTAATTCGTGTATGAAATCTTGATTTATTGCCAGCAATGTGTGTAATGAGGTCACTAGGACCTTTGCCTTTGACCACCAAAATCGAATCAGTTCATCTTTGAGTTGATGTGGACGTTTGACCCAAGTTTGAAGAAAATCCCTCAAGGCATTCTTGAGATATTGCGGGACAACCTTGATTTTTAGCACTGTGTTTACAGTTTATAGTGTTCTCATGTCTGACTGGGTGAATCATTCCTACCAAACCAGAGCTAGTGATTGTTAGAGCAGTGAAGAGATAAACTAAAACTGTTTTGGAGAGTTTGGAGAGTCTGAATGAAGTTTGTTTTACGATAAATGATCAAATTACTGTTTCTGTAAGTGGTCTCCCCCAATACTGGACCAATCTGAAAAAATGTTGTCCCAACTAGCCACTTAGACACAAAGTAAAGAGAGTAATATCCAAGGTGAAAAGTACCAAAGTTACCCATTTTTTCTTTTCTACATTTTCTTCCTTTCCTCACATGCTCTTTTTCCATCGTTTCTTCACTTGTTGAACGTTATTGCCCGCCTCTGTCTTTATTTAGAACTCTGTACATAGAAGGAGAGAGGAAGTTGGATTTCGCAGGCTGGTGCGGTGCCATCCAGGCGGCGGCAGGGAGTGGAGGAGACACACTGAGCCAGCAGCAGCTGACGGAGACAGACATACCTGTCATAGTACACAGCTGCATTGGCTATATCACACAGTGCGGTAAGAGATGTGCAGAGATTCTCACAGACAGTGACACAAATGCATTTAAAGAGTCACACCGTTCTCTCCGTCACACACTGTGTCAACATCCTGTGCACAGACACACACACATACACACACACACACACACACATACACACACATATATATATATATATACATACACATGCATACAAGTCATGCTTCTTATCTCTGCCACACATGCATGCCTGCATTTACATCACAGACGTCTGTATACACAGTCATCATCATGGTATGCAGTTGTGGTCTTTCTTGCCCTTTCTGTGTGCACACTTGGCACTTTCTGTGTGTGTCCCCTCATGTGACTATAATTGCAGGAGTTCTGGCTCTGAGAGAGACCACTGGACCACAAGACAACAAAACAACTCTGTTCCACCTCCATTTCTCCTCTTGCTCCCTCCTTACTGCTTTTCTTTCCATCTCTTTTCTATTCTCTTCTTTATCCCTCGCTCCTCAGTCTTTGTTTTCCTCCCACCTCCACCAGCTGACCTGCATTCTGTCATTCTGGCTAGTTGACTTTCTCCTTTCTGTCAGCCCCTTTCATCTTTCCTTGTCTTTTCCTCCCCTCACTCCTACATTTCTCTACATTTACTGTGTTTGTGTTTCCATATATCTGCAAGTCTGTACAGGGCTGTCTGTGCGTCTGTCTGGGGGAGGCTTCATTATGCTGATATCTTCTTTTTCCCTGTCGGGAATATTAATCCCTCTGGTCAGCTTTCTGGGAAACCAGGGCAGAATCATGTTATGTTGTCGCCTTCATGTACTGGGAGTGGTCATTTACCATGACACTACATCAGATGTAATCCTTTATGTTGTGATCAAGTGCAGGATCTTTCAGACATTTGAAAATACTGTATAGTAGTATAATATATAGTAACTTCTTCTAGACTTCTGATGACTGAAGGCATATGTGGAATGATATTCCTAGTCTGCTGTAAGGAATCTGCATTGTAATTGAGTCTTACACAATTTGACACACTTGTTTGAAACAAGCTTGTAATTGTGACTCAGTGCTACTAAAAGCAGCTAACAGAAGAAAAAGAGGTAGGGAAGATAGAGTGGAGTCTTTTTTAATGAGCAGAAGCCCTCTAGTGGACAATATCTGCACTGTGTCATTTGAGCAGTGTTTCATTCCCAGGACACTTGAATTTATTTTTTAATTTAACACAAAATTACCCCGTCACTGGAGACAGTTGTAAGCATGTCGTTCTAACCCTGTCACCCACCCTCGATGATGTCACCGCACATATTTTGCTGATTTGTTGTATTTTGTCTTCAGCAGTCTGTTGACAGATGATGGGTTACACATTCTTTGGCATAGTATGTACAGTGAGATTCTGTCTCTATTTCATAAAACGAGGAGAAAAGAGGTTTCAGGAAAAATTGATGACCTCTTATTTTGTCAGACCTTGGAGTAAAGATAACTGACCTGCCTTATCTGCAGTTTGGTGCTCAATGATCTTTAAAAAAAAAAAGACATCATGAGACCAATCACAAATCCTACAAGTTCATAGGTTTTCCTGTCCTCTTATACAGCTACAGTATGTACACTGTTTGTAACCTTATGTTGTCTGTGTATGCCTGTATTTTTTTTTTTCCAGGCTTGACGTCTGAGGGCATCTATCGCAAAAGTGGTGTGAACTCCCGTGTGGCAGCACTGTGCGAGAGATTCCGCCGTGATGCTCGCAGTCTTCGTCTGAGAGAGGGAGAGCACCAGGTGGATGACGTCTCCAACACACTCAAACGCTTCTTCAGGGAGTTAGAGGAGGGACTGTTCACGTCAGAAGATGCCAGCACCTGGCTCAGTACTGCTGGTAAGATTAACAAGATTGTCTCTGGGCTCTGTGATGTAGTCTAGCTGTGACTTGAGGACACATTTATCCATTTACACATTGTGGTATCAACCCATACGTATAGTTTCACATTTATTTTTGTGAAGTGTGGAGATACTGCTGTCACCCCAAAAAGAAAATTGTCCTGAATAATCCACAGACCTCACTGTGGACAGTTTAGGGACTATTTTCTACTAAATAAGTAGTCCCAACAGAATTACGGACAGTAATTCTTAGTGTTTGATACAATAATACAAATACAGTGAGTGACAATTTTAAATTAATCTCTTTAATCTTCTGTTTTGTACTGCAGCCATTCAGGATGAAAGCATGAAAATCTCCCAGTACCAGCTGTTGTTGAACAGACTTCCTCGTGTCAACAAGGCGACACTACAAGCCCTTATCAACCACCTCTATTGGTAAGAAATGCATTCATGCAAACATTTGAATTTCTCTTGTATCTGAGAGTACGTCCATTTATGCCCATGTGTGCTTTTCCTTCCATGTGTTTCAGCGTGCAGCGTTTCTCTGAGTTGAACCAGATGAACCTCCATAACCTGGCCATAGTGTTCGGTCCCACGCTGTTCCAGACCGACGGGAAGGACTACACCGCTGGCCGTGCCATAGAGGACCTCATACAGCACTACACACTCATCTTTGAGGTCAGACTCACTGTCAGACTGGGGGATGACAGGAGGGCAAAACATTTTGTTCTCTAAGCTGATTCATTTTTCATCTTAAGTGATGACATCATTAAATGCCAAACACAGCATCAAGTGCACAGCTCTAAAAGGTTGAGGTGTCAAAGAAAATGTGATATTATAATGGCTGTAAGATCAAGGTCCAAAAAATATTACTTTACTGTTTTGTCTCCGTAGCATTTAAATGTATATTGTTGTCATCTTTTGAATAGAAAGTGGTGCAAATATTTCATTGTGTGGTGATAAGAGTATGTTCTTACAGCACTTCCTGTTTGTTTCATTAGCAAACAAGACTGGAAAATTAGAAGGAAGTTAGGGACAGAAATACCTGCACCCATTGTTAAAATATACAGAAAGCCTTTTCTTATCTGCAACACGCTGTTGTTTTGATGAGATTAAAATGCAGTTTCATCCTCTTGACATCAGCTCAAGCATCATCAACAATTAATGTCTAGTTTCCGCCTTTTTTTAGCAGCAACAGTGATTAAAAAAAGAAGTTTGAAATGCTGGTGGGGATTTTAGCTGGAGATCTAAAGACTGGCATGATGCTGTTGGTAAATGATTGATTCATTGTTTATGTGAGTGAGTAAATGTGCGCATATGTTTGCAGGTGGATGAGCAGCAGCTAAAGAAACAGCTAGAGGAGATCACAGTTATCATCCAAGTGCGAGAGAAACTCAACACAAAGTTTCCTGTGAGTCACAGACACACACTCAGAACAGTGAAGTCACTGTATTCATTTTAAACAAAGAACATTTTAATGATCAAACTCCTTCTCTGTATATAGTTGGCATATTTTTTTTATTAAACTTGTTATATTTAAATAAAAATGCAACTGCAACACAGCTCATGTATGGCTTTGTATGGAGAAGTTTGGGCAAATGTGCGTATTATTACTTGTTAACCTAATGCTGTTATCTTTCTGTTTGACCTTTTCTCTCGCCGTGTTTGTGTGTACCGGATACTTCAGAGTACTGAACCTGGCGGGCACTTCATCTGTACAGTGTACCTGGAGGAAAAGAAGGACACAGCAGAGCAACATGTCAAGGTGACCTGGAATTCACAAAATGACACAACATAGCTTCACATTTTACACTTTTGGTGGCCAGTTCCTCTTTTGTGCCGTATGCAATAAGGGCTGCTGGGAAAAAATACTGGCTGAATTAGTATGCAGCCAGACTGTCGTCCCTTGCTTAAGAGAGAAAAACTCCTCAGTAACTGTGTTATTTCCTGCTTTAGATCCCTGGTTCAATGACAGCAGCAGAGCTGTCCTGTGAGGTTCTGGACCGCCGTAACATCCCGGTTAAAGACAAAGAGTACTGGAGCTGCTGGGAGGTCAGCGACAAGGAGGAAATGGGTGAGACAGATGGGAAGACAGACGGAGACAATAGACAATAGTGGACAAAATGCCTAACTTTTTTTTGGCCATAAATATATCATAAAGAAATAGTTTTGATTATTTAATGTGGAGTTGTATGAGATACTTATCAGTAGTTAATGTAGGAAGTACAGTGTAGGAAGTTAAGCAATGTAGTTTTGTGGACAGGATCAGCAGCAACAGATATTTTAGCCACCTAAATAAAATCTATAACAGTTTAATTATATGCTATATTTAGAATATTTTCACCGCTTTGCATTACCATCAGAAAGGAATCAGCTGTTATGTAAGTCAAATATAGCACCCTCTTGCTCAACCGGACTCCATTTGCAAATGCAGAACACAGTAGTCGCTGGTCTAAAGCTGCCTCAATGTGCTAGTTTGTTTGTGTTATTGTGTGATTCAGTGAATTCAAACTAAACTTTTAAAACAACAAAGTCACACAATAACATAAGCAAACAAACAGATCAAGGCAGTGGTGGACCAACAGCTCCTGTATTCTGCAAGGTGAAATTATTGATTTTGTCAATAGAGTCTAGTTGGTTTGAAGACAGTGATATTTGCCTTATATAATGTCAGTTTCCTGTTGGAAAAGGCGGTCTGATAGCAAGGTAAATCTGTGAAAATGTTCTAAATATAGGGCACACTTAAACTGCTATTAATTTCTTTGAGGCTGCTCAAATATGTTTTGCTGCTGATCCTGACCACAGCAGTACATTTCTTAGCTTCCTATGGCAGTACTCCTGCCATTACTCCGAACTGGAGTATGGAAAAGTACCACACATATCCCCACTTCAAATAATCCAAACTATCCCTTCAATTACTCTGTTAACTCCCTCCACCACTATAGACGAGGCTCTATTTATAACTCTTTCGTTTTGGAAAGCGACATGGGTTCATGTGTAAAATTAACGACATGAAACATGACAAGGCCCACAGCGAAACAAAAACAATGACTCAAAGCTTTTGAAATGTTTTCCACTCAACCTGCAGCCTGACCTACTCGACGTGACACACATACTCCAGAGGCAAAAGGATCACTCTCAGAAATGTGACTGTGTGCTGAGGTTTGTTTTGATCCTGGTATGTGGGCCATCTGGTTCCCCACCGGGAAGCCCGTAGGTGGCTTATCAAATGCCAGTAACATTCAACTAATTTGGCAGATTTCCCATCGCTGGCCAGAAAACCAATCCGCTGATTACAGGAGGAAGTGGTGGAATGATTCTGAGAAAAAGTTAGAAAGACTATGAGTGACTGGAGCTGGAAGGGATTCTGTCAGTCGCTTGTTTACTACAGAAGTCACTTTTGTATTACAATAACAAAAGCTATTTTTGAGTTAGGTACGTAGGTGTGAAAGCACCATCTGTTGAAGAATGCAAAGTTGACATCCTTTTAAACCAAATCTGCATTCGTTATTTCACTAAAATAGAAACAAACATTTTTACAGCTTGAAAAAATAGTGTCAATTATGTCATCAGGATCTCTCAGCCTGTCTGAGAATGATACTTGTGTTTTCTCTTCCTTTAATAAGACAAAAAAAAATCTTCTAACTCATGTAAACAAAGGATTTGTGGCTACTTCAGTTGTGCTGTGTTTGTTTCCCTCAGAACGTCCACTGCACTATCAGGAGCGAGTCTTACCCATCCTTCACTCGTTTGGCACCGACTCCCATCTGCTCATCAAGAAACACGTCGCCATGGAATCAATGATCCTCTACCTGGGTAAACCCATAATGATTATCTCTAAATGATTATCTCTGCATTGTTAGCCCTTCATGTGACTTTAATCTCCCGTTCTGCCCTCCAGCCAGTAAAGTGGATCCATCCAAACACGGGATGATGAAATTCAGAGAAGAGCGAAGCATCTTGGGATTGGGACTGTCCTCTGGAAGTTTCCACGACCGATATTTCATCCTCAACTCCAGCTCTCTCAGAATGTACAAGGAAGTCAGAGTAAGATTGACAGATTTACTTTTTACAGTTTGTCCGTTGTCACATTCTTTCACAGGCTCATAAACTGTGTTTCTGTCTCTCTCAGAGTAACCGTCCAGAACGTGACTGGCCAGTGAAAAACCTCAAGGTTTACCTGGGTATTAAGAAGAAGCTCCGTCCTCCAACATGGTGAGCACATGCAGTCAGTGTAGCGCTGATGTCACTTCCCGTCCTCCTCATGATGCAGTGACTGCTCGGAACGGTGAAAGCTGAGATTCTGTACCAATAGGAAGACTTTGATTGGCACAAAATAATGTGCCAATACTTAAGAGGAAGAACATAATCTATTTTGGTCTGCAGATAGAAATTAGTATCAATCTACAAATTCATATACATAAATACATAGCCTCTCACAAAAAGTGGCAGATGCTTAAATATTGCGGTTGAGAGCAGCTGAAAGTATTGAATCAACTTCTTTACTTCTAATATGAACAAGTGTATCTTCAGAAAGGTATTCAGAGTATAAAAGTAAAAAGTCCCCCTCTGAAGGACACTTGTACCTGCTGTTATACATGTACAAAGCTAACCGAACCTCAGATTTTCACCACACTTGAGTGTCCCTCTCTTTGTCTGTTTTGTCTTCTTATGTCTGTCATTAATATGGTGTGACGGATCCACCAGGAAATCATCTCTGTTTTATTCTCCAATTCATTTATGTTGAAATCAGACTTGATATTGTGGTGGTGGCATGCAGTGACGCAAAATAAAAAATAATCCGTAATGTCCCTGAAATGCTTAGAGTAAAAGTAAGAAGTTGTCTGAAAAATAAATACTCCATTAAATTACAGACACCTGCAAACTTAACAGAAGTACAGTAACAAAGTATTTGTACTTCCCTACTTCCCACCTTTGCAATAAAGTAATATAACATTAAAACTTCTGCAGTCTGAAAGGTGCAGACTGAAGCTACAGTACACTATAATGCCTACCCTCCTCCCTGGATCTTATAAAATGCTCTCAGCACATCCAGCATTCACTTTGTGCTGAATGCTATAAGTCTGAACCTTTGATGTTTGTTTTAACAAAGTGATTCATATATACACACCACTTCAGTAGCTGAGTGCAACACCTCTAGACCACTATACCACTGGTAGGAGCTAGTATTAATGCATTCATAATCAAAATCCAGTTTTTAATCTTAATTCAAATCAAAAGTGCTTCTTAAGCCTTTAGCTGTGTGATCAGTTTTGTCTGTGTGTCCGATAAAGGGGTTCCCAAATTATTTCAGTAGTAGAGGCAGGATTTTAGAGGATTTTGTCTCAACAAAGCCCTTCAGAGTATTTATTTTTAATTTTAAATTTGAAGTTAATAAAGTTTTCAGTCTATCAATGATCAAACTGGGATCACAATAAATTACAGTCAATCATAATGGCCAACCTGTTGTTCCAACTTCCAAAAAATGTGACACACATACACACATGCACGCATGCACACACACACACACACACACACACACACACACACACACACACACACACACACACACACACACACACACACACACACTGTCAATGGGCATTTTCATTCAACTGTTTTCTTTTTTTTGTATCTAAACCAAATCTGTTGATGCCCCTGAGATTATTTCAGAATCAATCTGTTTAAACTCTACACAATAGAGCCAATTCTGCAGCCCCACTTGTTCTTCAGCATAATACTTTAAAGGACTAACAGATGGCTGAATTTAAACAATTAATTTTCCAATTTTAGGTACATTTTAATTATTTGCCTTATCTGAAATAGCTCATGGGGACTTATAAAAAGAGTGACCACCAGGGGGCAGACTGAGCCTAAGAATCAGAAGCTGCTGTGACTGAAATAATTGTGCTGCTGCTGAATTTTCTTGGTCTCTTTCTCTTTCTGTTTGCAGTTGGGGACTGACGGTGGTGTATGAAAGTAAGAAACAAGAGAAGCCAGAGAAACAGCAGTGGTGAGTAGCTGTCCAGTGCTGCATGTACAGCATCAGGACCTTTTTATATACAGTTCATAGCTGTCAGCACAGTGCATTCACAGTTCAGCTCAGTCCTGCTCGAGTTGTCAGTCTCAACAAGATACATGGTTTATTCCCTCTGAATTACACCCAAACCCCAGACAGATTTGGTGCAGTGGTCTGCTCTCTCAGCTACATTAGATTAGATTTTATTTTTAACTTTAAGGTAAAAAATATAAGTAAGGAAAACAGCAAGAATAACCAATGAACAGCAAATGTTCAGCAATAAATATTTTTTGTCAGACAAGAAGAAGGCAGAAGTGAAGAGTCTTACCCCCTTTTATGCATTTCATCATTAAACTTTGTGTTAAAGTTTTAGCTTTTTGCTCCTGTTTTCACTAAATACAACTCAAACAAATGAAACATTTTTTTCTGAAAAAAAAAAGAAATGCACACTTGTATCACTTTCAAAATGTTTGCGACTGCCAAATTGACATTAATCACTTTAGATGTTGGCAATGACAAACAAACTTAAACATGTTATTTTTTTAAGTAAAGCATATTTTCTTTATAAAGTCATGAGAGGAAAATGAACCCTCAACCCTCATTTTTGACCCACTTATACAACCAGTGAGCTAGGAATTTCCTTTTGCACATTCACTGTACTGTATCCGGCTCCATGCCTCACGTAAAACTCAGTTTCTGGTTGATTATGGACAGCACTGAGCCCTTTGTCTGGACATTAGACAAGCAGACAATCACTTTTTTAACATGGGTGGCAATGGGAAATTGCGGCGTCACCGATTTCAGTATTTTTCAAAAGTTATCGCCATTTGGAAGACATTTCAGATGTTATTAATGACAGTTGAAAGAGTTTCTGTTGCAGTTTGCATGGGCTCATGTTACATAATGTTTGTAATATAGTCTCTTTCATGGCTACTTGGACAACTCCCTAAGTAGCCATGAAAGTTAAATGCTTATTCAGTATGATGTTTTTTTCCCTTAATTTTATTTCTGTCCTACTATAATTAAAGCATCATACTAAGATACAACACTACCATACCTTTTTATCTCTCTGCTGTAGTACAATACAATACAACATAATACAATACAACTTTATTAATCCTACTAGGGGCAGTTTGATGGAGCAGCTTGTTATACACAAAGCAAAACCCTTAGTAACATTCAAACAAACAAATCATGATCCAGGTGAGCTACATATGGAATAGAATCTATAAATAAATATGATAAATAAACCTGCTAAGCAAGAAAGAAAGATCATATAAAGCATATTCCACAAATGACAATTCTTAAAACACATACAGTATTATAGAGTAGAATGAACGATCTTGAATAGCATTTCATTTTGCAAGCAGGTAAAGACGTAACAACACCCTGATGGCAACGGAGAAAATTTACTTCCAAGATGCCCAGAAGAGAGCTTCTGGCATGCTTGCTGTTAATGCTGTCTGATTTTTTTTTCCCTTAGTGGCAGAGTTATCACATTTTTGACGTGCATGTAAACATGACCAATGTTAGAAAAAAAAGCCAGCAGTTTCTCTGTAGGCAGAGAAAACGGGTCAGATCCCTGCGTGAGAGTTTGGCGAAGGAGGCACATGAAAGGTCGGCTCCACCCAGGAGGGAAACACACATGAGTACACCTGTAACCATGCCTCTATTCTAATCCAGGTCTCTTCACATATACATCCCTCTGTGTGTGTGTGTGTGTGTGTGTGTGCGCGCGTGCATCAGTTTTTGTCGTACATCCATGTGCAGGCTCTGTGTGTGTCCTTGTGTTCATGTTACAGCGGGCTCTACACTGTCAACAGCAGTAGACATCAGCACTGTTGTAATGGTAGCGCTGTTCTCATCACGCTGTAGGCAGTATCATCTCTCAGTTACGCTCCATTGCCGTGTCGCTCATAGCAAAGAAAACACACCTGAGAGGAAGAGAGGGAGGGTATGTGGAAGATAGATAAAGACAGCAAGGCCAGCAAGTGGCAAGTAGAGAGGCAAAGTGTCACACTGAAGGAGTGAAAGTGTGTACTAAGAAATTTATCAATAAAAAAAAGGAAGCTGAGCAACGAGTGGTTAGAGATAAGGAAGAAAGTGACAATATGGAAAAATTAATGGATGAGGAGGTTCCTATATGGCTGACTGAACCTTTCCCTCCCAACCTGCACTTCATGTCACTTAGCTTTATCCCGTTAATGCTTCTATCCACTTAAAACTGTCTTACACTTGTTCATTTTCCCTTTTTGTTGCACTATTTTATCAGCATGTTCACGTAGTTTCTCATTTAAGCTCAGAATATTATGTAAATTGTATTCCATGTCTTTATGGAAAACCATGATGATAAATGTGCAGCATTTATTCTTCTGCAGCTGATAATGTTCTAGATTAGCACCACAGTTAATTGCACGGAAAGTAAATGTATTGTAGAGCATTACTGAATACAGCACTGTAGGTACGCACGCTAGAGTAGAGCGACTGTCCTCTTTTGAATCCCGACAAGCACTAATGAGCTCTTCTGGCCTTAATGATGCAAAAGGAGGAGCTCTGTGTGCGTGTGTGTGCGTGTGTGTGCGCGCGTGCGTGTGTGTGCGCGCGTGGTGTTGTGCATGTGAGCCAAATCTCGTCATAGTAGACAAATTTATGTCTGCAGTGAGTGTAGTGTGTGTGCTTTACCAGGGGTTTCAAAGTCTGAGACTGTGGGCCTTCCCCTTAGACAATGCTTGTAAAAATCTTCCCCCATCAAGATTCCTTGCTGAGTTTTTCTCAATTCCTGGATGTCTTAGGGATCATGATTATGTTATTTGATCACGCAGACAATCAGCAATTGAGCCAAGGTTGACTAATATCATTTCATATGAAACCAAATGCATACAATGGGTCTGTCCAAATGCATTTATTATTATTGTTATTATTATTATTAGACTCTGACTCTGGGAAAGAAGGGAAATGGTAAAATTCCCCCAGACAAGTGTATCTCTGAAATATCTCTTCAACTAAATCACACACTTTTAGGCTAGTTTATGTGATATCCTTTTGACAACTATGTTACAGTCAATTAATTGTCAACTATTAAATTAATTGTCAACTATTTTGATAATCAATTCATCTTTATGAGTCTTTTTATTTTTAGAATAAAAGCATTTGAAGTCTCTGATTTTAGTGTCTTAAATGTGAATATTTTCTGGTTTACTCCTCCATGACAGTAAACTGAATGTCTTTTGCTTGTGGACAAAACAATAAATTTGAGGACACCCTCTTGAGCTTTGGAAAACACTGATCAATATTTTTCACAGAATTTTATTGACCAAACAGATTAGCTGATGATGAAAGTAACTGTTCCTCACAGCTGTAAACTAGCGTAATAATATTTCGCTTCCATTCACTGAGCCTCCCCTGAGACTGTTTGGATTCCTCCTGCAGAGACCCTCCTCCTGCTCTGAACACCTCTGCGCTGTACTGTATATGTTTTAGTTCTCAAGTCTGCATCAGTGTTGTGTTGTGTCTCTGTGGAGGGCACTTGAATAAGTTGTGCAGTCTAAATTTGTTCTCACAGTGATAATGATTGTATAAATAAAGCTTATTTATTCAGCATCACAGCATGGCTGATGACTCAGAGGGCTCTGTGACGGCAACCTGAGTGGCATAAAATATGCATATACGCAGACAGACATAACAGAGACACAATTACACTTTTTACGGACACAGGCACACACACACACACAAACACACACACACACTGAACGTTGAAGGTCCCAATCAGTGCTTCTCTTTGTCTGGAGTTTAAATTAGGAATCACACTCAGTGTTTATGCCTGTGGCGCCACCACCAGGCGCAATAAGAGAGGGTGTGTCAATTTCAGTTAATATCTTTGACTACTACTGTCTTTCTTTCTTCTGGTTCTTTTTACAAATTTCCCTTTAGTCTCCAAATGCCTCTCTGTACTATCTGACTTCTTTTTGCCCTAAGACCGACCCGCCCACACACACACACGCATACACACACACACACACACACACACTCACTCTTACGTAGTTCCTGGTTTTTATCACACTGTCTCCCTCACTTCATCACCCTCTGTTTATTTGCAGGTATCTCTGCTGTGACACCCAGTCAGAAATGAGGGAGTGGTATGCTACTTTTCTCAGTATACAGGTATGATATCTCTCTTTCTCTCTCTCTCTCTCTCTCTCACACACACACACGTAAAAACAATAAGTTGACAATTTGCTATTTATTTCTACTGACCATTAAAGGGATAGTTCAGATATTTGAAGTGGGGTTGTATGAGATACTCATCCATAGTCAGGATATTACCTATAGTACAGTAGATGTTGGTCATCGGCACGTTGCCAGTTTTACAGAATCTCAGAATATTATTTTAAATGTATGTTAAAGTTTCAATGTTTTACCATGCCATCAGACAGTCTTTTCCAGTGTTCCACATTATATAAGCCAAGTATCGCTCTTTTTCCAAAACAACCAGACTCCTAAAGCAACATTAGTCATTTTACCAGACAGAACATGGAAGATGCTCATCTACTGGTCTCTCGATTGGTTAGTTAGTTGTTTGTGTTTTTGTGTGATTTAAGTGCTTTAAAAAATTAGTTCGGATTTGCCAAAGTCACACAGCAACATAAACAAAGTAATTATTTGAGGCAGTGGTAGACCAGCAACTCACATGTCATGTGATTTAAAATTATTGTTTTTCCTTAAGGAATTTGGTTGAATTGGGCAGAATGATAATCGGCTTATATAATGGTGATTTCACATTGGAAAGAACTGTCATGGCAAGGTAAAATGGTGAAAATATTCTAAATATAGTGTGTGGTTTTTTTTTTGTAGTTGGCTAAAATAGGATTTGTTGCCTTGTCTATAGCGGTACATTGCTTAGTTTCCTGTACCAGTACTCCAGTGGCTTCTCCTAACTGGAAATGTGCCAACAGTTATCCGCTGTAGGTAATACACTAACTGTGCCTCATACAAGCTCACTTCAAAAAATCCTAATTATCCCTTTTCAAGCTTGTAAAAACCATCTGTTTTGGATATAGTACTCAGCGTTAGTTATAACACAGCTCTGTGAGATGGAGTATACCTCAACAGGACGCAGCGCAGTAACATGCAAACAATGTTTTTCCCAATCTGCTTATAGTCTTGTAGTATTGTAAATTCTCTTTTTGCTCTGTTTCCTCTCCCTTCTCATCACTAAAGTACGATGGCAACGTGTGGCCTCAGGACGGACTCCAGCAGGCGCGGGTGAGCCGCGCGTTGCCGGACACGCGTCATGGTAACGTGTCATTGATACCACTGCGTGGCAGTGAGAATGAGATGCGGAACAGCGTCGCGGCTTTCAGCCAAGACCCGCTTGCTGTGAGTCAACCTACCAATCACTGGGACTAATCTAGGACAAACCAGGAAGCTCAATTCGAAAGCTCCTGGCTAATCAGAGACATTCATGCTGCACAGGTGATCCAGACCCTCAACCTTAATCCTCACTGGAAGAGCAGAACAAATTTGCACTGAACATGTGCTGGTCGTGCAACGTGTCCTTTACATTTCAAGGACAGAACTCGATTGAGAATCCACTCTCACTCTGCATCAGTCAAGTAAAAAAAAAACAAACAAGTGCATTTATTATTTGTCTTTTCTTTTTATTATTTACTCTCACCAAAAGGAGGACAGAAGTTTTCTGGTAGCACCTGTGCAGAATCAATCATCTCTGATCAATGATTCATCTTTGATTTAATCACCATGACAGGATCTGGGTTCTTAAACTGTGAGTTTTGACCAAAAACAGGTTCTAAGGCTCTCCTTTGTGAAACTGTGACTGGGTTGCACCAATAAATAAATAAATAAACAAATAAAATTAAGAAGATTAAATTAAGATGAATTTAAAAGCTAATCTCAGTTTAGTGGATATATAAATAGAGTTTAATCAATATGGAGATGTTTGCTTACCCAAATAGAATAAATAATAAATTTGTCAGGATCTAGTAAGTATTAGTGGCTGCTCTATATTCCTTGACAAAACATATCATTGTTTGCAAGCTAGCTACAGAATTAACGAAATGCTGCATTGTTTGCTAGCTAGCAAAAAGGTAAAAAAAAGTTATATTGCTTACTAGCTTGCTAAAATTTTAACAGAAGGTTACATTGCTTGCTAGATTTTTGCGAAAAACTAAGTTAGCCTTGTTAGCCTACCCATGATGACTCTGAAATAAACTATTTTTCTCAGTCCCTCTAAAAACGGGTGCTACTTTAAAAGTTAAAACCCCTCAGGTGTAAATTTAAAGGTAATAGTTGATCATAGATTAAATCTCAGTATAAAGTTTTGGTGCAACAGAATTAAATTTAATCAAGGTTTAGAGTAAGAAGTAAACTGAGATTTGAAGGGAGGTTAAGATTTAATATTTAGTTTAATAGTTATTAATTTCAAACTAGTTTAAAAGTTTGGTTCAACATAACAACATGATTTAATCAGGTTTAAAAATGAATCCTTGTTGGTGCAAACCAACATGTGTTTTCATGAGCCTGGATTCCAGGACAAGAGAATAAATGACTAATCAGTATCTGGATCTGAAAAATGTTTAAGAATCCAGATGAGGAGGAGGAGTAGACGACAGCATCTTCATACTGCAGGAGGTTTTGGACTGAGAACCAACAAAACAGAATTTCAGCGAGAGTTATTCTGGTGATGCTCTGCTAAAGCTCGAAAGCCTCAAAACACCAAAGGAACAACAGAAACAAAGACTAACACATTTGAAGTGAACTTGTGCCTGCAGGCAAACTATGATGAACACCGTGTTTCATAGCACCGCTGCCGTATCAGCTCACAGAGTTGTGTACTTGGCAGGAGTCTGACAAACATCACCGTTGGTTTGTTGGATGATGTTTAAACCAGACCTGTTCAACAACATCAATATCACCACCTCTTATTACCATCTCTTATTTTCGTATAAGATTTGATTGCAGCCATCGGAAATAATCTCAGTCTTAGTGCTATTGGACCGCAAGTCTACAATCTGATGATGCTGTTGTCTCCTCCTGCTGTTTCCAGCCATCACATGCCTCTCATTAGTTTGCTGCCGACTGCAGCAGCACATAAGAATTCAACTCAGTCTCTGGCAACAACACGATTCCTGGGTTGCTGTGTTGTTGCCTTCCAGATATTTGCTATTGATCCCGGTCTGTTGAGTGTATTGACTGGATACAATTTTTGGGAGTGTGGGAGGAGGTGTGATTGCTTTGGTGACGGGGCAGCAGCAGCAGAAGCCGGGTGTGCAGGATTTTTGTGTGTGTGAGGGGGTGGAGAAGGGAGAGGCAATGTGTATTTAAAGATCCAATTTTCTACGTGGATTGAAAGAGTAAATGTGGAAAACTGTGTGTGTGTGTGTTTGTGTGTGTGTGTGTGTGTGTGTGTGTGTGTGTGTGTGTGTGTGTTTGTGAGGATGGCTGCTCCTGATTATGACCCTCAAGGTGAATCCAAAGATGTTCAGTGTTATTTTGAATGTAAAGGAATAGTTCAGATTATTTTATGTGGGGTTGTATGAGGTACGATAGATGGGGGTCGACACGCCCCCAGTTTGGAGAAGCAGAGAGGAGAACCAGCATGGAAGATGAGCAATGAACTGCTGTCAACAGTGTCAGCAACAAACTGTCATTTGAAAAAGGTCCACTTAAAAAACAAAGTCAACATCAGTTTAAGTGTATGCTATATTTAGAATTTTATTACTGCTTTACTTTACCATCAGACAACCTTTTCAGATGTGACTTTGCTGTTATATAAGCCAAATACCCCTCTTTCCAAACCAACCAAACTCCATGGGTGAAATCATTAATTTTACCACACAAAACACAGAAGTTACTGGTCTACCGCTGCCTCGATCCGTTAGTTAGTTTGTGTTATTTTGTGACTTTGGTGTTTTAAAAGGATTTTCTGGATTCACCAAATTCACACAATAACACAAATGAACAAATCAGTGATTGACCAGCAACACCTGTGTTCTACAAGGTAAAATTACTGATTTCACCTGTGGAGTTTGGGTGATTTGGAGAGAGTGATATTTGGCTTTAATAACAGACAGACAGCAAAGTAAATGTAGCATACATTTAAACTGATTTAAACTGAGTTTTTTATATACTTGCTGACCCTGTCCACAGCAGTTCATGATTACCTTCAGTCTCTGCTTCTCCAAACTGGTGGCGTGTCAACCAGCATCTACTGTAGCTAATACACTGACTATCAATAAATATCTCACACAACCCTATATTAAATATCTTTATTTGTCTTTTCTCTCACACTCAAGTCCTCTTCACACTTCTCTTGTTGTTTAAATATACTATTACTACCTGCCTGCCCCTTCATCTCTCTCACCCTACATTTCTTTCCTGTCTTCAGTCCATCACTGTCCTCACCTCTCTCTATTTCTACACCTCCAGGTTCCTCCTATCTGTCCATCTCCCTCCCTGTCATAACCCCCTCTGTTATTTATCTTTCAGCTCTTTAGAGACGTTCGATAATGGTGGCTGCAGGAAAGGTAAGGTGATTTTGCTGTACCATATGTACATTTTCAAATTAACTACATTTTGAACATTTTCATCAGATGTGCATTCTTCTTTTTTCTATGAGAGCTGGATCAAGCTCATAGGGTGATATAACCAAAGACAAAAACATTCCTTGTGAATGTGAGGATATTACAGTCAAACCGTATTCTTGCTACTATTCTTTACTATTTCTTCCAGCCTTAGTTTGGCAGGTGGGACCTCTGCTTTCCAACAGAACATAAAATAAGTTTCTTTGCTGCAGTAAGTGCATAAGATGGCCACTGTTATTGACAGTTATTAAGCAGGGAGAAGTGTTCAGAGACTCTGAGCACCACCAGAAGTGGGTCAGGTCTCATTAGTGTATGAAATATATCTGATAACATTCAGAATATGTTGGTCCAAATCAGAACTAATTCAGGACAGAGAACAAAACTGTGGTGTCTTCAGTGTGGCATTTATCACAAAATGGGGATACATCTGTAAAGATTTTGTGTAGTTTTGTTTTAATATAGTGAAGTCTGGATTATCTTATATTTAATAACACAGTACCTAGAGTAAGCAGGGCACTTGGTGTATGTTCTTTAATGCTTTATTCCCTCTTTATGACATTTTCACTGTTATACCCACAGCTGTTCAAACATGATGAACCTAAAAATGACACAAATGAGTAAATAAATCACAATCAAGTTGAAAAAACTATTAAATACAAGCTTAATTCTTCTTAAAACAGAAGTTTTTATGGCAGTCATGTGCATCTTACTGCAGCTCTGCCCCTGGTGGGGCATAAAGCCACTGCAGGGGGGGCATGGATGACCAGGGTAAAAATCTGAAGTAAAACCAAGTTGGATGAGATGATTTATGCAGGGAAAATAAAACGAGTTTGCTGATGTTATTGTACTGACATTTATTTCACAGTGATTCACCTTTGATCCTTTTTCATGAGTTGCCTCCCCTATCAATGTTAATAACTGGTATAAAAAAAAAAATAAAAAGATAAAATAACTGGGGGGTCGAGGGGGTGAACTTTTTCTGTCTTCTGAAATGGGGCGTGCTAAAAACCACTGCTGTAGCTCATCACGAGTGACTCTGTGAAATGTTGCAGAAATGAATGAATTGAATTAGTGGATTGACAGATAATGTATCCTGTTTTTGATAATTCATTGATCGTGAAGTTAGTTATCAAACTAAAAAATACAAAATATTTGCTGGTTCCATCTTCAAAAATGTGAGACTGCTTGTGTCTGTTTCATATCTGTGTTTAGATAAATATCTTTGCTTTTTGCACTGTGGATCTAACAGAATAAGCAATTTAAAGGTGTCAACTAGGATTCACAAATGAAACGGTAATTCATTGCCGCCCCGTAGTATAGAAGAGAATTGTGTAATAAGACATAGACACGTCATTAAGTTTGAATGAAAGATAAAAGATTTAAGAAAACATGACTACCAAAAGAGAAGCCACTATGCCAGCAGTGTGGGGGAACTGCTGTAGAGATCTACAGATCTACATCAGACCTCTTGTTTTTTTGTTTTTTTAAGTTTTCTTTTTAGGGTATTATTTGTCCCAAGGTTGGTTTTCTTGCGCTGTCAAAGCAATAAAATACTTCCAGTGCTTTATTTTGTTGCGGTCAAGCCCGGAGAGCTATTTGAATTTGATGAAGCATTTTCTCTCCCTGATTTGCTGCTTCGTCTGTCAGGATGTGTATCTGCGTTAATCTGCTCTCTTGACCGCTGCTTATTGAGTCCACATCATGTCAGCAGCCTCATATCTGGTTGCCATGGCTCTGAGACATTCATAGTCTGGATGAAAATTTTAAGCCTGACCTCTCAGGGGACTTTGAAAAAGTGCTGTGAAACTGGTTTTAGGTTCAGGGATAAAAGCTGACCTAACGAGATTAAAAAAACATGTACAAGTGAATAAGGGTCATTTTAATGAATAAAAAGTTCAGGATGTGACAGCACTGAATTGAACATCTGACTCTCTCTGGTTTTCTGCTCTTTAAAGGGCGGACGGTCAGCCTCAGATGACCTCAGAACATTCCAGTGACATCATCATTCTACGACTGTGATGACCAGAGTGACGGACACTCATACTGTACGTGGATTGCGGCCCTACACTGCAGTCTGCGCCTTTTTCAATACGAACTGGACCAACAAGCAAACGAGAGGATCACATGTAAAACAGAACCACTGGTTCCTCTGCACACATGGACTTTACTTGACTAGATGTACAGTAGAAGCAGCTGGGAGCTGTGGCATTACAGATGGATGGACTACAATCACCCTGAAGATATCCGACTTGCTCCCAGCTCGATGAGCGACAAGTCTGCGCCCAACTGCGTTGCATGATGGGACAGAGGCATGAAAGACATGCTGAGAGAAACCTTAATTTCTTTAATGTATTTTCTGTCAGAAATAGTTGGATTATTCTAGGCACTATCATCAAGTGCTCAGAGATTTTTTAAAATAGAAGATTTATGTTTATTTACTTGCCGTTGTAGCTGAATCTGATTTATAATTCTCTGTGATTTTTAGCACTCTTTCTGTTCTATTGCTCAAAGAATTGTTAAGATAATCCTGCAGTTCAAAACTGCGCCTGTTAGCAAAGCTGATGCCATCGGAGACGGTGACCTGATTTTGTCCAGAGTTTGTTCCACAGGGACCGAGACAGGGACTGAGAGAGAGCTGAGAAATGACAGGTGATGTATCCGTGTCTGTTACTCCACAGGACATTTGCCAGTGTTGTGCAAAGCCTCGGTCAGTGTTGCATATTTGTGCTTGTGTCCGTTTGTCTGCGCGTGTGTACCAGTGTGCACACAGTGTGTGTGAATACATGTAGGTGTGTTTGTGAGGAGTGAAGGAAAGAGAGGCATATGCTGAAATTAAATGTACTACATAGAGATTATAACTGGTTATGAAACAGTCCCAATTCATTACTGATACCTCTATATGACCTACATAAGCAAACGACACCATCAGCGAGAATATTCTTCTACATAGTTGCCTTTAATGGCTGCCACCAGGTTGGATTCTCCATCAAATCAGATGAAACAAGCCTGTGTTTACGCTTTCCAAAGCAAAATTACAATGAGTCGTACATTAGGCAATTAAAAACGCAGCTATATTGACATTATATTTTGTGGTTCTGGTGGTGAAAATGGCAGGGGGAAGTTCCATGTAGTTACTTTAAAATCAGAAGAAGAAAGACAGTTGAGGGCGAAATGGCTTCAGAAATGGTTGGAATATATGATACAATAGAAAAATATTTGATTTACTATTGTGCCTTATTCTGCATAAAATAAACCCCTTCAGTGGGTCATATTTCAGGCCATATTCATATATTCAAACAAGGTTTTTGCCCCAGCCTGATTAGTAGTCCTACCTTTCTTCCTGTTCTCAGCACTGCCTCCTCTCTGTAGGTCCTTTCCTAAAACCTGTGAAGCTCAATATGCAGTACAGTCCATGGGCAGTTTTGTCATTAACCAGCAGTATTTATGAAGTTTTAGATAATGAATTAGTCACTTTGGAATAAACATGTCTTTTATTTGTTTATTATGCCCAACATAGAATAATTGTAACTTGTATTGTTATAGTTTGTTCATCAAAACCCCAGAACAGGACACAGACCTTCCTGTAAGCACAAGAAACAAAATTAAAATGCATTAAAATCTTGTATCATTCTTTCTACTTGGGTCCAAGCTTGTATATATTTTGTGAAAAGGAGAGCCGTGAAACAATCCGTTGTTACGTGTATTAACCAGTCAACAGTTGCCTCACCAGCTGTGCCACCTGTAGGGTTTCCCTGTTTGTAAAGATTTCTTATTTATTTGGACAGCAGGGGACGCTCCACCTCTGCTGCTGAGACATCATGATGATCAGCTAAATGTTAGTTTTAAACAAGCACAGTTTGTGTGAATAATGTGTATATGCAGTGTGTGTGTGAGTGTGTGTGCGTGTTATTAGCTGTCCTCCAGCTCAGACCTCAGTGGGAGGCGAGGGAAGACTAACGTAATTACACTCCCTGTTGGAAGTATTCATTCACTCCATGAACTGTTCGCCATGTTTCATTGTTTTCAACGTTGAATCACAGTGGATGTACTTTTTTTTTTTTTAAGTATCATCAAAAAAAAGAGTAAGCAGATATTTAAAAATTCAGATCAGAGTTATTTACAAATATTAACACAAAATAATTGCATATGTATTCAGCTAATAAGCCCTGTTAAGTTACATCAGAAACGTGAGCAAACAATCAACTTAAGTCCGGCCACAAACTTTGGATTGAGTTAAAGTTTGGACTGTAGTATCATGCAATCAATTAGTTGTCAACTATTAAATTAATCACCAACTATTTTGATAATCGAAAAACTGTTTTGAATCATTTTTCAAGAAAAAAAAAGATCGTATCATGAATGTCTTTGCGTTGTGGATAAAACCATAATTTTAGGACGACATTTTAGGCTTTCGTAAACACTGATCGACATTTTCCACCATTTTCTGACATTTTAAGGTCCAAACAACTAATTGATTAACTGAGAAACCAGTCAGCAGGTTAATCACTAATGGAAAATATTCATTCTGTGTAGCCCTGAATCTTACACATGTTGTTTCAAGGTCTTGTACTTTCCTTCTGGCAAATGTTTTGAAGTCATGAATTCTTTTGACAGCCATGAAACAGCAGCTGGTGAAGCACCGGTTGTATTCATTGTTCTTCCCATCATGCAGTGTCCACAGGCCTCTTAGCGCCCTCCTTCTAAGTGCCCTTTTCACACAGTCAGTTGTTCCAGGCAGATTTCCAATTGTGCCATATTCTTTACATGTTTTTTTTTTTTTCATGAAAGAGCCATTTAGTTTTCTGTTACTTGTTTTCTTGCGTCTTCTCGCACAGATTTGTTTCAAATGTCCTTTTGCATTCATAGTTTTTATTGAAAACTGAGATACAGCTGTATTTACCCATTTGTTTGGTTGGTTGGTTTTTTTTTACACCTGCCTTACTCACAAATCATCCATTTTTACTTTTTACGTGACTTCTGAAAACACCTAACTGCAGCTTTGATGGCTGAATACAAATAATTGTTTTCTGATTTTTTTTTATCTGGAACTGATTTGGATGTATTTGTGGAAGTTTATCAAGGTCATGTTTTTTTTTACATTTACATTTCTCTCAAAAACATCCTGAGTACAAAGCAGTGATTCAGTGTTGTAAAACAATAATGGTAACACTTTATTTGAAGAGGTGTGCATAACACTGTCATTACACTGTCATAACCATGTTATGACCCCTGTCATGAACATTAAGAGGTCTTTATGAGCGTTTATGACTATTGTCATTAAGTTTCACTCTAGCAGTTGAAATGATAACTTGACATTAATCAAACCAATAATGTCTTTGTTATGACAACCTAACATTAACCAAGACAAAATAACCTGTCAATGACAACTTGACATTATCAGACAAACCGCTGTCAGTCCGTCAGTTAAACCACCTCAGTACTGTACTGTCATCAGAATGACCATATAACTTTTAATGACATTTTTATGACAAGTCCAAATGGTATCACTTTAGTTTAAGTCCAGGAAGTTATTCTTGACAATGTTACAAAAGTGTAATAAAGTATAATAAAATTTAATGACATCTTCATGACCAAGTCCAAAATTTACCACCTTACTTGAGGTCAAGGAAAATATTCATAACACATTTATAATGGTCTTACGACAGCCAGTGTTAAAACCAACAACAGATGACAGTCTAATGTAATATTTAAAAATAAAGCTAAACCATTTCTTCAATTCTGATAATGTCAAGTTGTTATGACAAAGACACTGACAGGTTATGTTGTCATAAAGTTGTCATAAGACATTGAATTAAAAGTGACATAATCGACTGAATGACACTTAATGACAACAGCCATAAACATCTATAAAGACTCCGTCACGTTCATGATAGGTGTCATGACATGGTTATGAAATTGTACTGACAGTCTTATGCACACCCCTTCAAAATAAAGCATTCTAATCTAAAGGTTCATCAGGAGGTGATGAATGCTTTTTAAAAATAGTGTATATTCTCTCTGTGTCTCTTCTTATTCTGTTACTCTGCATTTTACTGATTTTGCGTCTCCGAAACTCTAATAAACATGTTCAGCTAGTTGTGTGAGCATGTTGTGTCTTTGTAAACATGCATGTAATTACAGTGCAAAGTCACACAGTTTCTTTTATCCTCAGAAAAATGTGTTTCTCCAAAAGGTTGATGCCCTCCAGCTCTGCTTTGCCCTTATGGTAATCCACTTGTTTTTCTTCAGCACTTTTATGAAATTAATGTACAAACACACACAGTTGTACTCTAATCTGCCCTGCAGGGTAATTGTGAAAACAGAAGCTGGGCTACGAACACTTATGCAGCACATAAACACACACACGTACATGCACAGTAAACATAAACGTGTAGGGACAGAAAGTTTTGTGAGGCCTCCGGGTTTCATGACAATGTCATACTACAGCCATAAGTTGGAAGCTTATAGATGTGCTTCGAGGAAAAATGTCAGGAGTGTGTGTGTGTGTGTGTGTGTGTGTGTGTGTGTGTGTGTCGGTGGGTGGGTGGGTGGGTGGGTGGGGTGCAGTGATCACAGGGAGAGCCCTGAGGAGGTTTCCTCTGTGTGTGAGTGTGTGTGTGTGTGTGTGTGTGTGTGTGTGAGTCATGGTGGTCCACCAGCTCTCCGTTCATTCTTCTAAGCAGAGTTGACACATCAGGGTCACTCTGTACCTCGAGACACACACCGGAGAGCACCGCAAGGGACTCATACACAGGAGGCCTTGACTATACCATTCACACACACACACACACACACAAATGGCCTTTACTGCATAGGTCATAGCAGCAGCAGTTGCATAAAACGAAGGGATGGAGAAAGACGAGTGTGGTTTAGAGGAGGAGGAATGGAAGACGCAGATAAAGTCCAAAGTGAAAAGAGGAGCTTCAGGGTTGGACTTGCAGGGTGGCGGGGCACATCAGCAGACAGGACCTTCCAAACCCACCTGCCAGACACTAAAAATAAAATGTAAATTTTCACCGAGCACAGTGGGCCACGGCTTCCGAAATAGACAAACAATAGGAGGGACAATAAGAGCGACTGGTGTCCCACAGAAATGTGGACATCCACCTGTGTGAGCCGGTTTCCTTTATTTCCACTCAGAGCACACAGCAGCCAGAGCAGCAGGAGCGAGTGACACTTAAATTGACTTTCACTGCATGCCGCGCTGCATCGGCAGGCGTGGAAGCTTCTTTGATGTGAGTTTCTGCCTGAATCAAGGCAGCAGTGAAAATCACGTGCGAGAGCGTAATGACATTGTTTTCTCAAAGATCAGTGGTGGAATGTAACTGAGTACTTTTAGGACAGTACAAAGGAGTATTTCCATCAACAAAATGATTATGTGAATTTTGCTGGGGTCTCCACCAAACACCTTACATCTGGAGAATATGATTTGTAGACTGGGGCATCTCTGCACTGCAAAGCTTCATTTCATTTCTAATAGTTTGTTGTGACACATTTTACTGTTACCAAAAACATTGCAACTGTTGTCATTTGGATACTGAACTTGGTCATGTTGTGATATCAGGTTTGCTTCAAATGCCCCTTTTAAAACACACCACTGCACACTCTGTTCCTCTGTTAACTGGCCGTTCCTGCACACCTGGCGTAATATTCACTGCTTTATGCTTATATGCAAAACCCTCCTTGGACTGTCTCTTTCTTACTGCAAACTACGTCTGCTGCCTAAGAACATTCTGCTCACCGTATTCTGTTGAAAGTCCCCAAAACAAATACTGTATTTGGACAGTCGTCATTTCAGGCTGCTGCAGCCAAGGACCGGAACAACCTCCAAAAAACAAAACTGGACAATGTCAGTTTTCAAAAACTCTGTTTTAGACATTCTTACTGATACATGCCACCCAAAGTTGTCTCTCTGTGGGAAATGAACCTGAACTTGACCAAAACTCACTCGAGATGCACCAAAATCCAAACAGCCCATACCACACTCTGCAAGAATTAAGTAGTAAATAATCATTTGTGAAATGTACGATGTTTTATGATGATATATTTAATATTTATAGTAATATGAGTCAGATTTGGTGATTTCATGGCAGTTGTTTGTGATGTTATGAACAAAGTATCACAATTCAGTCCACTATAGTACAACCACACCAAAGTGTTTTCTTGAAATACTGTATAACTGAGTCAACAGACCAACTAATGCAGAATATCAACAAAAACTGAACATTAATAAGTGAGGTAACTAGTATTTATATCAGTGACATCTGCATTGTAAGATACTGTACAGGCGTTTATATTTTTCACTTCTGAATTCAAACCAGACAAACACAGAACCCAATATGTGTTGTATGTGTTTTTTCTTCCTTTATTTCCTGCTCACTATAAATTGTAATCTTGTGGATAATTGAAGGGGTTTGGCTTCTACTCCTGTTGTTGTCTTTCTTCTCTTCTTTGTCAGATAAAATGGAGCCTCAACTTTTCACTAAACTTGCTGCTTTGAATTTCGATTCACTTGTCTGATTTGGAAATAGCCTGTGCAGTTCAAGTATTGATTTCAATTACAAATCTATTCAGTTTTAGAATTTTAAAAAAAAAATGCAGCCACAAACTGCTTTAAGTGGGAACAAGCCGTTAGTGAATGGTTTTGCTGATAATTGGCTGTTTTTGTGTGACTGATGCATTTACTGGCCCTGTGCCAACAGAAATTCATTCCAGCTTAGTAATTATTTCTAGTCAATCGCACCAATTTGGAGAAATGTGTGTAATTTACTCTGTAATTGTTATTTTAAGCGTTGTCTTGGCTTGGATGTCTTCTTCTCTGCTTCAGAATCACATAAATCACTTTATAGTGTAATTTGAATGGGCTGCATAGGTGAAGTTTGATTTGATTTCCTTCCATGCAGTGGCCTCTGAAAGCAAATACCATCAATGTTTTGATTGTCTACAACGCTCATTAATCATGTCATGTCATTATTTGTGTGCCTTGTGTCCTCCAGTGCACCTTGTCCACTCACCTGCGGTGTTTAGCTGCATGAGGCATCAGTCCAGATTCGGTAATTACTCTGCACCCTGCGCTTGCTCACCCTGCCAAACCCCGCCATAAAACTTTCTAATCCACTGCTGATTAGCTTTCAACAAGTTTTGCAGATATAATCGATTGGACCTGTTTGTTCAGTTCTTATTCATTACACGTTTTCTCCTTTCTCGTTTCGTTCCAACCTCAAGAATCTTCTGCTTTGTTGTCAAGGAAACCAGCCAAGCGAGCACGAATCGCATCAAAGGTGTTGATCCTCGCAGCATTTTGACTATAAAAAGTATTACTGTCAGAGGTCATGCTGTATTTTCTTTAATGTTCACATCCGTAGGCTGCGCTCGTGGTATCAGGCGGCATCAGGAGGTTCACACGTCGTCTCTAAAGCAGCGTGAGCCTTTTCTTTTATAGTCTCTGTTGTCTGAGTGCTGAGGCTCAGTAACACACACAAGTCATTTAGATTAAGATAATGAGACCTGAGAGATTAAAAAGTCAGAGCCGCTCTGTCGTCTACTCAGAACTCATTTTGGTGCAGAAAGAGATGTGAACCTGTAGTATAATTATAGTGTGTGCATGTGTGTGTGTGTGTGTGTGTGTGTGTGTGTGCATGATCACTGGACCTAGAGCTTGTGATCCTTGATAATCTTGAATATTACTGGACCGATCTGCCTTTTTCTTTTTCTTTTTTTCCTGGGACATTCATGACTACATGCTGAAGGACCTCTGTGATTCAGAATTCTTGAAAAACCCTTTAAAAACATTTTTTATGTCTCCAGGTGATAGCTGTGACCACAGGGATTAAGTTTTCAGGTCATCTCATTCTAGTGAAAGTTTTACTCGGAAATGAACTGATGAGATTTTGGTGGTCAAAGGTCAAAGGTCACAGTGGACACATTTTTTGCCATAACTCAAGAGTTCATATGACAATTACACAGAAATCTCTAGTAAAGATAAATGATGATGTGATGATGATTTATATCCCAAAGGTCAAAGGTCAACTTCACTCTGACATCATGATGTTCAGCTCTCTATCAGTCCTCTGTCCTCCTCTGTAAAAACAGTCTGCAAGTGAAGACAGCGTATTTCTCACTGGATATTATTCACTGGCATCATGCACCTTGCCAAAAAATACACTTTATATCTTTAGTTAAATTCCTTCAAGGTCAATAAAGAGACGAGTTCCATATTAAATTCCTTCAACGTCTTCACTACTGTACATACATTATATGAGTCTGGACAGACATGGATGTAAACTGCAGCTCGACTAGTTGGTAGAGACGTACAGCTGTGAGGCAGTAATTCTATTTTTTGAACTCTCTGTTTTACACAACCACTGACAGCTGACTTCTCGCTTTTCCTAAACAGCTGCCAGGGGCAGCAAGTGATCAACAACTGCTTCTGTTCGAAATCCTGTCTCAGGTAGAGACAACATATGTGGGGGTCGTGTTAATGTTGGGGGAACTTTACAAATCTTAGCTGGCTACATCTGAAAGTTGTGGTGGCATTGCAGAAGTTGCTTCACCATCTGTTGCCTTGCAAGGAGGCTGCACTCTACTGAATACACTCTTCTAGGACTGACTAGTAAAAATGCTACTTGCACAATGTAGCGTGACGTACAGTATATCTTTGTTACGAGCTGCACATCTGGTTCCTGTCGACGCGATTGTAATGTTACCTTTGCCAACAAAGTTAGTTAATTTTTATCCTTAAGTTAGGTACTTCACTTTTCACAGTTAGCTTGATATTGTTTATAGCATTTACTGTTTATTTTGTATTTCAACAGAAACAATAAAACTCACCAAAAACATCTCAGCTGGTCTTTCCTCCAGCAATCACCGACTTAGATAAAATGAAAATATATTAAAATATTGGGAGAGCAGCAAGAAGGAGATCAGACATCATGGACGAAGTGTGTAGAACCAGGATATTTTCACATCAGATACGGTGAATTTATGGTTCATTTCAACCAAACCAGAGCTGGTGGTTGTTGGAACAGTGGACAGATGAGCCAAGATGTTTTAAGGGGGGGTTGAATTTTGTTTCTGTTGAGTTTGAATGAAGATGACAATGCTGGCTTGATAGTTAGTTGCTAACAGTTATTTAAGACGCCAAGGAGATTATCAAAACGTTAAAAAACACTTCACAAAATGAACGACAAATATTATATATCAAGCTGATGGTGAAAACTGATGTAACTAACTTAAGGATAACGTCATCATACCGTTGACAGGAAGTAAACAGACATGCAGCTCGTAACAAGGATATACAACTGTACATCAGACTACGTTGTGCAAGGTGTTTGAATGCTGGTTTACATTAAAGAGACTGAAGCAAACATCATTTTCACCTTGATTAAAGGGTTTTTAGGATTTCAAACAAAGATCAGGAGCCACCTTCATATCAGCATCACCATCCAGAGAGTGTCTTAACAAGATGGTGAAGAACTGACAGCAGCTGGAGACATGAGAGAGAAGGGAGTTCTTCCCAAGAGACTTTGTAGCTAGTGAGCAAAATATTGATGCAAAATTATGTTTACATAAGACCTTAATTAATTAATGCAGCAGATGATTCGTCAGATCTTTCAGGTCAGCAGCCAGATGCAAAAGGCTGGTTTGAATTCAACATGTTTACCTATCAAACATACAGCAGGCCTGCAGCCAATCTAGACTACACCGTTAAAGCTGAGACTCATATTAATGCCAACAAGAAGGAATTGAAATGCAAACAGTGATGTTGGTTTAGTGAGCAGACTCATCTGAATTATACTGTGGCAAATTATCTCAGAGAAGAGCATTAGCACGGTAACACACCATCTTATCATTCACACCTGACAATGTGTCACACACCACAACACTTATGGTCTAACAACCTAATACTGTCTGAAACCACAACAGATGAGCTGCAGAAACACTGAATACTATCAGCCAAAATGTCAAACACAAACACAAATACAATCTATGCCAAAATCACATCCTTATTCTACATAAAACTATAAATAAATAATAGTTGTAATTATAAAACAATCATTTTCTTTGGTGCTTTTGCCATATCCAGATGTGCAGAGATGATCGCTGGGTAAAACATCTGTTGATGCTGGTCATGTCTCCATTTGATTATGTGACGACTTGACCGTCACAGCGCTACCCATGCATCTGATAGCTCACTCTTCTTTCTTTCCCAATACAATAAGCCTTAGTATTTGATTTAACCTCGTGGGGCAGTGGTGTCCTAAAGGTTTGAGAAGCGAGCTTGTGACTGCGACGTCAGTCAGTTCAAACCTTCAACCAGCAGGAGAACAAATCTCGGCGGGGGAAGTGCTGTGTTGTATCGAGCAGCTTCCATGTGTGAATGTTTAAGTGTGTGAATGTGATCGCGCTGCTCCAAGAATACAGAAACTCTCCTGAATAAGTAATAGGTGAAAAAAAAACCTGTAGAATCTCACACATTGTTGGTAACAAGTAATATGTGTATGGGGGCTTCATATTTTAATCAGTGACTACAGCGTGCACAAGGGCCCATCATAACTACCTTATAAGAGATGAGGAGAAATATGAGAGAGCAGAGGCTGCATTCAGAGCCTGTAAAAAATTTGTTTTAGCATCTGAAGTCGATGTCTTGCAGGGGAATCTCTAAAAAGCCAATATCTCCAGTAATTTTTAGGTCTTTGAGCAGGAATCTTGCTCTGTGACCTCCGAGGTGAAATGTTCAACACACACAGCTTCTTCAAGGGATATGAAATCTTAAAGAAACATGAAAAAGCACACAGTCGTGAGGCCTGTAGTGACACGTATTATAGAGCTATGTTATTTCTTAGTTCTGACACCAAAATAAATATAGGATACGCTGTTCTCCTCATCCCACTCCATTATTAGTAGCTCCTAGGAGTGTGTGTGTGTGTGTGTGTGTGTGTGTGTGTGTGTGTGTGTGTGTGTGTGTGTGTGTGTGCAGTCCATGTGATCCCTTAAGCCTCTCCTGCAGGCTGCGGCTGCAAATGAAAAAGGAGTTGGAGTGAACTTGTGTGATCCTGAGAGGGTTCGATGGTCTGCGGTGCCACGTGGAGCATCTCTCAGCTGGATGCAGTTCATCTGAACAGTCTCCTTTTATACATTTCATTAACACCTTGTCTCCAGTCACCTCCAGCTGACTGCAAAACACACAAACTCTAATACATACACACACAGTCAATCTTCTCTCTGCCTTTTACACACACAAACTGACTGTATCACACACACACACACACACTTCCTGAGTCCTGCAGCACTTCTTTGGTTCTGCGAAAGCCGTTGTGCTTCGTTGCGTCTGATTGCCGCCTTCCAGTCCCCCCCCTTCAAGTTTATCACCAATTACTGGTCCTCAACTAAAAAAAAAAAAAAAAAAATGGAGAGAAGCCCCCCCCCATCTCTTTGTCCCCATGGCAACCGCTCTCCTCTTCTCCTGTTCGGCACAATCAATCAGACGACGACAGTCTAGCCAGTCCTGCCCCAGCCTGGCTAAAGAGGAGAGGTGCAGGGACCAAATAGCATTTTCACACACTGCACAGGCTATTTTTGTTTATTTTCACCCACAGTATCTTCCATGTTTTACTGCGTTTGTTTTCTTTCTACTTGGTCCTGAATCGTCTCTAACAAACAAAGCATATTTTTGTAAGACAAAAACAAACAATGATATTCAAAACATCTTCAACATTTTGCTGACAATGTGTAGAAATCCTTGTGTCTTATTAATGATACATGAGTACACGGTGATACTTGTATAGTTGTTGCCTCTTGCAAAATTAAAAATTTAGAAGGACAGTTCAAGGTATTTTTTTGAAAAAAAAAAAACTTATTTTCTTTCAGAAAGTTAGGTGGAAGATTGATCGCTCTCAAGTCTGGACAGCTACAGCCAGCAGATTAGTTTAGTTTAGCAGAAAGAGTGGAGGCTCGGGGGCACAACAAGCCTCGTTCTAACCTTTTTTTAAAAATCTTTTAAAATCTGTACATAAAAACTAAGAGTAAAACTTACAATTTGCCATTTTACAAAGAATTATGTATAAGAATATTTCTTGAAAGTGTTGGCTGCCAGTTATTGCCTCTGTTTCCAGATTTTTTGGTATGCTAAGCGAACTGGCTGGCAGCCTGTTCTCATTCTCAACTCCGTTACTCATCCAGTACCTGTTAGCAAACAAACACAGGACTTCTACCCAGGAGACCAGGGTTTGAGTCCTGTGTGAAACCAAAACATTATTCAAAGTTTTTAGGTATTTAACATTAAGTGCATCATGTGACTTGCATCTTTCAAGTCACTTCAGTGACATCACATGATGTACGTAAGGTATTGCTCTTATTGTAACCCCAAACATGGTCCTGTCTTAAACCTGACCAAACACAAAGCAGTTTTGTACCTAAATCTGCACAAATTGAAACCATTTCATACCATCAACCACATGTAGAAAAGTCTTTTTGCAGCGTCTCATACAGCTGCTAACAAGTACTTTGTGCTTCAGTATCAGACTTTGATTTTTTTGATTTTGAAGTAATAAAAAGTAATCCAAAAGTACTGAGATTATATTACATTTTTGTAATCCAGATTACAGATTTACTCTTTTTTTTTCACTCTTTACAACAAATGTCATGTTATTTGCCTTTAGTAACTGACTACATTTGAATATAAGTAATCTGACCCAACCCTGCCTGCAGACATGAGAGTGGTATGAATCTTCTTATCTAACTGCCTGTAAAGAAAAGTGTATTTCCCAGAATTTCAGACCTTTAGGTTTACTCTACAGTACTCAATTACAAGCAGATCTGGATGAGTGACAGGGAGAGGTATAAAATATAAATGCCTTTCTGTCTTTTTCCTCCATATTCTCATCTCACATCTGCCTCTGTCTCCCCCTCTGCAGCACCTGTCTGTTTGCATCTCATTTTTTCCCCACTCTTTTCCTACTCCCTCCCACCCTGTCGTCTTTCTTTGACTTTATCTTTCAGTCTGCCCATTTCTCACCAGCAGCAGACACTGAGAGAAATTGGAGAACATTTCGTGTCTGACACCCAGCTTATCTCACAGATATAATCACCATGGAGGGACTCAGGAGGTGGTGGTGGTGGTGGTGGTGGTGGGGAAGGAGGAGGACTGGAGGGAGGAAGAAATTACAGAAGGGGGGAAGAAAGAGAGAGAGAGAGAGAGAGACAGAGAGAGACAGAGAGAGAGAGAGAGAGAGAGAATGGCAGTGCAGAGGGGTAAAATGGATGAGAGATGGTATAGGAGGGAGAGGAGGAGAAGACTGAAAAGAAAACATGGATGGATGATGAGAGGAACAGTTCAAAGGCTTAAAAAGAGAAGATGGTGAGGGTAAAGACGAAAAAATGAGGAACTGACCCTTCATTAAGCCCCTCCTCTAAACAGCTACTGTCCAATCACAGATTAGCAACAGTAACTAGGCACCGCAGGCCTGTCAAGCTTTGCAGTTCTCTACATGATGAAGCGATGTGCATGGAGCTCTACGAAGAGAGATACTCTGTGTCTGAAGAGTCTGGACAGTGGCGTCTTATTCCTTGTCTTTCAAAAGCATAAAAGACGACAACAAATGTGTGAGGAATGGATTGAACTTGTTGTCTACTGTTACCTAACACTACCATTAGTTACTGTTAGCAAAACTACTGTTAGCTAGTTAATAAGTTAGCTACTACTACAGGAGGAAAAGTTAAAGGTGAGACAGCTTAACTGTTATCCTAAAGTCAGCAGAGTTTTTTTTTTTAAAGATTTTGGGAAGTTAGGATGCCTGTGTAATACACTTGTCCTATTTACAGTTATGTTAGGAACATTTACAACACAGACCAAAAAGTTACTCCAGTGTTTTAACAGGGAGTTATGTTAAATTAACAGGGGTGCCATTTGCTATATATACCCTGGAAAAGGGCCGTCATAACTACCTTCTTTATCTGCTCTAACATAAGCTGTAAACGTTAGCATGTTCAGTCAATGTATGTCATAAAACTGTTGAAGTATCAGACTGTGAAGACACGTTATTAGAAAGACTGCACACCTAGAAGTCTGCCCAGAGGCTGCTTTTGTTTATGTCTTTGTGAAATTGAAGATCTAGTGTTTCAAAAATCACTGCCAATTTCAATGTTAATTCTTCCACTGTTACCACTGCCACCTGCATGTGTGCACTGTGAGAATGTAGCAACAGTAACTAAGGAAGGCGGAGCTTGGCGAAGGGTCAGTTAATATAGATAAGTGAGAAGTGATGAATGTGGATACAGAAAGAAAAAGGAAGATGCAAAAGATAGATGGCGACCTGATGAGTGAATTAAGCTTTTGTCATTTCACATATTTCCAAAAAAAAGCTAAGCCCTGACAATCAGGAAACCCCTCGAGACGGAGGAGGAGGGGCAGGAGCAGAGGAAGAGGAAGGGGGTGGTGAGGATGAAGGATGAAGGGAGGAGGAAGGGATGGTCTGGGAGACAAGTGCTAATAGTAGATTAGTCACTCTAAAGATGCTGTGGGCTAGTGCACCACTAGTCATTCTGTGTGTGTGTGTGTGTGTGTGTGTGTGTGTGTGTGTGTGTGTGTGTGTGTGTGCGCGCGCATGAATGAATGAGGGTGAAGCAGGATGCGCACAAGCTGACAGACTGAGGAATTTGCCCCTTAATCACTGTACAGTTTAATTAAACCTGATTGATTTGATGAGTGCGCACGCACACACACACACACACACACACACACACATGCATGCACACACAGACTGCCACAGGGCAGATGATGTCACCGTATTATGTTGTAAAGGCAGCTGTAGCAGCAGCAGCGTCATCTGTATTCCGGCGAGCATTTCTCTCCTGACACAATGGCATAAATAAAACGTATTTGTTTAAACATTCTGACAGTGAATGCACCTTTTTTTTCTTGTCTATGTTGTGTCCCGTTCATTCCTCTTCTCTTTCTGCTCCCTGGGCACACAGATGACACATTACTGTGTTGTGTTTGCATATTTCACTGACATCTTAATCCCCCTCTTTGGCCCTCCCCACTCCAGGACAGCCACTGTCATTACAAACTCATGTTATGTGGACAGACTGTGTTCAATGTCTCACAGCTTTATTTTGGTCTGGTCAAGGGCCCACAGTCTTTCAAGATATTACAGTCACCATATCAGGCTGGATTTTTTGAGGAAATGTGCATAAAAGGATGAATCTAGAATATTTACATCTTTTGTGGTGATGCAGCCAAAGAACATATTTGAGAAACCTCGTACTGTATCTCCAAATTTCTCTCAAACTGTGAGAAAACAGCATTTTAGAGGAGGCTTAAAATACTTTATTTGGCTTAGAAGACCACTGTTTATGATTTAGTGGCATCTAGCGGTGGGCTTGCAGATTTCAAACACCTCGTCTCTTCCTCTCCTTCCCAGTGTTGTAGTAGAACCTACTGTGTGGTTGCAAAACCTGTACAAAATGCCAAAGGCCTTATCTAAAGCCAGAATTTGGTTTGTCCATTCTGAGCTACTGTAGAAACATGGCAGTTCAACATTGTGACCTCCGTAGAAGGAGACCCGTGCCCGCTGTAGATGTAAGTGGCTCATTCTAAGGCAGTGGTTGTCAAACTTTTCTGGCGTGCCCCACTTCAGGAGCTGAAAAGAGTTTGCTCCTCACACTCTCATTAGCAAACTCTTGATTGTTTATTTTTTCGACAATCTTTCAACCTAGTTTCACTCCATATTTTCCACACGCCAGATGCCCCACAGTTTGAGAACCACTGTTCTAAGGAAATGAGAACACAGTGAATCTTATTTTGAGGCGAGTGTTCATTAGTGGAAACTACTAATACATATGAATATTATATTTCATTTAAGCCATATTCTACCAATAAATCCCTGTAAATCTTGGATACTGGACCTTTAAGAAGTTGGATGGACATGGGGGACAAGTCCACCTTGACATTTAGAACTTGTGGGTATGTCTCCCCCAGTAAAAACAGAAACATTAGAGCAGACGACTTTTATTTAAAAAAAAAAAACACTTGCCTGAGAACATTACTGCATTATATTGTATTTGAATTGTCACCTGGCACCTAAATTTTGTGTTCTCCAATTTATAAATAAAGACATTCCAGCTATAAATTGACTTAGAAAAGATATAAATTGAGAAGATGAAAAGTCTGACGCTTAAAATTTCCTGGGGGAGGACCCCTATTTATATGGGTCTCCCCAGTGTTGAACTGAAACCTCTGCCCTTAGTGAATGGCATTTATGAGCCACATGTGGTCAGATGTTTCAGAAATTTCACATCTGAAATTAAATGTTTTACTTTTCTCAAAATTTCTCATGTGCCTTTATGCTGGGAAGGTGTTCATATGAGTAAAATATCCTGGTCAACTAGTCAAAGTTTGTTTCAAGTGTATCTTGAAATATATATCTGCATACAGTGTCTGTTAATTTTTACAGAAGGAAATGTGGAGATTGCTTGGGGCAGTGCAGGTTATATAAAGTCAAGACAGGAAATTGTCACCAACGGTAGGTCACAAAGGTAATGGTAACTAAGTCCAACTGAGTCTCACAAATCCTTGCATATCTCTACATTTTCTGATTTAACAATAAAACCCTTTCAATGGTTGTGAAGCTGGAGCTGAGTCTGTATTCCTCTTTCACAACGTGTATGTTCACGCACACCTGTGTGGACTGCATTATGATAACCAGTGATACGGACAATGGTGAAACACAGTCACAGCACAGACAAGGGAGGCCTTCATGCATCATATGTCTGCAGTTAGGATCAGCCCTGCGAGCACAAAGCACCACGGTTACTGTTCAGGGAACGAGAGAGAAAATACAGAGACTGTGCAGATGATGTAGCCACGGGGCCTTCTCCTGTCTGTGTGTGTGTGTGTGTGTGTGTGTGTGTGTGTGTGTGTAGTCCTGGGTTATGCTCTCTGAGTTATGTAAGCTGTTTGGGAAGGGGGGTAAACTCTGCACACAGTAAAAGTGTAGGGAGAATGGTATCAAAAGTACAATTTACAGATGCTGAAAATAACCCAGATAGTATCCTTCATTACACACACACACACACACACACACACACACACACACACACACACACAAGCTACAGTAATTCCTCAGTCTAATTCCATTATGATTCTCCAAACTTCTCTGCCAGTTTTCATAATGTGCGCACAACTTTTGATGGTATGGCCTAATCCTCTTTGCTCTCCTCATTTCTCTCTTTTCTGCAAAATCACCACTATCACCCTCACTCTTCCAACATCATTCGCGTCAGTGCGCGTGTCTCGGCTGCGTGCGTGCACGTACAGTTACAGTGCTGCATGTACGTTGCTGTGTGACGCACCAGGCCACCACTAAGCCATAGAAACATATCAGCTTTTAACAACAAATGCCACCATCTGTGTGAGACTCTGAGTGTCTGTGCTGTGTGCTTACGCATGTCGCTTTGCACTTAAGGGATAATCCCCACTTTTATCATTTGATACAGATGATACATGGGATTAAGGAAAGTGTAAAATACAGAAGAGACGAAAATTGCTGTAATGGTTGGTTTACTTCTATTTATCTACATGTAAACAAAGCAAGATTTAGGCCTTGGTGACAGAAATTGGTTCTCAGAGCATTATATGAGATGCTGCACAACTCGGGAATTACCCACTGTGTTGTGATTGCCAGTGTAACTGAAATTAGATTCTACGCAGTGCAGCATTTAGGGAAATCTTTGCTTTGTTTCTGAGAATTAAATGAGAAGATTGATGCCACTATCATGTCTGTGTGTTGGGTATAGATCTAAAGTCAGAGCCAGGAGGTGATAAACTTAGCTTAGCATAAAGACAGACAGAGGCAGAGGGAAACAGCTGGCCTGGCTCTGTCAAAATCTGGAAAGCTCGTTGATTAACACATTATATTTCACTCCAACCATAGAAATGCTATTACTGAACATAAAAAGGACAGTGAAACTATTTCTTGACAAACATCCAGGAAGTGAAAAAGTAAAAAAGATAATACACTTATAAGCTGCGTCTGAAGTCACTACTTATTTAGGCGACAATGTAGTGCATTAAATAGTTTCCTCAAAAATTCTACAAGGGAATGAAAAAAGTGTCCATGACATTAACACTAATTTTTTTTGGTAGTCTGTGAGTGTTGTCCTTACTCAGTAACAGAGAACAACTTGTAATTGTGCTGAATGCAGCTGCCATTTTGTGTCCACTGTGAATTCACATGCACCATTACAATAAGATAAGATAAGATAAGATAAAATAAACCAAGCTAAACTAAGCTAAGCCAATTGTCTCTTGGCTCTAGAGATTTTCTGAGTTTTGTGAGAGTTAACTGAGGTTAAGCTACTTTGTGCTTGACAGTATTTGAAAATTTGAGAATTATGTCTCAGGGATATAATGTGTATATCATGTTAACCTAAATAGGGTATGTGTCCATGTGCTCATTTGTAAATTGTTATATTTTTGCTAAATCACTTCAAGTAAATTCATCCCTGAGGAAACATCACCCTATAATGTACAATATATATATGATATGATATATGATTACATCTTAACTTTTGACGTGCACAGTAACTTCCTGACTCTCCCTGCTTCCAGTCTCAATGCTAAGCTAAGCTAATCACTAACAGGTTCTAGCTTCATTCGTCATCTAGTGATGAGTATGCAGATTGCACGCACATCACCGGACCCACGCCCCACTGTAGATATAAACATTTCATATTTTATGTTTAAGGTGATTATTTACTAATGAAAACATACTTGTGAACATTACATTCCATTTCTGGTGTATTCTGACACCAGATCCACATAAATTTTACACACTGGACCTTAACTATTCTTTGAAAGCTTTCTCAGTTGGGATGATAGGTTTGCCTTAATGTGATTGTATGATGAAAACACAAAGTAGTAAGGTCTTTCAGCATGATTTCCAAGTAGAAGCGCTGCTATTATGCCCGATTTAGCCATTGATTGATTATAACAAACTGGAAATTCAAGATGTTTCTTATGTGTATCATTGTAGACAAAGCTCTATGGATGACTTTGTTTCATCAGAATGAGTAAAAATGACTGCGGTCTGGACTGTCAGTAGATAAGTTGGATCAGGCATTTGGGGAGCTGCCTGACAGGCTCAGAAGGCCCAAAAGCAGCGAGGGTTTGCTGTGAACACCTAGAGGACTCTGTCCAAAATGATTTCATCTTTCATCTCCCCGCAAACTTAATGACATGGAGCCAGAGTGGAACCCGTTCAAAACCTCCATCACAGAAGCAGCAGCATCGCTCTGTGGCCAGAGGGTGGTCGCTGCTCGTCATGGTGGCAGCCAAAGAGCTAAAGGAGGTGCTGACTGAAGGCAGAGACTTTCCAAGCTCAAATGGCTTGGACTCAGCAAAGGAACCAGCAGGCCAGAGAGAGCAGAGCAGAGCAGAAACCATAGATCACAGGCGGTGGATGATGAGTTCTGGACAGTGTAAGTGACCCAGACTGTTGTACAACAAAATCAACAACTAGCAGATGCATCAAAATGATTTTATTTGTTTATCTTTTTTCATGTTAGCTTGTCGCTCACAGTGGTTGAGCACAGCTAATGCGAACTGACACGTTCTGCACTGGAGGTGTCCAGGTCATCTGCCTGTGTTTTTAATATTAGACAATGATTGGCATTTGAATTGGTTATGTACCAAATCTAGATTGCCTGGGGCATGATTGAATTTCATACTTAAGGGAATTGCACACAGTCTGCACAGAAACAAGTCAATATACTCAAGGTCAGACATTTTGCTGATATAAATGTAGGCAGAGTGGTGGAGATCTTCAATGTGCAAATTTTGCAATTGTGTGACATTTACTCAACTTTCACTGCAGTCAAACCATGTCCCTACCCTGTCTGACTTCATAAACAAAAAACAAACAAACAAAATTATCATAGCCAATAAAGGAATCAAGGAATCAAGTTTATTTATTATCATTATACAACAAAGGTTTTTACAATAAAATCAGAGTTGTAGTTCTTCCACACTACACACAAAATACAGCATATATACAAATAATTGATTAAATTCAGAATGGATGTGTCATGGTTTTGTATTTTTGTTGATTTCCTGTTTTATTTTGGTAGTCTTGGTTCTCCCTCATGTGTCTAGTCTTTACTTCCTGTCTTTGTTCTTTTTCCTGCTCTTTTTGATTGTCATGTCTTTCACCTGTTTACCCACCTGTGTCTTGTTAGTTCCCTCTATTTAGTCCCTGTGTTCCTCAGTGTCTTTGTCAGTTCGTGCTTGTTTTCCATGTCTGTCAGTCTGTATCCCGCGTGTTCCCTCCTGTGCTTCCATCGTGGTGTTTTTTTCCCCTGGACTGTTTTTTTGAGTTTGTCTTTTTGTGGATTCTATTTCTTGGTCTTTGGAATTTCCCTCCCCGTATCCGTGTAAGTCTTTGCTGCTTTGTTTCTGTTTTATTTCATTAAACCCTTTGTGAACTGGTTCCTAATGTCTGCATTTGGGTTCTCCACCTTGTTAAACCATAACAGGATGAGGATAAGATACAAAACAAAATAAAATAATATGTACAGTTCCTCATATATAGAGATATATACATAATAATTCTGCAGCAACAAGATGGTGATAATGATATGGTCCACATTGTCACACAAAAAAGTTCAACATCTGGGAAACACTGTCAAGTGTGACTGTATTTGTGCACAAAGCATCATCGATGTAAAAACACAGAGTCCTCACAGACTCTATGTGTTGTGTCTGTCAAGTGCAACAGCTCAATCCTGTGGTAGAGTATGTCTCTGTGATTTATGGCACAACAGATTTCCCATTTGACCCAGTTTGTCCGTTTCATTTTTCTGACCCAACATTATTCAGGAGCAGCCTTAAGCTGTAGCATGGCTCTTATCTGCTCTCCTCCTCTCCTCCTGTGGTGGACTCCACAGCGGTGCATCCAGGTGATCTGACAGCATGTTCAAAAGATGCCAAATGCGTTGTTGATCCTCTCAGGGTCCCCTTCTCCATAATCCAAACCCAGCACTTCCTTTTCCAATGCCAGGGAGTATATTTCTGTAACAGGTGATCTGTGTCTCAGCAAGAAAGCCAAAAATATAACCGCTCAAAAGAGAAAAGTATTGAAGTTTGAAGGAGCGACCAGATGCTGCATATGTGCAGCTAGTTCTATAGCAAATAAATAAAACTAGACAAGCAGAGTTTTTTAGTGAACTTTTCACAGCTTCTTTGGCCACTTCAGGTCAGGAAAACACAATCAAACTGCACAGATGTTGCCTGGATCATCATAACAACATGTAAGGAGGGTCAGAGTCAAAGGCCCCGCCTCTCCATCATGTCGAAGTGGGTGTCACCGTTTACAAATTTAATGAGAGGATGAAGCAGAATTAAAGAGAAAATTACTTATCGAGAGTGAATGTGGTGAATAATAATAAGGTAAACTTGTGTTTCCTCCTCCAAGTTTGATATCATTCATTCACAGTAACGTTAAGTTGATGTTCCTCCCTCTGTCTGTCTGATGTTAGCTGAACTACAGTCTGTCTGTCTGTGTCCTGCTAACAGACTCATCCAGGGCTGCTCTGTGATTCTGTGTCTGACAGAAGTGAGAATCAAATAAAAGTATTTATCACATTTGATGAGCGCCAGCGGCGTTTATAATCTGTAGTACAGAGAAGATAACCACATTGCGCATGAACACAAGTTCACACTTTGCTGCAGCAGCCTCTGTGGACACCAGTCTGTCTGTCTGTCTGTCTGTCTGTCCAGTAATAAATGGGCATGATGTTAGTCCTCCGAGGTGGAAGTATTCAGATCCTTTACTGATCCAAAGTACTAATATCGCACTGTAAAAGTACTTAACTACAAGTAAAAGGTCCTGCATTCACAACATTCACAAAACCTTACTGAAGTAAAAGTATGGAAATATTATCAGATAAATGTACTTTAAGTAAAAGTGGTCATGTTGTAAGAAAATGTTCCCTGTCAGTGTTGTTATGTCTGATGTTTTTGGATTAATATTATTGCTTTGATGTTTACTGATATAGATGTTTAAGGTTGAGCTCATTTTAAAGGAACAGTTCACCCAAAAATTTAAATTCAGCCATTGTCTACTCACCCTCATGTCAATTGAAGGTCAGGTTTAGTCACTGCTGGAGTTTCACAGCAAAACAGTGTTGCAGAATATCCTCATAGTATCATAGTAAGTGGTGACTGGTTTTCAAATGTAAAAAACAACTAGAAAAACTAAACTAAACTAAAATAAAATGCCTCTATACTGCTTGTCCTAAAGTCCCAACATGCTGTGTGCTGCAAGCTAAGGATCTACAGTCTACAGATACAGGCTAAAAACATGGTGTGAATAACATTTTTCAAGTCAACTTGGCATGTTGGGGCTTTACGAGCCTTGGATTAGACCAGACAAGTGGAATGGAGGAGTTTTATTATTTTTGTCTGTTGTTTTTTACGTGTGAAAACTGGTCACCATTCGCCTCTGTTGTTTGGGAGATCCTGCAACACTGTATTACTGTGAAACTCAAGTAGTGTCTTATGGACTGAAAAACGAAACCCACCCTTAATTTGACATGAGGGTGAGTAGTAGAGTTTAATCCCGGGAAACAGGATTCCCAGGAAATCTAATCAAGACCATTTCCTGTTCCTGGGAAATACAATGACAGGAAACAGGAAAAAATGTTTTATTTATTAATCTTTGTTAAACACAGAGCACATTAAAAGATATTCAGAAAAATGTAGGCCAGCAGTTCACTGTCTTAAAACATGCAGCAGATATGTGTGTGCCTGTGCTGGGCGCCGGTAAAACACAACACAGTCCATTAATTAACACAAAGCGCATCTTGTAAATATTTAAGTAGTTTGAACTAAGAACTGAGTTAATTTCTCTGAAAGCTGGATGATTAACACAAAGATTAAATGTCCATATTGGTATCAACGTATATTAGCCAAAACATTTCATTTGATGTTTTTGGGAAAATGTTCTATTAAAACTAAAGTATGTTTTTGAAGTTTATGATGAACTTTACTAGGAAAAAAAAACAAAAAAACATTTGAAGAGTCAGAACTGCTGTTTGTTTTTGTTGTCATATATTGATGTCAGTTTGATTTGGTTCAGGCAGAACTCAGATCACTGATCTTTGTTCTCTACATCTTGGCCCTTATTTCCCTCAACTGTCTGTAATCTACAGGTTATACTGAATGTAGGGATGTAGAATATGGATTTTTTTTTTTAGCTGATGTGATGATCACCTGCTTCACACGGCCGATACCAATAAGATAACCAATGATTTCACGTTTGTATTTTTAAAAGAAGTTCATATAGCCTGTAGTTTTTACTTTCATTTAAAAACTAAAATTTGATACTCCACAGCTCAGATCAAACCGAATCTGACAGACATCACTATTTCAACAAAAACAAAGAACATCTCTGACTCTTCAAATGTTCAGTTATTTTTCACAAAAAAATTAACAAACATTTATATATACCATTTATACTTTTATAGAACATTTTGCTGAAGAATTCAAATTAAATGTTTTGACATCATCAGTCAAATCAGACAGTATTAGAGACAGTATTTATCAGCTAATGTTTGCCAATACCAATATAGACTGATATGCTGTGATAGATCAATATCAGTCAATAATTTATCAGCAACAATATTTATTAGTTGTAGGAACTTGTTTGAAAATACAAAAATATGAAATTATTGGTTATTTTATCAATATCAGCCACAAGAAGCAGGTAATTATCAGTTATCTGTGTCAGATTTATAAAATTTAATTGTGCATCCCTAAGATCTGAGCTGCCTGTCACACGTGTCTCATGCTTTGTGCAGGATGTTTACAGAAGCTGTCAAATGTCTTTCAAATGTGACTGTAAAGTTTCCTCATCATAAACATTTTTTACTTTGAGTTAATTACCTTACTGACACTAATGTTACAACAATGCTTCTGATATGAACAAATAAGGAGGATAAACAGGATCAGCAAAACTTGAAGAAAGCTGTCTATACATTGTATGTTTTACTATAAATGCCTTATTATTTACTAAATAATTCCTCTTTATTCTTCTGCTGCAGGGAAGAAGTCTCCAGTCCAAAAATAGGATTTTTTTTTCAGCTCAGGAAGAAAACTTGTTCTACAGTTTTGGTTCAAATTAAATTCCAGGGGTTTTTTTTTCACTTTCAAAGGAACAATATGCAGTAAAGTACTCAACTCCAGTACTTGAATCAGAGTGTAGATACTCCTGGTCAAGTATTGATCAACTACAAGTGAAAGTTGCTCAGTCAAAATTACAGTGCTAGAGTACCTGCTTTTAAAGTACAAAGTACATTTTCTAATATTAATACAAGCTGTATTGTTTTCACAGTGCATTTACAGAACCTTGTAACTCTCTGAAACCACCTAATGATGGACTGACGCTCTGCTACACAAAGCCTATAGAAACACCTATAAAAACTTCAGCATATTTTTTTCAGTAGGGCATTTTTCAAATATTGCACTTCTGACTCCACTACATCTCTAAGAAGGTTGTTGTTACTCATTACTTTTAGTCTAAGCACAGCTTTGAAGTCAACTGTTGTTGTTTTTTTTCTTTTATAAAATGTAATCGGCCACACATTGTGTTCCTGTGTAGCCAAGTGGTTTAACAAAACAGTGAGTTCTCGTAAACAGAGATGTAATTTGTTTGTGGTAACAGATTGTACAGTAAACCTTGTGACTTCCTGTAGTGGATGTGTGAAAAAAAAAGCCCTGCTTTTTTTAGTAGCTGTTTCTATAGGCTTTGTGTAGCAAGTCAGTGCATCATTAGATGGTTTCAGAGAGTTACAAGGTTCTGTGAATGCGTCGTGAAAACAATACAGCAATGTGTTGATATTAAAGACTGTACTTTGTACTTTTGTATACTCAAGTATTTTAAAAGCAAGTACTCTAGTACTTTAACTCAAGTAAAATTTTGACTTCATTTGTAGTTGAGTAATATTTGACCAGGAGTATCTAAACTTTGACTCAAGTCAAGTCCACCACAGCTCATAAAGAGACACTAACTCATTCAAAGAACATTCAGCATTAATTTTCAACTCTGATTAATATGAAACAGACAAACAAAACAGTTATTCCACCACAGAATCTCTGATCTGATGATCTCTGATGACATATCATGGTCACATTATGATTTATTACAATAAACATATTACATATTATAATGTGTTGTTTATTTATTTTTTTCACTTTTAATAAAAACATCAGGAAGATTAACCACGCCTTCCTTTGAAGGTAACTGGTACTTTTCATGTGTGTATCCAGTCAGTATTGATGGTAAATGTAGTCAATTGAAGCAATAAATTCCATAGTGTTTGTTATATTGACAGAGAAAGACTTCTAATGCTTCTAATCCAGGACTGGAGTGAATCTTGAAAACAACAGTAGGGGCAGAAAACTTCAGTGAGAATGAAAAACACTTCTAAAGCAAATAGTCTCAAACCATCCAATTACTGAAAGTAAAAACAGACTCACCTGGCCTCTGTAGTGCATGTTGGTCTTCATTTACATCAGAGCTGCCCAAAATGGGGCGCTCAGACCAAAGTTAGCCCACCGTAATGTTTGATTTGGCCCACCAGAACCAGCTGATCAATAAACTGACAGACACAGTGAGTCGGCAGAAGCCAGGTCTTCATTTTCCACTTTTATGCAATTGATTTTCTTCTTTCACAAACTTTTCGGGGTTGATTTTCTGTTTGAGAGTGAACTGAACTGAGCTATTGTCAAATCTAGAAGGGAACCCTTGATTTGTGGATCTCTCGTGAGATTTGTGCGTTTGTTTCTTCATTGTGCATCTTGTACAACCACATTTTGTTTTTAAATGCGAGAACGATATGGTTAAATAAATATAGAAGTTTTAAGGACAGAAAACTCTCTGCTAGGGTTGTGGAAAAAAGGTTTGGGTTAAAAATGATCACTCTTGTGAGATCTTTCGCGGTCTGGGGTTCTCTTATTGGGTATGCTGATGCGTATGATTTATGAAATTGTTTCATAAATCATACACATAATTCATAAAATTACCGAGTGGTATTGTGTGTGTTAAACCTGTATGTCTGTCCTTTGTGGGGTTTGATTGTGATACGGCCCATTTGTCCTGTGAACTACAAGACAAACTGGCACCTGGAGTTGACTGTGACAATGTCTGAGATCTTGCTTTGAGAGATGCGTCATTAATTAATTTATGATGTTTTAGGTTTTACTCTGTGTGAAAAAAACTGAGCCATACAACTGAAACCTGTCCAGAGAGCTTTAAGTAACTTTGTTGGGTGCTGATTTACTCTTTGGGCTAAAAACTAAACTGAACCACTTAAACTTTCCCACAGATCCTAATTTGTTTCAGTTAAGAGGATTTACTCGAGCGAAATTTTGAGATCTGAACAAACTGAGTTCTTTTTGCTGTTTATTGCTGAAGCCCTGAAAAGTGTTTTTCTGTTGAACTCTCTTGAAGATTTTCAGGGAGTATTTATCTTGGACTTTCCTGAAAATGACTTTCTCTCTGGTTAAATGTGATTTTTGTCCCATCAATACACTGATTTATACTGAACTGACTTGTGCTGCATTGTCATCCTGATCATTTGCTGTGATTATTTGTGTGCTGTTGGTCAGGTGGTTCATTTTCATGAAAAGTGGGCGTATGACCAAGTGTATTCATGCATCCATGTGGGGGAATGACCTTTAAAATCTCAAACAGGAAATTGTCAGATTAACTGTGGCTGGCACCACAAAAAATGAACTATTTTGCTGACAAACAGAAGATTATAGTGATTTTGCAAAAATGTTGAGCTGAGATAGAAGTAATGAATGACAGCTACTCAAACTACTATGATCTAAACATCTTTCTGTAGACTCGGCCTCATTCAGCAGAGTTTTTCCCACAGTTTTAAATGTAGTTACCCACATCCATCTTTTCAGACGTGTTTTCTTCTCATTCCAGTCCACTGACCTGCCTTTTCTATTCTTTCAGTTGATCTGTGCTGCAGACTGTCGTCACTAACGTGGTCGAGCTCAGTTCATCACTCCAGAATCTTTCAGGTCTCTACTCTTTTTCAGCACAGGTAGGCTATTTTTAATAGTATGAAACACAGGGTTATGAAACATTTCTGAAAATGATTACTATTATTGTGGTTGGCATTATTTTATTTGTGTGCAGTCAGTCCTTATTCCTTAATTCAGGTTCATTCCATACATGTGTTTTGCTTTATTTTCATTTTTTTTAATGGAAAGTGATTTCTAATTATTAAAAATATTGCTTAAACTATATGGTTTCATCACCTCAATATCATTTGGGACAATAAATTAAAACACAATGCCTCTATTACTTGTCACAAATGTTAACCACTTGCACTTGGACTGTTGCAAAAAAAAAAAAAGTTTATGTATATCTGGTGTTCAAAGAATATCAGCTGATATTTTAGATGTAATTGTAGAAGACAGATGAAATGATGATGTGGAGGGCAGGATTAACACTAACTTATATCTTGGTTCTTCATGTTATAGTGAATCATTACAGGGATAGTTCACCCAAACATGAAAACTCAACTGACTGAAGGGCTAAATACGGAATTTATAATCAATTAACTGATTAATTACGAGGCATCAGACCCAAAGTTCTGTGTTATGTTTCAGCATTTTCTACAGTTGATATCTTCTAAGATTTCTTATTTATTTTAATGTCAGTATTCACTTATCACACAAAAGCATTATATTCAATAAATATTCTTTCTGTTTCATATAGATCCACTTTTTCTTTGACCATCAGATGGAGCAAACTGTTAGAAATGAGGAAGGATTGTAGTGGAAGCACTTGGGTGTCTGGTGTGACTGTGAAGCAAATGGTGAACGTGGCTCTCCGATCAGTTCAGAGAGCCCCATAGCAGAGTTTTGCTTAGGGCCCCATGGAGGTCTGGACCTTTTCTGGGAGAGGTTACAATCAAGCATGATTACTAATTTTGCTTGTTTGTTAAGCCTAATTTAATTTGCTGGGACTGAAAGAGTTCAACTGGAAACATGAAAACATGCCACCAATTCAATGGGCTTCATGGCAACAGAGGTGAGTATAATTAGTCGCTGGTTTACATGATTTGGGAAATGTAATCACATTGGTTTGGCCTCATGACAGTCATCAGCATTAACAGCTAATGAATGAATGAGCAAAGACACAAGGTCTTCAAATACTACTGTCAAGGAAGCATTAAGCACATTTAGAGGATCAAACCCGCAACACACCTCAAACACCGATGACCGAGCAGGAAAAATGTGTATTTGTGTGTGTGTGAATGCAGGGGGTTGATGTGCGTATCAGGCACTCTTTTTGAAGTGTATTAATGGAAAGATAAGCACAACTGTCTCATATGATTTCCTTTAGTTCATGCTGCTAAGTCAGCCAGCAGCCATCTGGCTCCCCCTGACACACACACACACACAAGCAGACGCGCACACACACAACAAACTCAGTGGGAATGACAATCTGAGGGCATGCAGTCAGAGAGGATATTATGACAGGCCAGAGTGACCATAACTCCCAGCTGATGGAGCATTCAGACACCTCATACTGCTCCTCTGTCCTACACACACACACACACACACACACACACACACACACACACACACACACACACACACACACACACACACACACACACACACCACTGATACAGTGATGAGAAAAGCCTGGTCTCTTTTTTTCTTTTTGTTGGCCTGGAGAACAAAGTAATTTATCAGGTCTTATTTTTTTGTCTGTCTTCTAGGCATTTATAAAACATCCGAGGCTCTTGAATGACTCTGAGGGTTGTAAATCCACTAAGTCCGCTCAGTCCATCGAGGACAGCGTAGAAGCAAAATTAAATAAACTCAAACGCAAGACTGGACTGTTGTGTTTCCCCCCTGCAGGGTTCAAAAGATTTCACTGATAATATGTGTGGTGTTATGCCTCTGGCTGAGCCCCAAAAATCATGTTCAAGCTGCTCATGTGACACCGGCAAAGAGACTAAAAGGATGAACCTTGTGCTGTGAAAATGAACGTTAACGGCCACGATAAAGAACTGCAGCGACGAGTTCAGCACATGACAAACTGTGGTCAGCTGGCTTTGTGCTGACATAAATCTCAAACAGTGTAGGTTTTGTTGAACAATGTTTGCATTTTTTCCACAACATTGCCTCAGAAAAGTTTCCATTTCAAATTAAGTACTGTGTGACAGTGCAGCGTTTTATGTTGTCTGAGGTCTCCTGCTCCAACACAAACCAGTCAGTCAACAGTTTACATTTTAGGGACTCTTGGATCCAGAGTGACTAATGGTCCTGACCAGGTAGGAGTTTCAGTGTCCCACTACTGGATGAATCTATGACCTTTCTGATCACCCTACCATACACAGATATTATTGACATTAATCATATAGATGATTAGAAAAGCTGGCTAGCATAGAAAGAGGGGTTAATTTAAATTAGGGAAATTGTTTGAAGGGGTGTCCTTAACTCTGACATGACACCATCATAGAGCGATCGCAGCAAACACTGGACCGGGACTGAACACAGCCTCTGAGACAGACAGTGGCCAGTTTGACATGGAATACAGTACTGAGGTGGCTTTCTTGCTGGTTGTGACACCTGATACCCCAGAGCCGAATCAGCTAATAAGATGTCTGGCTGTACAGCTAACCGAGCTAACTAGCTAACAGCCAGTGGTGGAAAGAGTACTGAAAACCTGTACTCAAGTACAAATACATGTACATTGCTAAAATATTATTCAATTACAAGTAAAAGTACTGGTGTTAGAAATATACTTGAGTAAAAGTACAAAGTAACTACTCACAGTATTAGGTACTTTTAACTGCTGATGTCAAGGAGGGGCGTTTGTTTCTGAAAACATTTTAAGTGAGAAATAGGCAATGTACTAAATCTTGATCCATATGTATATCATATGTATATATATCAACAGTGCCTAGTTTGACAGTTAGATCTGAGTTTTGTTTTTGAGTACAGGTGACCCCCCGCCCCCAACTTTATTGAAAAAAGAAGCATGGAAGCATACATTTGTTTTGGTCTTAGATGCTGGTGCTCTACAGTGACGTCTAGAGAAAAGTTAAACTTTGATCATGTCAATTTATTATGACAAAGACATTTTTTTTTATCTTGGTTAAGACGACATCTCAAACAATGTCAACTTCATTAAAGATGACATAACTGACCAAATAAAACCGAATAACAACAATCTTCATACAGATTCATAAACACTTCTTTGTGTTCACAAAAGGTTTAATTTACATGACTATGACATTCCCTTATGCACACCCCTTCAAATAAAGCATTACCAAAACATGCAGCAGCTTTCAACAAAAAGCAGCCATTCAGCAGTTACAATCTGTAGTCCCAGTGACCTGATTTGTGCTTAAATCTAACCCAGTTTACAAGTTCTGGGGCTTGATTTTTAACAAGACTTTTAAAGCTCTTTCTGGTACCCTGATAAGTTATGCATCAAAGGCACACTGACTGTTGAGATTATTAAAATATGCACACAGAAAACAGTTCACAGAAATGAGTGGTATAATGTTGTGCTTCTCTGTGTATTTTTTCCTGTGTCTGCTGATGTATTGTAATTAACTCAATGTTCTCCAGCGTAGTTAGAGGGGGCAGAGTAATGTCAGTGCAGTTAAAGATCATAGTGAAATATGCAGGGTTACTATAAGCACATGCACTGCATAGCTGCAGTAAACATGTGCAGTCATGTGACCGACTGGAAGTGCAAACATACATGTGCCCATATTTAAAAACAGGAGGTTATGTCTCTGCTCATTATGGAGGCTGATGAAATTAACTTTCACCATTGTGCAATATAAAACCAGTGCAGCCCAGCTATGTGGACTATTTCAGAAAGACATGTTCATAACTTTCAGCCTTGAGCAAGCTGGCCCTGGACCGCAGCAAGGTAATACAAATGCGGAACATGAACACTTTAAGATGGGGTTTAATTAGTTTTGGGAAAACTCAGCCCTGGGCTAAGGATAACACTGGGCTACAACTCTCTGTGATATAAACCAGCAAAAGATCAAGTGAAGATGGCAGCGCCCATAGGGTTTCCAGCTAATGCTGTGTTAGGACGCCTGTGAGAAGAGGCTTACGTGTGGTGGGAATGGCAGGATGGAAGAATGGAGGAAGGAAGTAAAGGAGGAAGGAGGGGAAAGAAGAAGCGAGGACTGTGGGCTACAGGAAGGTATTAAAGCAAGCACAGCAGGGGTGGAGGGAGGGAGGATGGAGGGGAGCACAGACATAGAAAGGAGGGGATTAAGATAAGGAGGGCTAGATTGTGGGAGTGAGAAATGTCTGAAAAGCATGTGAGCTCAACAGGAACTCATTTTCTTTGCTAGCAGTCGATTTATTTCCAACAATTCGTCACACCTAAACGGTAAGTCAGGTGAGTTCACTTCGTTCCTTCCAAAACGACCCATATGACTGTTCCTGAAGGACACATGTTAGAGTTTTAGACAACTGAAACTACTTGGTTTGTTCTGTGGACCATTGCAGTGTCATGAATCTCACTGACTACGTTTATATGCACACAAATTTTCCGCTATTGCTCCAGATATGACAAACATTCTGAATTTAATAATAGTCACATAAACAGTTTCTGTTTGGGCACTCAGAATTAAACCTCATTCCAAATGTAGCATTTTCTGATTTAGATGTGGGATATGCTAATATTCAGGTTTTAGAAATATTCTGTGAACATGTATATATCTCTTTGGGAATATGCTTCTCAGTTAGGGTTTTTGCTACACATTTACCTTCAGCTCTAGCCAACAACAGACAAAAATTCATCAACTAGCTAATGAATATAGTGGAGTATTAAGCAGTGTCCTCAGGACGTGGTGGAGACCAAAAACAGAGCTAAAAAGAGTGAATATTAGAATTAAATGCATCATGTGGCAAGAAAAATTAATTCAAAATAAATGCTAACATGGCCCCCCTGCCTGCCGGATGTGATGATGTGATGTTATATCAGCTGCCCCACAAAAAAAAGTTCATGCAAGTTTAAGTTTAGGAAAAGAATACATTTATTGTTAAAAGAAATGAAAACCATAGGATATGGGATGCAAACTGCAGTCTGTATGCCCAACCACCCCACCTGACCTGCTCCATATACTCCCTGCACAGAATAGTAATGTCACTCTACTTGCGAACGACCAGTATTTTCATGGCTGCAGGATATCACTTGTTAGCAACACGTAACCAGGTCATCTCACATCTGTTCCTTGTTGAGGATTGTGTCTATATTCCTGAATTTCTCTCCCTTGTCCTTCCCTTGCCTTGTGTGTCCTTCCCTCCACACGGTGGACCTCAGAAACTGCTGCTGCTTGTTATTTGTTGCTCATTACAAACCCGACATGAGAGCAGAACGAGTGAGAGAAGACGTGATAGAGGAGGTGCGGGGTTGTGTTGCTTGGACAAGGTAATGCAGCTCGCTCGCTAGGATTGTTTTCCTGCCAAAATCAAGCACTAACACTGTCAAGGAGATCGGGAGGGAGATGTCTGTGTGTATTTGCTGAAAGGGGAAGCGGACAGAGTCGAGCAAGGCAGAGTGATACAAGCAATAAACACACACAGAGGGGGGAAAAAAAAACATCCACAGCTTTGCCAGCCTTGCCCTGTGCGGCCCACAGTGTGTGACTTGAACCCACTCCAGCTGAGAGAGCAGATAAATCTTTTAATGTGAAGGACAGGTAAGGACATTTCACCAGGAGCTTTCAAGACTCTTTAATTACCCCTATCTTATTTGTTCGTACACCACAATAATATAATATTTACAACCATATTGTCACTCCATATGTCTGCTGTAGGCACATATAGATGTCTCAGAACATTGTCATTGTATTACAGCCTGTTGAAAGATAGTGTTATCACTGATATTATGGCTCAACAGAGTGCTATTTACCAATCAGACCACAGGCACAGAAAGTATCATAAATAATTAAGCGTCAGTTCAGTCGGCACTTTCAAATTCCAGGAAGTATTAACGATTGGTATGCCCATAAATGTCAGTAAACACTCCAGGTTGAGGACAGAAGGTCTAATCAGGTTCTGATGTAATCAAGTCAAGGAGCCGATACAGGAGCAACACTCTGGGGAACTCAATCAACTGAAGCGTGACACGGTTTCCTTTCGCTGCGCAGCTTTGTCGAATCACAACAAGAGGATTTTAGCTTCACGGTCACTAAACTTTTATACTGATGTCAGGGGAGTTGTCTTGTCTTGCTGTTCTTCTTATCTGATTCACAGACCTTGATTAGACCTTGCAATGGGACACTCAAAAGACAAGCATCGAGTCTGGTAGTGATATTGATCCCACTGAGCCATAAACTGAAACACATCCCACTCTCCGTCTGGCTTTTTATTGCCAGATTCTGACATAGACTAATATATATCACTGATTTGCACTTTCAACACAGCTGATTTGGGCTCAGGGGGGATGAAATGTCTCATTTTAGTCTTACATAACAAACAAATCAGTTTTTAATGAGGGGAAGAGTCTTCAGGGTCACATTAATGAGTCGCTTCAGTTTCAATCACATATTAGAAGAGTTTTGAAATGAACAGAGCCGTGGCTGGCTGCTTCGCTCATCACTCTCGTCTTATTTACAGCAGCAGCTCTGCTCGGTGTGTTTGAGTACAGACTGGAACAACGGGAACTTCCTCGCTCATAAAAATAAGCTTCACTGCACTTTATTACAGAGCACTGGTCAGACACTGCTGTCACATTGCAGCTGCTGCCCCTCACTGTACTGGAAAGCCTTTAATCGTTGTTATTTCTCTGTGCACTGACAGAATATGTTGGTCTCTGAGGACGATGTCCGCAGGGTGATGATGTGTGAAAGATTTACCAAATTTTGATCTCGCAAAGTTCTTCAGGATTTTGCAGTTTTTATGAGATTATTGCAACCATAAATTCTTTTAGGCCTTGTTTATTGAGAAAAAAAAATTAATATCCTGATTACTGTTGTTAGTGCAAGATGTGCAAGAGTGCAATGGTAACATTTCCAACTTGAGCTACATTTTAAGACTGAAAAAAATCTATTAAAGCTGGGATAGGCAGTTTATTTTTGGCATCACTGGGCATTCGGATCCACTCTCAGAATGCAAGTGTTTAAGAACCTGGATCGTTTACTGCACTTTTAATGAAGAGATTCAACAGCAAATTAAAAGTCCCTCTGAAGAAATGACAATAAAAAATATTGCTCTATGAGTGTTGGAGTGTCAATTGGCCCAGACTGAAATATCTCTATGATATCTCTAGCTACATTCATCCTAACCAGTGAACCCATCCTAATGATGTTTTCCTCAGGCAACATTATCAGGTCAAAATTTTGACTTGATGATTGTCAAATGTAAATCACATTCTCATTAGCATCAGCTGAACTTCATGTTTAGCACTAATTAGCAAATGTTAGCTCAAAGTAAAGTGTCACCGAGCAGCTAGCATGGCTCTAAACTAACGGTCTAAAGTTCAAAGTTAGGGGGCAGCAACCTGCTGCTCCAGAGACACATGTGGCTGTTTTGCCCCTCTCTAGCAGCTCCCTGCGTTGATGACAAAAAATTGTCTTGAAATTAACATTTTTAACATTTTAATCTTTATTTATTTTGTAGGCCTAAAGTGATTTGTACATTTTCCAACTATACAAATCTGCAGCCTATACACTAAATAATAAAAAATGTGTTAATATTTTGTCAGCTAAAATGTGTGTCATATAGCTTACATCTATGGCTTAGCACCCCCCCCCCCCTTTTTTTTGGACTTTTTTGAGCCAAAAATGTCTTTTTTGAGAGTAAAGGTTGATAACCCCTCTAGTTCTTCAATGAAACTACTGTCAGGATGATACATCAATTCAATTTTCCAACAGGTCCAATTTGCATTTCATGAAAGTAAAAGTCAAATGGTTTCTACATTGTAAACAAAAGTCATGTGGTGGAAATTGTTTGACTACTGGTCAAACAGTTGGCAGATTAAAGACAACAAGCTCCCAATTTTTTATCCAGATCTCATTCATCATTGAACATCGTCAGGTTCTGTTCATGTTGGTGTTGATCTGGAGCGCACATCAGCAGAATTTAGAAGGCTGCACATATGAACATCTCTTAAGACAGCGGGTGTGAAAAAATTCAATAATGAAAGCATTTCTCACTTCATTGTGAGACCAGGTTTGTTCCCTGCTAGTCCACACTTGGGTAGCAAATGGGCTACGAATTCACCAGTCATCAAAACAGGAAAAGAAAAAGTGTTTTAACTGGTGAAATGAAACATACAATGGTACACTTCTGTGATTGGTTTGAGAGTTCACTTGACAGCAATCCAAGACCACTGCGTAGAGGCAGACCAGAATGCAGTTGTTTGGTCCACGCCAGAGTTTGAGTCCGGCATTCACACCAACTCAAACAAACCACACCATGGAGGTAAATGCCCCAGGGTTGTGAACCAATATGTATATATATATATATATATATATATATATATATATATATATATATATATATATATATATATATATATATGTGTGTGTGTGTGTGTATATATTTATGTGTGTGTGTGTGTTTTTAGGTTATTTGTAGTGAGTTACTTTACTGATATTGTGTTCCTTATTAAGTTGTGCAGTTCAGTATAATAATTTTCCAACATTATTATGGACTTGCAGAATTAAGTTTACTATTATAAATTGCGTTATATATGATAATTATTTCATCATCATTTACAGCATTTTAACTAGTATTTTAATCACACATTTACATGTGTAGTATTTTAGTTTCTTCTTCATGTCTCTCTTGTCTAAGAGCTAATTAGTTCCTACCTGTCATTGTTTAGGGGGGGACAGGTATGAGTGTGGTGCCATGTGTGCATCAGTTTTGTGAACCCCGAAGAGTGAAGTTTTGTGTACTGTGCTGTCAGGCCGTTTTGGTGAAGATTTATTACACAGAGAGAAGTTGGAGCAGCTTATTATGAAGAAAGGTGCGGCGGTGTTTTTTCTTCGTCTTCGGATTAATTTGTCGAAGCATCAACTAGTTTCCACCCGACAGGACTTATTGTTCAGCGGCTGGCTGCGGTCTACAGCTGCACTCTGTGCATTTATTTGAGTTTTACATGGACTTACATGGACATTTACGGACAGTTTCCAGAGTCTCTGCGGTCATTAATGGATGATGTTGAGGACAGAGAGTCTCTCGCTGATGATCACGACGCGTCCAAAGAAAGAGGGTAAGAATCAACAAACACCTTGAACTCTGCATCATGGCGGTTCTTTAGTATATATATGTACAATGAAGACATTAGATTTTTTGCTACAGCGAGTTACAAGAACAAAATACACTATCTGTTTATTACAGTAAAGTTTACGTGCACTTAAAAAAACCACTGGTATAAATACTTTGTGCAGCTGGTGTCGAGAGCCCGTTGCAGACATTTCTTTGACCTGCGTCCCAGTGGAGGATCTGTTAGTGCCCACACTGACTGATCTGAACCCAGGGGCCTCAGGCACACGAGCTCTGCTGGACAAACACACACACACACAAATACATGTTGAGACACAGCTGAGCACCAGGGATCTGTATGCCAACACACCAGATGTGACATGAGCGCACACACACACACACACACACACACACACACACACACACACTCACTGACAAACCTGACATGTCAATAATAAAGTTCATACTAGTCTCTCCTCTCCTGACCCTTTCCCCTCAGCCTCACGTCTGCATTATTTTCCCTCTCCCACCTCTTGTGTCCTCTGTCACGCTCTCCTGTTCTCTGTCTTCTCTCCCTCTGTGATGCTTTGTCTCTGTCTGTCTCGTCCTCCATTGTAATTGACAGCTCCTGCTAGGCGACCTAAGATGCCTCTATTAAAATTCATGGGCTCTGCAGACATGTCATTGTCCCTTTTTATTTTCAAAATGCATGTTTCACGAAATTAGGTGCCACATGCCTTTAGCTGGTGGTTCCCTGTGTGACAACAGAACAAGAAAAACATCATCTTGGGACTTAAACGACCCCTTTATAAAATGCTTTTTTGACATAAGTTTGAGTTTGACGTTGAGGACAATCTACATCAATGACACTGTATATAGAGACATAAGGAGGAATGGGGTTGGACAGAGACTCTGGGATATATTTACACAAGCACAACAGATCTGATTTTTGCACTCCTTCTGGTCTTCCTCTATTACAGTGAGATAGTCTGGCTTGAATCAGATTTTATCTGTTTAGACAGTGATATGGAGATGATCCACATGCCACAAATTATAAATAAACACACTTTCTGTTGAAGTCTAAATGCAGCCAAAGCTGCTGCCATAGCAGGCTTGTAACTGCCATAGACGACATTGAAGTATTGTTAATTTATATTTGTTTCAAAAGACACAATCCATCAAACGAAGGGCCTGTAATATAATCAAACATAAACCCTGTGTAGAGGTATACGACATATAAATTGCATCCACAATATAATGACCAAATTACAAAAAAACAAAGTCAATCCCAGCCTAAATTCTGTACCAGTTGTTTTGTATATTTTAACCCAGCAGTTCTCAACATGGTGGTCTGGGCCCCTACAGAGGGACACAAGATGACTTGAAGAGGTCACAAAATGATAAATAAGCCTGAAAAAGAATGAAAACAACAAATTTTCAAATGCGAATTCATATTTTGACTTTAATCTTTGTGAAATATTGCATAGGTTTAGCTCTAAGAATCAACCCATTAACTAACATCTGTTACCATTAAAGGAGGGGTGTCAAACTTATTTTCAGCCCAGGGGACCCCTGAACTTTCTGTAACAGCCTGTCACAGATGTTGATGTTGCAGATAAGTCATCTGCTGACACTGTGCTGTTGTGCACTGCGACATTTGTTCAGTCTGTTGTAGATAAACATTTTGCATGGCAGGCATTTTCACATGTCAGTTGATAACATTAATAATCACCGTTTCATTTAGGTGTACCAGGGTACAAGGGTCCCGCTGTCCTGTATATTGGTTGAAGAATATGGCTTACTGAGACATATAATGGAACATAAACATTAATAATGACAGTAATTTATGTCTGTGTTATTCTTGCAATGACAAGTAGTAATGTTTGACAGGCCAATTTCTTCAAGTTAAAGCATTTTAAGTCAATTTTAGAGGCAATTTCCATTTTTGATCTCTGCACCAGATTAATAATAAAATAAAGTATAAAGAACACAGGCACAGAGACATATTACCCTGAAGTAAAAGGAAAAAATGAAGGTGCAATATTATGTGTAGCACCACTTTCACACAGGTGATTGCAGTTATAGTTGATTAGCCCTCTGCTCAGGTTGGAGATAGAGCTGTGGAATTTCCCTGAGGTCATCAAACTCATTAGCTAATAATGATGATAGAGATGCTGATGATGAACAGATGCAACAAGTGTTAGGTGAGTGTCAAACATGTCAGTCAATCACAGTCTGTACATGCTCACACAACTTTGGGTAGCCGAGGTCTAATCAGGAAAAATAATTGCAAACACCTGTGTAGTGGACCACGGCTGGAAGTTACAGGGAGGTTAGTATTTTCAGACGCTGTTTCAAATTTGTTTATCTGTAAAATACTGACTTTCTATTAGTTGTATGTGAATATATTGTTCCTAAGTCCTAAGGCTGGGTTGCACCAACATTGATTAATTTTTGAACCCAATTAAATTATGGTTTGACCTTAAATTTTGTTGCACCAAACCTCAACTAGCTTGAAATTGATGAAGATTAAATTTAAACTTCTCTTTAAACCTCAATTTAGGTTATACAGTAAAGATTAAATTTAGTTCTGTTGCACCAAAACTATGAACTCCAGTTTAATCTTGAATTGCACTTGAGAAGGTTTAACTTAAACTGGGCACCTTTTTGAGATGGGTTGAGCAAAATAATCAGGGTCCTCAAGGATAGTTAAGGGACAGAGTTAACCCAGTTTAATTTAATGATGCGTCTGTTCTTTCTTTCACGCTTGCTGATAATTTGGCCAGAAAGTTTTTTCTCAAAAGAGGAGAAATTAGAGCTGAGCCATCATGAGTTGGCCAACAGGCCAACTACACTACGTTTGCCACTATTGCCCTTAGTTGGACAGTTTTGCTGCTGCTTGTTTACAGTGAGGAAACATGGGTGTCCAAATGGGGACAATAGCTAAAGACACCTACAATAACGCCCTTTTACCAACTCTGGTAAAAAACAAGGCTAAAGTAAATTGTCAAAATGTCACATTGCTAGAAAGTTAAGAGGTTAGACTTTAACAGCATTATATTGGCTGAAAACATTACATGATCATTTATATTCATGGTCAGAGGGAAACTGTAGCAAAAAGGTGTCCGGTTGAGGACATAATTATGGGTTCAATATTTAGCTAGCATTTTATTAACTTTATAACTAGCTGGCATACAATATAACATCACTTTCTATGTCTCTCTGGGTGGAGTCTGCCTGTCTGGTTTTCCCCCAGCATTGAAAAACTGCAGTCTGTATCCCTGACCAAGGTGCTGGCTTAGAACTGGAGTTGGTCCTTTAAAGGCAGCTTGCTAGAAAACGTTTTGTTAACTTTTTTTAGCCAGCTAGCAAACACTGTGATGTTTTAACCTTTTAACTAGCTAACAAGCAATATAATGTCTCTTTTGTTTTGCACTTTTTAGCTATCTAGCCCATCACCCTTTTATACTTACAGGTCCTGTCAGCACTCAAATTTATTTTTTATTACTGTCATTTTAATTTGGGTGAGCAAGCATCTCCATATTGATTGATTTTAAAAAAAAGGATTTTTGTGCAACAGAGCTCTGCTCAATTTAAAATCTGTATTTACTCATTTGCTAAACTGATTAGAGCTAATCTTGGATTAAATTAACCTTTGTTGGAGCAACCCAGCCTCAGAATTTAAAACACCTGACATCCGACGCCATGCAGATATTTAAAGGCCTTGAATGTCACCAAACATGTCAAAGGATCCTGTTTCACTATGTTGTAGTGAATCCTTGCTGCTTCCTTGTGTACACACTGGAGAGGCCATATAAGGCTGAAGATCTGTGTTGGACCTTGAGACTTGAGTCTCGTGATAGCCTCTGAGTGGAGTTCAGTGCAACATGTGGTTTATAATGAAACCTTCTCGGCGCAGGCGATAAGATCTCATCTGTTTGGGAAGTGAGGGGAGACAAGTTCAAGTCCTGTCCTGTCCGAGACTACAGCATGCATGAAGCCGGACTGAGGGAGTAAGGAAGAGGAGCTTGCGTTGCATGGTGGGAGTTGTGTGAAAACGAGCAGCTGAGGTGTGAAGACACACCGTGAAAGTTGAATAACAACTTTAATTTCCACGGATGAGTGAGTTGGAGAAGCAGCGGGCATGACCCGAGGAAGAAGAGGAGGGGTGACGTGCCTCAGCCTCGCGTCTTTTTGACCGTAGATGTGTCCTTCTGACGGTGAACGTGAAAACAACGGGCTGAGCTTTCTCTCTCGCGCTCTCTCTCTCTCTCTCTCTCTCCCTCGCACTCAGCCGTTATATCCTCGCGCACCGCAGCTCGAGGATCAGTTACCGGGTCCCGACCAATCCCCGCGCGCTGTCAGAGCTCGAGAGGAGACAGCAGACCGGAGAGAGGCAGACAGAGACGGAGACAGAGAAGAGGAGAAGAGACGAGCACACACACACACCCAACCAGCTATCTCTCCATCAGTCCAAGCATCGTCTATCCTCCTGCTTCACCCTCTCCAGCAGGCGGACAGCTCCTGTCTCCCCCTCCTCACCCTCAGCTCCTCCTGACTGCAGCTGTGCGGGTTAACCGAGGCAGGATGCGCGATGGGACAAGCGTGCGGACACGCGCTCCTCTGCCGTAGCCAACCGCCGTCCTCCGAGATGTAAGTGTGTGTCTGACATGTAGCCTGTGTATGTTGTGTTTGTACCTGGAAGCTTCTTACCGCCACACACAAACTGAGCGGCTGTGGAGGCGCATGGCGCCAGACTGTTGGTGTAGTAGTAGTGTGAGTGTGACCTGCTGGGTGTCATTATCCCGCCTGACAGGGGCACTGAAGACCCCATGTGAGCCGTGCAGGCAGCTGTCACTATAAACTGGTGGGCAAAAACCACGCAGCTCACCTCCGTGACACTGTAACATGTTTTCATAGTGTGTCTACTCTGCTCTATAGAGAGTTTAGGGACCTTATCGTGCCATTCTATCTTTATGGGCATCATTTCAGCACTCTGATAGGCTACTCTTGCTCTAATATCCCTATTGGGACAGATACATTTGCTGTGATAGCCTCCCTAACTCATTTATATCCGTGATAGTTGTCATGTAAAAATGTTTTTAATGGGCTGACTTTGAGCAGACCACGTCATTCTGAAATACCAGTTCACCTGATTTGTTGTTCAGTAGCTTTACTGGTCAGCAAAACTTAATATGGTACCACTTTCTAATGTGGCATCTATTACAAATGGATTATAAACTGCAATTAACGGCGTTATTAGGCTAATGGTCAATAAAGCATTTACTAATTGTTAATAACTGCTATAAGGTATTAATCAGAACAAATTTTGGGTTGCCAGGTTGTGAAAAAAATTGATTGGTTAGACTTACCTTAGGTATGCATGTGCATACACATATGCAGAAATACACTTTTATGAATAACATTTGTGACTGATTTATTACACATAAAAAAATGTTGCAACCAGCCAAGGGGACTTTCACAACATAGTAACCATTTTTATTCATTTTTAATAACTGATCTTTAAAGCAGTTGTTCCCAAAATGTATACCACAAGTCAAGGGGTGCCATGGGATTTTGTGACAACCATACATTATTACTGCAATATAGACTAACATAGAAAAAGTTATAAATGATTCTTAATTTACACTATCACTACTTTGTATTTACTAATTTCCCAATAGGGAAATGAGTAAAGAGGCTGTATGCCGTCTGTCAAAGCGAACCCCAGTTTTCGCAGTTCACACAGTTGCCAGATGGTGGTAATTATCAGAATGTGTGACATCAAGGCCCTGATTGATTGATGCCTTATTTTTTTCCACCCACAGTCTGGGAACTCTGTCTCTGATTGGTCAGTACTTGTTGCCTCTGTTGATTAGGCTGGTTATATAGAGTCTATTTTACACAGATATTAATACAAGTGTGCCTCAAGATTTTGGTTTGCTCTCTGGTGTGCCTTGGGAACAAAAAGTTTGAAAACCACTGCTATAAAGCATTACATTAGTATGTGAATTATTAGCCATTTGTAAAGCTGTTATCTTCAACATATACACCCTTTATGAAGAGTGTCTTTTTAGAGAGTTACCCTTTGTCCCTTTTAAGTTTTTCGATAATTTTTAGAACAAATACTCCCTCTGAGTTCAGTTATCTCCTTTGAAGCCTCCCAAATGCATCATCACAGAGTTAAAACAGGGCTGCTTTTGAGCATTAATGTTCTTTCCTACCCCGAGGCTGTTTCCTTGTTCATGAACATTGACATTTTGGAGAGTTTGTGGTTTTCACAGGACAGCAAATATATACTGATGCTCGAAGGAGGCTGAAATGATCATTTTAACAATCTAATGCAGTAAAGCAGCCTGGTGTTGCATCCTGCCTTTATGAGGTCTTTATTATGTGTCTCAGAGAGATATGTTCATTAAACTAAGTGCTAATTGTTAAGTTAGTAAGCCATTAGTTGCAGTGGTGTTCACTTTGTGTATGTTTATCAAGATTCCTCTCAGCAACACATCTGTCTGGATAAAAATGAACTTTTAAATACCAGGGCACACTTGGTTTTCAGCTAAATGTTAGTCAATAAAGAGGAGCCCTCGTGATATTGAACCAGATTTCTTCTGTCAGAAATTAAAGTTTGCCATGTAAACACACAACTGCCTGCTCTCACATTAAGTGACGCATCTGCTGCTGATTGTGATCAAAAGACATGGCTGATCAAACAGCATGCACATACTGTATATATGGTGAGAGCTTCCCTTAGGACATATCTTGATGTCTACACTCTGTGTTTTTTTTTAATCTTGTTAGTTCCCTCCCCCTCTCTTATAGCTGAAAAGCATCATTGGTAGATAATAGCACTGTGATGTCATTGTACACTGATTGCACAAAATATTCTCCTCATATCAAGTTTCAACCCTTTTTTGTCTCAAAGTTGAAAAAAAATCCTTGTCTAATGTGTTTGATTCTCTTTATCTCCTCATTCTCTATTGGTTTAAATTCAATAAGGGAAATCACTGGAGGATAATGGCTTTTACTCACCTCCCCTGTGCTTGACAGAAAAGACTTGAGCTCCTTACAGTGGGCATTTGGTGGCCAGTCTAGGAGAAAATACCCAGAGTTGTGGAGGAATAATGAATCTGCCAGGTGGACGTCAGTGATCTCTGACACGCAATTAGTTTCAGTAGCTGGTCTCACCTGCATCCCGCAAGCTGGTGTCGGTTTGACTCACAGACTCAGCATCGGTTAAGGTCATCAAGTGTGATGCTGTCACCAAATACACAAGAGCTGATGTCATGCCCGTACCCGATGGGATGTGTTCCCGATGCCTTGTGATTGAGCGTTCTGATGTGAAATAAAAACCACTTAGGCTGAACATCCACAGCCTTTTTTTGATTTTGATGGTTTTCTAGAGTCTTGGATTCCTGGATTGTAGCTTTGAGAGAGAATTATTTATCATCAGAACAGCACATATACTCAACAAATTATAAACACGTCTTTTGTTTTTGCTCCCATTTTTCATGAGTTAAAAGGTCTCAGACTTTTTCTGTGCACGCAAAATGTTTACTTTTCCTAAATTTCTGCTGCTCTAAATTTGCATTTTATTCTTGAAAAGAAAAAAACATTTATTGGGCACTGAAGTATTGCTATTTCACATTGCGCTAAAGATACCATTTTTTTTTTTTTTACCAGGAGGGCAAAGGCATGACCTTCCCTACTTTGCCTCTGATTGGCTTATCCTTGTATTCTTACCCCAACTTTAACCAATCACTCCTCAACCAACCCAATCAACGAAGGCAGTGATTTCTAATCAGTCAGAGGCAGAGTAAGGTTGGTCAACACTTTGCCTTCAAAATTGGTATCTGTAGCCCTATGTGAAATAACCATAGTTTAGTGCCAAATAAATGTTTATAGCTGTGTTTTCTGTAGTCTTGGATCCCTGGATTGTAGCTCTGAGAGCCAGTTATTCATCACTAGAAATATTGATCAAGCTCTACAATTTCATAAGTCACATGCGTGTATTGTGTCTGCCTCTTATCCTGATATTCTTACCCTAACCAATCACTCCTCATGCTTTAACCTAACCAACCCAACCAATGGAGGCAATACTAGCCAATCAGAAGTAGAATATGGTGGGTCAAGACTTTTCCCTCCTGGGAAACAAAATTGGTACCTTTAGCCCTGTGTGAAATAGTCATAGTTCAGTGCCTAATAAATGTGATTGTGTTTTCTAGAGTCTTGAATCCCTGGATTGTAGCTCTGAGAGCCAGTATTCATTGTCAGAAATATTGATCAAGCTCTACAGTTTCAGGAATCATTTGCATGCATTCTGTCTAAGCTTAGATGTCCATTCAGTCTTAGTTTGTAATGTTTGATGCTGCGACTTTATGTTGCTGCATGTGTTTTAAACAGCCTTTTAGGGAGGTCATATTCAGTGCACTATGTTTATCTGCTGTCATCTTCTTGCATCATTTTAGCAGCCAACAGACATGCGCCCATGTAATCTGTATTTGGGTGTGTGTATTTGTGTGCCGGTGGGCATGTATGTGAACAGTCTTCAGAATGGCAAATATTGCAATTTACTGGAGTGATGCCAGGAAGTCAGATCCCCCAGCACACACACACAGACACACATAGAAATGCACAGAAAGTACACAGCAGCAGCAGTTGTAACCTGACTCCTGATGAGTGAGCATGGGTGTGTGTGTGAGAGAGAAAGAGAGAGAAAGGATGCTGACGTTGCACTGTGTTATCATCAGTAATGGGCTCATCAATACTAAAATATTCACAGAGAGAGACAGAGAAAAAAGGCTGAGAGGGAAGAGGAGGAAAGTGAAAGCAAAGGCAAAGTGGAGAGAAACCACTGTCACTTGTGTTTGCATGCTTTTGCACATGTTTGTGTGTTTGTGTATCGACAGAATGTGTGTGCTTCAGCAAAACATTTGTCTTAAAAACATTAAAATAACTCATTTTAGGGCCACAACTAATGCTTTTCATTATCAATTAATTTCCACCAATCACAAAATGACAAAACGTGAAAATCTTCTCCACAATGTCCCAGAGCTGAAAGTGACCTCTTCAGATTGTTCTTTTGTCCCACATTCATTTACTATCATCACTGGCAAAGAAAAGCTGCAGATCTTTACATTTAGAGAGCTAGAACCAGCAAATGTTTGACATTTTTGCTTGAAAAATGACTGATACAATTAATTGCATATCAAAATAGTTGACAGCCAATTTTCATTTGACTGACCAATCGATTTATCAACAAATCATTGCAGCTCTGATTTATTTGATTTATTTATTTGATTTGTTGAGAAGTGTATATAGAGGCCTCAGTTAGGAATACAACTTTATATGGCCATATACACACACATACATACATACATACACATACTTACAAACAGAGACATATACATATAGGTGTATATATGTATATATAAATATATATACATATATACATGTATTTACACACACACACACACACACACACACACACACACACACATACATATGTATATAAGATCATTATATATAAGATCATTAACTGGTTTACATCCAAATAAACAAAAAAGAATTTAAATTTAGCTGTAACAAATGGGAGCTGTCTTGCAAAACATCTTGTACTCCAGTTGAAGTGTAAATTAAGGATCCTATTATTTTTCCTTCCTGAAAAACAACATATGACATTCAGTTGGCTTCAATCAACTGGTAATATCATGACATGTATCCATCAATCAATCTTCAACTTGACAACAACACAGAGCTAGGATTCATTAGTTAGCCAGCTAGCAGCAGCTTGCTATGTTGGGTGATGACATACTTGTTCACATTAGGGCTGAATATGATAAAAAAGTTGTTTTGCAATTATTTTGACTGAAACTGCATATGAGATAGGCAGTAGTGGGACTGATCACTTTTGCATCACGATGATAAAAAATGATTAAAACCATGCTAGTGTGATATTTGTTGGGGTCTGTACTAAACAAATACGTTTTCTTTTATCTAGAGAACAAGATTTGTACTCCAGGGTATGTCTGCAGTGCTACAGCACATTTTAATGGTCTCACATATTTGCCAGACATTTTTCCAAAAAATTGCAGGTTTTTGAGATTTTGATATTGCACTTTGCCATATTGCACGTTCGATAATATTGTGATTAATTGTGCTCGGTTAGTTCAAATCCAATTCTTCCCAATGTTGTGTCGAACCTGCCTGTTCTTTTTTATTGGGAAATACATCACGATACAGATGCTAGATGCTCTCGATAATCCATTTCATCTGGACTTTATAAGTCTGGTTCCAACACCACCAATGGCCTCATAGCAGGTTTGACAATACATTCAACAATTTTAATCAATTAACTTTGGGATACTGGATTTGGGTTTTAAGTGAATTCAATTCCTGGTGAAGGGTTTTGTTCCTGATTGGAAAGAGCTTTGATGTGTGCCTTTGGCCATACCAAACTGAAAGAATAAACTCTATTTCTCTGAAACATAGCTAAAAGAAATTACAACTGTATGCCATAGCAGAAACCTGGTATCATCAAATTATCCAGGAGACTCTCAGAGGTTATCACTGAAAGATAACCTTGAATGCTAATATTCAATGGGGAACACTGCATTAACCCTGCTCCACTAACTGTACACTTAAATGTGCAGCTTAAACAGAACCAGTATAGATAGTTTTGGAGGTCACATCCCCACATGAACTCCATACTACCTTATCAAGGCTTAGAGGGGGATGAACACAATCCCAGCTCACAATAGGTGTATCACGAGGCACATTCAGAACCACATTCACCCTTACATTCACACTTATGGCCAATTTAAAGTCTTCAGTACCCATTAACAGCATGTCTTTGGACTGTGGGAGGAAACCGGAGGACCTGGACGACACCCATATGTAATTCTATTTAATGGTTCAAGTAAAGTACAGTGTCTCAGTTTCAAACATTAAATTAAAGCACCAGGAAATGTGATCTAGAATAGACTTTTCCCTAATCTAGTACACACACATGTGATGGGTTTCTGATTGAAGTTCATACAGCAGGATTGTAGGAAAGTCTCTTTTTATATTCAAGGGAAATCAAGAAGGAAGTGTAAGTAGTATGGGGAGTTTAGCTATATTACCGCACCAAATTGATTCAACTGAGTGCGCTCAATAAATGTCATAACAAGGCTTGTATTTTGTGGGTGTATATAAGCCAGAGGGAAGGCAATGGATACATTAATTAAGCAAGGCCAACAAGCTGTTTAACATTAATGTTAAACAAAGTGCAGGCTATGTAAAAAGATGCAATACACTGTAACTGTCTCTTTCACTAACTAACGGAGTGGAAACCCATTTTATCATTAGTTGTAGCTAAATGTTGTTTGGTTCTTCTCGACTTGTCTTGTAGTCTGCCAGTCCAGTTTTATCCAGATTGATGTGCCACACTAAAAGCTGTTTACTGTATATCCTTAGCAAATACTGCCGCCCTTAATTGAGATATAAATGGAAACAGTATGGAGTCAGGGAGAAGAGTTTTTATAGAGTGAAACGGTTCAAATGGATCTACTTCAATTAATCCAGTTTTTAAAATCTTAAAACGAACTAGAAAGAAAGAAAATTTACTTGACTTTTCAACATGCACACAAACAAAGACACAAAAGCACACACACAGACTGTCAGTCACATTTTTGACGGCATGGTTGTTAAATTTTACATATAACTGAAATAATCCAAATCAGCATTACGTACAATCTATCTGACTGTGAGCCAGGATCAATCAAATGAGACCAGAGCTGGAAATCTGATAGCATGAAGCAGAAGTGCCACAGAAAATCTCACTGTGAAGCAGGTTTGACTCTTTTACTGATTCGAGTTTCTATGAGTCACTCACCTAATAGAGTCAGATTTTAAAATACTTGAGTCACCAAGTCACAAAAGCCCCCACTGGCCCCAGTGCCCATAGACCGAGCTCACCAGAGACTTCCATCGACCAAGCTGGTGAACTTACAGTTTAGTCCTTCTTGAATAACTTGAATAGGATACAACAACTTTCCAAATGTAATCAGACAGAATGGAACAAATTCTGATGGTGAAATGAGTCGTTTCATGAGGGTTGTGATGCTCATTCATGGAGGGTTAGTGCAGCCCGAGGCAGATCCTCAATTCAGGGCAGGTCTTGCGCCTCAAGGTGGGAGAGTAAGCAAGCAAGTTATTTGTTCAGTGCAGGTCAGACCTTCAGCTCAGTGCATTGTGTGCACTGTCAGCTGGGAGAGAGTTTTTCCTCATGGGGTTAGTTTAATACAGTAATTAACCTGATACATTGCCACAAATATAGTTGAAATAAGAGTGTGAGTGACACTCGGTCTCACCTTGACAAGGAGATGGAGACTCGTCATTCCCAATTCACTTAAAAGAATCTTGAGTTTTGAATGATTGATTCATGTCTCACACATCACCAGGGTTCATTTCAGCTCTGACAAACTCTAGCAGTGGAAAGCGGATCTGAAAATAGGGTGACCGGGGAGAATGGGGGAAATTTGGGACAGAGAGTTTAGGGTTGGCGTATGATGTCTGATGGGTAATAATTAAGAAGTAATATTAATTATTAATGAATATTAATTGATTTTTAGAAAAATTTAGAGTAGCATCATTTGTCTTTTCAGTAGCTAGATTGTCATTGAGCTGTTGGGGCTTATTTATGATAACCTAATCAGTGATTAGGGATTTGGGCCAACTGCTTGTAATTTGTGACTGTCCAGAATGTTTCAGGACATATGGTCATCCTATCTGAAAAAAAAAAAAGATTTTCTCAAAACCTAAGGTACCATTTATGAACCACATGTCCAGACCTGGCCTGCAGCTGTGATTGAACAGGTTATATTAGAGCTTCTTGAAATGTAATAACTTTGTATCCATTATTATTACTGGCAATACATCCCCATAATGAAAGAATTATGCTCTTTTTTCCAATTAAAAAAAAAAAAAAAAATGTCAGAAAATTTATTTTATTTCACCTTATTTCCCAGCTTATTTTCTGTATCATGTCATGGTACATGGGAGGAGTGTGTGTGTGCTTTTGCAGCTTTTTTTCTTGAAACTGTCGTAGTCTTTGTGCCATCTCTGCTGTTTCTATTGTGGGTTCTACACAAGAATAGAAAGCCTGGCCAGCTGGTCACTTGTGGTGGTTTCACACACCTTATTAGGAAGCTGTTATTTTAAAGACAGAGGCTAAAGTTACAGTTTGGTTGATCTTAAATTTTTATATGTTGAAGGTTTAAGACTTAAGCTACAGCAGGTTTAGTGTTGGAGGAAGGTTTGGATTAAGTACAGTTTATAAGAGTTATGTTAAGAATATGGCTTCAGGGAATGAAGTGAAGTCAATACAATGTCATCACATCTCTCTCTCTCTCGCTCTCTCTCTCTCTCTCTCGTGTGTGTGTGTGTGTGTGTGTGTGTGTGTGTGTGCGTGCGTGTGTGTGTCTGTGTGTGTGTGTGTGTGTGTGTGTGTGTGTGTGTGTGTCTGTGTGTGTGTGTGTGTGTGTGTGTGTGAGCCTGGAGGTGTCATGGGGAAATGAGCCTGACAGCTCCCATGGTTCCGAGCTTTGGCTCCAGCAGCTCCTGTCAGCCTTCTTATCTCTATGGACTGTTGCCACAGACAGGTGTTTCTGTATGTGTGTGTGTGTGTGTGTGTGTGTGTGTGTGTGTGTGTGTGTGTGTGTGTGTGTGCGCGCGCGCAGACGTGTATGTGATTACGAGTGTGTCAGTGTATCGAAGTTACAAGTGTGTGTGTGTGTGTGTATGCATGAGTACAGTTGTGTTGCTGTCAGTAATCCATTGGACAGCCACTACTGTGTGTGTGAGGGTTTTTGAAGGTGTTTTTGTCAGCAGCTACAACTGGCATATGTGTGTGTGTGTGTGTGTGTGTGTGTGTGTGTGTGTGTGTGTGTGTCTGTGTTCCCTTGAGAGAATAAGGTGGGAGGTAAAGCAGCTGTGTTTGGGACACAGAGCTTTAGTTTAATTAGAAAACAGTATCAAGTACCTTCAAATGTGTGGCAAAGACCATAATTGATAGGCAGTAGAGGTGTGTGTGCATGTGTGTTTGTCCACTTTACTCAGAACCTGAGGAGTAAATATCTTTAAATAAACCTGGTGTAATCTGTAAAAGAGATGGCATACATCAAATTAGGTTTGACATCCAGCATTAGCACTCGCAGTTGTTTTTACGTTTGTGTTAAAGGTTTGTTGTTCTGCTGTGACACCAGTGCACTGGCAACTTGGACTGAAGGTCATTTCAATTTTAATGTTAACAGCTACATGTGTTTTAGTTTGCATAAGTGTAAGTTTCCTCGTGTTTTTCAGGTAACCTTTGTGTGTCTTTCTTTACACTGGTGGAAAGTTGCGGGGGGTCACAGACTAGGGATAAGTACTGAAGGTTGGTATTAAAGGGCTCTTGGGCTGAATTATTAAAGACCATTGTATTGATGAGCTCCAACGTTACTGGTCCTTTTATCAGTTCTTTGTAAGGTTTGATGTAATTTATTATCACATAACTGCAGTGTAGCGTCTCCTCTTCTGTGTCTGTGTCAATGCAGCTCTTTCATACACGCATATGTACACACACACACACACACACATAGAGCAAGGTCAGTGCACAGCAGAGCTGAGAGGCTGCCAGTAGAGACAGAAGTAACACGAAAATTACTTGAATTGACAGCAACTACGCTCCTAACTGTAAGTGCAAGAAAACTGTGGCAAAGAAAAAGCCAATACTTTATCAATACATCTGATCAACAAGCACAAATTTGTACACATAAGTGAGATATTACTGAGTTTATAAGTTTGAGTGACTTTGCTCTTGTAAAACATTTCCCTAGTTGTAGTTAGTTATAAAAATGAATGAATCAATGAATTCTATATCTGTCCTGAATTTCTTCGTCTTTCAATATAATTAACATGAAGTAAGAACAGACTGAGCAGAGAGTGATTTTCTTCACCAAAGAGTTTATTTAAGTTGTTTCATGCTGCTCTTGATTGTTACTGCTGATAGCTGCTCTGCTCCTTTACTGCTTTTGGGATGAAGTACATCTTACTGTTAACTACTGATAACTCTACCATGTGTACCTGCTGTAAACTGTCTGGACACCGCATTGTCCTCACAGCTGAGTTACGCCTTTATGTGCCGTCAACAACATGTTGATGTTTAGAAAATCGATTTTTGATTTTTTTTTTATGATGCGATTCTGAATCTTCCACATCATCACAATGCATTTCAGAATTAAGAATTTCCCTCACCCCTAGGTTCTGCCAAGACAAATAATTCTGCGACTGGACTGGGACTGGACTGTTGCCAAGCAAAACATTTTCCTGCTCACTGTTAGCTTAGAAACTACTTTATGTAGGTCTACATGTCACCGCGGATGGAGCTATAAAACTTCCTCAAGACTGTACTCAGCTCGCTTTTCTTAACAGACTGAATGTCCATGTTTATATTTTTGAGACCTTCTGTGGTACGGACCAAACAACCACACCGAGACCACTTGAAAAGGAGGGTATCAGTCTCCTTCCAAGCAGGCTCTGTTTGTGGTGTGAAAACAAACAAACCAATCATAAGATTTTATCATAGTAGATATTTGATTTGATTTAAAAAGCTAAACTACTAATAAATCTGTCTGCTGACAAAGTGATCTTGTTTTTGATCTGATTAAGCCATGTATAGAAGCACACGTAAGTGTGGGATTTTCCTGATTAATAAGTCAAACCCTGTTAAAACTGCTGTTCTTGTATCCTACTCCTGTAAATCCTATTTCAGTGTAGTTCCCTCCTGATTGATTGGAATTGGCTGAAGAGATAAACAGAAACATAGGACAAACTAATTTATATGGGACAGTGCTGAGGATGAATTTCAGTCTTGCAACCTGTTCTTGAGTTTGGTGGTACGGCAGCAGATACTCTGTATCTCCTGGCTGATGGCAGCAAGATGAACAGGCTGTGGCTGGGGTGGTTAATGTCTTCTAGTAGAAAGTGTGTGACAGCCATCCCACTGTAATAAGCCCTGATACATTACTGTGTGCCTCTTTTTCGTGATATACGTGATTAGAAGTCCCAGTGCTGTTATACTCGATATCAGTACTCTTGGAGTGCCTCTTGTCCAATCAAATCACTTAGTCAGTTGTGTAAATGTATATGTAATTCCTAATGGGTGTGAGAATTACCCACACATCTGATCTCTTATAAATTTTTTGCACTTACAAACCTGGTAGTAGTAACGGTAAATCCTCAAGCGGCATACTGTGTGTGAAATAAAAGTGTCTGTTTGAAGTAACTGCTGAAAAGAAGTGGGAGATAAAAATGACACGAGATGACTGAAGTGAATTATTGATGAATCTCAAATTCACAGACACAAAAAAGGCTTTCACACAGCTCAAAAAATCACGAGTTCACAGTGTAGCGAGGAGAGATTACTTACTCTCATATCCTGTTTTTCATTCCTGTGGTTTTTATGTTCATTTTGTGCAGGTTAAGAAGGCTAAAATGGCACTGTGAAGTCAGTGAATCCCATGCTTCTGTTTACCTGAAGTGATTTTATTTTGTTTTCAAATGGTGTCATTACTTTTGCTGCTTCTATGGTAGGTGTTATTATCTTTTCTGTTTTATTACTGATATTAATCATGTGTTGCAGTAGTAAATCCACAGCTGTTGTCTGCAGATGTTTTTAGCAGTTGTTTCATATTGCTCTCACAGTAGCTGTGTCATTGCTTTGCTGCTATAGATCCAGCAGTTTGTTGTCCAAAGATATATTGATGTTGTTACAATCGTTATTATTACGACTGTTATTGTTGCCATTGTTGTGCTCGACCTGTACAGTAGAGTAGCAGAACGTGTTCCTATGCTCTGGTTCCTCTTGCCCTGACTGCAGGGCTTTTTCTCATTGATCGGCTCTATTGATTGGCTCACACAGAGATAAAGCCACTGACAGGCTGCAAAAGTGTCGCATTTGGGACAAACAGAGGTTTTGTGATGCTTGTAGTGAATGAAACGAGTCGTTCAACAGCTTATGAACACCCTCACTGAACATACATAAACGGATGCACACATCCGTACATGCTATGTACAATGCCTCATATGCTGTAATAATTTTCACAAAAGGCTGATTGTATTTCTGTCTGCAGGCTAGTATACATCCAATATTTTGACATAAACTCCATTATGACCCTGCAGCTATTTTTATGCCGAATGGAAACATGGTAATGATTATTCTGATCACATGGCTGATACTACTGAGTGTTTGTGTATCTATCTGTCCTCACTGTCTATTGGTTGCCATTGGGTTACTGGTTTGTTATTATTTCCGACAGGCTAACCCTCTGTTCTCTTCATCACCTGATTTGTGTGCCATTGTCTCCATCTTTCCATTTATCCTTCTTTTTTAATTTTCTCACGTCTCTGGTCTGACTCGCCACCTCTCTACCCTCGAAAATTCCACCTGCCAGACAGAAACAGAGACAGGGAGACGGGGACAGGTGTGACAGGGAGAAGAAGAGGCTGCTGAGATGGCTTGATAGATGAAGGGCAGGTGTTTCATCCTAAGAGGAGTCCAGGTTGCCTGGCAACTAATGGTGTCACAGGTTACCCTACATATAGGGGTATTATATTTCATCAGTCCTAGATGTAGTCTTTCCTTCTTTTGATGTGTCTGTATATTTGTCTTTTCACGGTCTTGCACACATTCATCAAGATGTATTCATGTTAGTGTGTGTGTGACTGAGCCTGGGTGTGTGTAAAGGTGAGTTTCCTCAAAGGTTTTGTGATGAGTGTGTGACAAGGTGGCTGCTGCACATTTTTACAAGAGATTTTTCTTCTTCATCTTTTCTTTCCTTTTCCTTGGAACATGATTACACACTGAACAAATGACAGCCTATGAGGGGTAAATCTGCGATAGGCAAAAATGTTATTTGGCTTTGCGATGGTGATATGACTTGTGATAAATAAACAAATATTGAAGTGTGCATGTTCAGAAGGTCAGCCAACACCTCTGTTACCGTGCATTTTAGCTTGTCTCCTCTGGGATACCACAGCTGTTTAGCATGTTTTACACAGAACTTACTTCAGTTTCCTAAACCCAACATAATTCCAAATAGCAGCAGTGCTGCTCTTTTGCACCACAAGGTAAACTACAGCTGTAGTCTTGGTTTTCTCTCCTTTCTCAGCTGTCGTGCTACCTAAACTTGCAAACTGACACAGATTACAGTAATCAGAAGGTAGCTGATGACAAGGTGGGGCTTTGTCTGATGGGCCAAATAGTGCAAACTCTTGACGCCTTTTTTTTTAAAATAATTTTGTTCCAGGCAGTCTTTTGCAATTTACTGCACATGTTCATAGCGCAATGATAATATATATACAATTTATTGGTCAGCCCTAGTTGTCAACGAAAACTAATCCAAGCAAATGTCATACTTAGGAATGCATCAAATGTTTCACTTAAATGACTTGTAAAAAATGTGGATACATTTTATAAAGGCACAAAGTGTGATCCAATACCTCTTAATAATGCTGTTGTGATTTTTTAGATCACTGTTTGTAAACATTGGCACAAAACATACACATATTCATTTATCTTGATTTTACCAAATTTATGTGGTAAAAATGGTACAAATTGGGCCTTAAAAACTTGTGTTGCAGAAATTTTAAATGATTATGATGTTTATGTCACATTATGTTTACATGTAGTGTGCCAGCTTTAGTTGTTGTATTAACGAAATGCAAAATCTTTTATTTGTCTGTGCTTTCCCTAAGTTGACTTACCAATGCTAAATTTAACATTTTGTGCTTGTAATTTTGCAATGTACCAATGCTTTGGTGATTTTTTAGCTTCAAAACCCTTTCTATTATTACCAGCCCTCTAGACTAGTGGCCAGTCCTGCTCCTCGGCTCTCAGGCTCCTGCTGGTTTTCATTCTCACCATTGAATACAGACTCATTTTCACCTGGGACACCAGGTGATTGATTCAGCAGGATGACTGGGCTTCCCACTGGTTTTCTAAGGCTCAGACTGGATTTGGCAAGTACACATACATTAGAGTAGAACCTGTACTTGCAAACCCCAGTGTGCAGTAATTTCTGCAGTTTTTATAACTTAATGATATGAGACACTCTTGTCATCTAGTCTTGCCCTGACTGTTTTGTGTCTAATAAAAGCAGCGCTCAGAGTCAGATTAGATAAACTGTCATCTTAACATAGATAACAAAAGGTTACAGTCACATCCTACAGTTTGCAGACTGTGTATTAAAGAGAATGCATCACACTGATTATTTTATTAATTGATCGATTACTCGTTTTGAAAAGGAGGTTGCATTACAAAAATGGAGTGGAGTGCTAAACCCAAAGTCAGCATATTCCAAAAAAATGAGAAGGTAGCACCTCTCAAGTCTTCATGTCAAAGAGGACAAATACTCACATTGCACTTTAGTTCACAAAATAGACAGTGATTTACATGCTTTGGCACAGAGCCGTCACCAGCATTTTCTAGACCACCAGTCCAATCTAGGGATGCACCGATACTGATACCAGCATCGGGTATCGGTCCAATATTGTCCTCACATACTTGTACTCATAAAACTACTCCGATACCCCACACCTGATACCACATCACGAAAAGTAGCCGCCCGATACAAGTAAACATCTAAAGAACCGCCATGATGCAGAGTTTAAGGTGTTTGCCGATGCTTTTTTTGGAAGCGCCATCATCATAAGCGAGAGACTCTCTGTCCTCAACATCATCCATTAATGACTGCAGCAACTTTGGAAACTGTCCGTAAAATTCTATGTAAGTCCATGTAAAACTCAAATAAATGCACAGAGTGCAGCTGTAGACCGCAGCCAGCCGCTGTCCAGTAAGTCCTGGCAGGTGTAAATTAGTTGATGCCTCGACAAATTAATCTGAAGATGAAGAAAAAACACCGCTGTCACCAGTTTGTAACCCTCTTTTCTTCATAATAGGCTGTTCCAACTTCTCTTTGTGTACTTATTCTTCATCAAATCGGTCTGACAGCACAGTACACAAAACTTCACTCTTTGGGGTTCACAGCAGGGTAAACAAAACTGATGCACACATGGCACCACACTCATACCTGTCCCCCCCTAAACAATGACAGGTAGGAACTAATTAGCTCTTAGACAACAGAGACATGAAGAAGAAACTTAAATACTACACATGTAAATGTGTGATTAAAATACTAGTTAAAATGCTGTAAATAATGATGAAATAATTATCATATATAATGCCATTTATAATAGTGAACTTAATTCTGCAAGTTCATAATAATGTTGTCAAATTATTATACTGAAATATGTCACATACACAGTAAACTGCACAGCTTAATAAGGAATACAAAATCAGTAAAGTAACTTACTACAAATAACCTAAAAATGTCATGGTTATAGTAACTATGGTTACACTTGTAGCACGAAACAACAACAGTGATTTGTTACATTTAGAAAGTGACCATCTAATGAAAATAAAACATCTTTTAAAAGTTACTGTAACAATTTTAATGGCATTATTACATACTTGTATTGGTACTTGGTATCAGCAAGTACCCAAATGTAAGTACTTGTACAGTCTGAAAAAAAGTGGTATCGGTGCATCCCTAGTCCAAACCCCCAAAAATGTTTAATCTACAATGATATTTAATAGAAAAAAAGTAACAAATCCTCTCATTTGAGAAGTTGGAACCAGATACATATATATTTGTCTATTTTGTTTGCATTTTTTTTAAAAACATTACAAAGTGCTTTACCACTGGTGCAGTCAGACTCCAAATACAGCAGGTTAAATCATGGGCCAAAAGATAAAAGGAAAGTAACACGATAAAACAAAACTGAATGTAGAAGAGCTTAAACCATTAGCCAGACAACCAGGTTTTAAAATGAGAAAGAATAAAAATAGATAATAAAAGTCCTGTTGCATTAAAATAGCTTACATAGCAATCCTAAGCTCCTTAGGCAGGGAGATCCACTGCCTGACCACAAAAACCTGGTCACCAAAAAGTCCCCTGCTGAAAGATCACAGAGATCACTCTGGCTGAAATGAAGGTAACACATCAACGATAAACATCACCATGTAAGACCTTGAATATAAGCAGTTAGATCTTTAAATCTGTCCTAAACCTTACAGTTAACCAGTGCAGTGAAGCTTGTGTACTGTGAATTCATAGCCTGACAGCTGTGTTTTGACCAAGTTCAAGATGACTGATGGATTTTTGATTGTGATGGGTATACAATTGCTGTGATCAAGACTGAAAGAAATGTTGATGATGTTTTCAAGGTTGGAAGAAATTGCTGTGATTGTTGTTTTAATGATTTGATTGATGAAGGAGAGATGATGAGGGTCAAAAACTGTCCCCTTATTTTTAGAAGTGTGCTTGATTTTGCATTGAGGCATCTTGGAAAGCTCTTGATTGTAGAGGTCAAGTCTGAGAGGCAAAACAGTTTCAGTTGTCTCTTAATCTGGAGGACGTTGTGTGACATCCGGTGCAGAAGAGGCTTTATAATGCATTTAGATATAGAACTGTGTGTCTTCTGCGTAACATTTCGTTTGTCTGTTGTCCATTTCAACTATATGATCTAAACGGAGGAGCCTAAGAAGAAGACTCTTTTTGAAAACATTAACAAAATAATCCATACAGTAATGTATAATGTTTCTTTTAGAAAGATCAAAATAAACAGAGCATTAAAACAGACTAAAAATTTCTTAAATTTATTGTAGTTTGAACAAAAAAATGCTGCAGGCAGTACAGAAGCAACTGCTAATACTTGAAAGAATAACATGTTCCAATCTACACAGTATTTTTAGGTGGAAATCAATGTAGGAGTAAGCTGAGCTGAGGTTATGAGCTGCAGACAGACCCACAGAGTTGGGATCATACAGTCTGCGCATGAGTGAGAAACCATAAGTATTCATTGTTTTTTTCTGAGAACTGTCTTCTGGTCTGAAATTAATGACTGCTCTGCAATGTTCTACATTTTGCAAAGTCATCCAGTGAGCCAGATTGGACCCTTTGTTGGGCTGGTGTTGGCCCCTGGGCCATATGTCTGACACCCCTGCATTAAGGAGTCCTCTCAGAGACTAACTGGTGGTTTTAAAAACACTGAATGGACATTATGTAAACTCCAAACCAAATATGTATACCACACTGTCACAAAGTGCTCTTGAGTTCAGTCATTTCCTCAACAAGGTCCACATGCAGATGGACAGAAATGTTAAGTGCTTGTACCAGAGGCTTTTAAAATGCACAGCAGAGTAGTATAATTCAAGTCACATTAATTGAACTGTGACAGAGGCTGGATGCATTTACTTTAAGAACAGGATTTGTAAAAGAAAATATAATCTTCTACACATACAAACTGTATATTATAATTCATTTATTAAGCAGCAGCAATTCAGCACAAAATCCTCCCTGTCAAAGAAGGACGACTGCATACAGATAGCAGATATAGATGGTAACCCTCTACTGTGGGCAATAATTATGTTCTGAATAATGATGTAAGTATGTTTTATACGGAAAACATCAAATATGGATCTTTGTCCAGACGTTTACACAAATGACAGCATGTAATATCATAGTGTTTGGGGATACATAATTTGACAAGTCCATTGAATCTATGTAATCTATCACTATTCAATAATGACAGTTTCCCAAGGGCTGCTAGTCTCCTCATAAGACCTGTCCTCCCACTGTCTGTGAATTAGATTAAGTGCAATCGATCTACATGCTCAGCTGCAGTAATTCAGGTGTTCAAACTAAATTTTGACACAAACATGTTATTTCACTATTTCAAGACAGGGCTTCAGAATCAGGTGACAAGGCCTTTATTCTGTCAGTTGACGTTGTGCTTTAATAGTGCATGTGCCTACATTCCTGAGCAAAATTACATCTAATAAAAAGATCATCTTTCCCCAGTTGGCAATCCAGCCTTGGTTGCAACAAATAATCGCTGCCATTTTACAAAAATTTTGCAACACTTCTGTAATGTCAGTCCTACCTTTCTTAAAACTCAGATAACCAGTACAGGATTTTTTGACAACAATGAAAACCTGTCTTACACAAGTGTAAGGCAGGATATGTTTGTGAGTGCTGCATCTATAGTGTGGAGTGCATTAACACTTGAATAATTGGTGTAAAAATGCTAGTCTTTTTAAGTTTAGAAAGTGCCTTTTTTTGTTTGACCTATTGTGTCACATTTTAGTACACATAGTGGTAGAGTGACCATAAACTGCTCCCAGACAAACGCAGAAAGGTTGTCCTTGACCCATGCTTGTTTTCCAGTGGGAACACAGACTGCCCTGGGCTACATATGTGTGCTAAAGAAGAAAACTGCACACACATGAACGCAGGCTTACACACACACACACACACACACACACACACACACACAGTTTTGAAGTCTTGCAGAAGTGCTGTGAAGCAGTCTGGTAGGTCGGTGTGGAACTCATTTGCATTCAGACGTTATATTCTCAGTTTGATTGGCTGTTAAAGTGGCAGCCTCACGATATGCTAATTACATGCTAAGGAGCCACCCTGCCGTCAATTTCTGTCTCTGAAACTCCTCTAACCTCTAAATGAAAACACATGGAGACAGATACCAGTAAACACACACACACACACACACACATAACCTCACAGATAGACACGGATGCAAACACTGTTCTGCTGTGTGAATCTGGAGTTTTTAATTAGAGTTTATGCTCATTTTGCTGCCCTGCTGTCGAGACAAATAAGAGTTCCACATCTGTGTGTGTGTGTGGACGTGTATATTACTCATGCTGTGGGGTAGTGGTGTAACTATTCATTCATGCATCCGATGCATTGGGCTTTAATGTGTAAGAAGTGATTCACACGGCCTGTGCTGGTAAAAAGCTGAATCTAAATTGGAAAAAAAATCAATGCTGCACTAGCGTACCACTAGCGATCACATTAGGACGTGCTAGGGCTGGGCGATATGGACCAAAAGTCATATCCCGATATATTTAGGCTGAATATCGATATACGATATATATCCCGATATTTTTTCCGCAAAGTGAGAGCAAATGTTCAGTCAAGGTCAAAGCTAAATATGACATGTCACAAGTAGTTTTATTGAAACTGGCTATTTCAGTGAACAGTGGCAAAATCAAATGAATAAATAATAAACAGGTTTCTTCACCTGGTTCATGAAAAAAAATGCTCAGTTGTTCAAATAATAAAATTTAAACATAAATACTGTACCTTTTTTGAAATTAAATAAAAATATATCTTAAATAAAAATAGCCTATAAAATAAAATAGGCCAATCTTTTTCTGAAATAAATCTATTCATGAGAAAAGTACAATAAACATTTTTTTTAGTTTGACAACAATAAATGGCTTATTGAAATTGAATCCGACTTGTTCCACAGTTGCAACAGGGACCATATCTTTTGCAATGTGATAGGACACCGCTTTCGTTATAGTACACCACTTGTCACTTTTCTTTTCATAAGGCACACTGCGGGAAATGAGGCTCGCAGTGGGCTTTGTTTCGGGGCTGGAGCTTTTTCGGGTTGTGGATGGCTTGCAGCTGGGGCTTCTGCAGCGCGCAGCTTCACACACTCTTCGTACTGCAGTTTTGCCACTGTTTTAGGTGGTGAAAAAGATTTGTAGTGCTTCCACCCCTGGCTGTAACTTGTTTAGCGCATTCCCTACATATAACGTGATTTTGTTGCTCATCTGATACTTTAAAACCAAACCATCTCCAAATTACTGAGCCACTGCTTATTCGTTTACTAACCAATTCCTCCTTCGCGCGCTCTGCAGCCGTTGTTGCTTCCTCCATGCTTGTTGAAGAGTGCCGGAGTGTCTCTCCCTGCCCCTCTCCCCTCTGTGCACGAAAGAGGAGGGGCGCGCGGAGCAGTGCAGAGAGCTCCGGGTTATCAGCGCAGCAGAGCAAGGATCACAGCGGAAATTTGAACTATATCGATATATACGATATAGTCTAATTCCATATCACATTTAAAAATATATCGATATAATTTTTATATCGATATATCGCCCAGCCCTAGGACGTGCATGTGTTTCATTTTTGGCATCAAGGACCTGCCGCCGTAACTTGCCCTGCCCTGCTTCTCCTCTTCATTTCCTCAAAACAGACAGTGTAAGAACTGATGTTGCACCACCAAACTTTCATAACATGCAAGTGTGGACAAGAAACACTGCTGCTAATCATGCAAAACATGTCGGACAGCAGAGTACAGAGCCACAAGTCTCCCAACCAATAGAGATGTCATGTTACTGTGAGAGCCCCACACTACTCTTCCTCTACATGGTCAAATTCAACCAAAATATCATCGTACTGCAAAAAGATATTTTAAACAGTTATAAAGTGTTTTTAACAGATTATCATTTAGGCTACAGTATCTCATTTACAAATGAGATTCCAAATAAGACCACTGTAATGTCTCCTTCTTTCTTTCTGTCCTGTTACTGGATTTAGTAAAACTATCTGCATTTCTTATTGCAACTAATAGCAACCTACAAATATAGCACGAATAAAGTCAAAATGTAAAGACTTGCACATTGCATCGTATCGTATTGCATTGTGACAGGGTTGAATCGTATCATACTCAGTTGTTAGCTATTTAAAAAATTCTAAAATGCGTTGTATCGTTGAACATGTATCAAGATGGATGTTGAGTTGTTTTCAGTTAATGAGATGCACACTCCTACTGTGGGGTGTCATCATTGTATCATTATTGGTATGGTTAGGGTAAGTCTCTGTAAAAATGAGTATAAGTCACTGTAATGTCTCTGATGTGATGGAAACACGACAGCGTGTGTGTGTGTGTGTGTGTGTGAGTGAGTGTCTGGCAGATTCTTTTTCATTATACACACATCCGTCAGTGTGTCTTCCCCCTTTTTCTGTGTCATCAGTGACCCCAACTGGTCACCTTTCACACCTGTCCCATCATGCCTCTAGTTTACACACACACACACACACACACACACACACACACACACACACACACACACACACACACACACACACACACACACACACAAACATTCATAATTGCCCTGAGGCATTTTTCTTCTTCTCTGTCTCTCTCAATCTGTCTCTTGTTCTGCCTTGAATCTTTTTTTTCTCTCTCTCTTTTTAAAAATTTCCCTTTCAAGCTAACTCAAGCAAGGAAATGAACAAATTTACCGCCAGCAGGGGGTCTCGCAGGGCTGTTTGTACATGCATGTGTTTATGCATGTCTGCACAAACGTACTATAAATGTACATCCGTGTGCACACAGCTGTGTGTGTTGTTTACAGACTGTGTCACTACCAGGGGTGCTGCATGTTTCCAGAAGTGCGCTTCCAGTGTGTTTACCTCCACATGGAGCCTACAGGTGTACATGTGTCATAGTTTTGTTGGTGTCTCCAGGTGCAGCCTCTGTCTTCACATCAAAGTCAATATGGAGAGAGTTTGTGTATCTTTGATAGCTGTAACCTCTGTTTTCTCAGGGGAGCAGCGTGAGTTTAAGTCTTTGATGGACCCATTGCATTTTTTTAAAGTCTTCCTTGAGAAGCTTCCTCATGTTGGAGTGGATTGATGTGTAAGACGAGGGCACACTTGCTTTCATCTCTTTTGTCTTTTCCCATCTCTCTTAAAACTGCCTCTGCCGTAATCTTTTTTTTTCCTTCTCTTTACATCTGAATCAGCGTGTTTACCCTCGCTCTGCCTCTCTCTTCTGCCTCTTTTATCCTTGTCTTTTGCCTTTTCGATCAGGACGAGGGGTAGTGTGTGTCTTGTACCGTCGCCTGTTTTCTCTGTAGTGAGATTGCATCGGGGCAGAGCTTGCCCGGTCCCTAACTAGGCAGTCTGGGAAGCTACTTTGATGTCACCACCAATTTGGAGTCGGTAATGAGGAGGTGGATTTAGTTGTGATTGGAGCCGGCCCTCTTTGAATCATAGCTCTGCCTCATGTTTGTTGATAGTGTTTGGGCTGTTTTGACTTGTTATTTCCTACCGCCCAGTTAATCAGGCCACTTGCTTGATCTGACTGATATGCTAGCTTTCAGTAAGGGTTGGCTCTCTGTGAGTGGAAGTAAGAAACATTACATTTGCTTCAATTAAACCTCATACTGTAAATAACATCTGCATTTAATTAAACAATGCTGAAAAAAGGACCACATTAGGGCTTGGCAATATGGCCTAAAAATAATATGTTGATATATTTAGGATATTATATATATATGCAATACAAATCGTTATAATACAAATAATTGATATACACATTTTCTCCAAAATGACATACTGAAAATTCTCAAATAGTACAAGAATGTAATTATGATCTCAGGGAATATAATGCATTGTTGTAGTTTTAAACTGCGCAACAGTCTATTAAGTAGTTAAAATGGGCACAACCTTAAACATCTACAGTAAATTGCAACATACACATAAATGCAGCTGTGATATTAATCTAAAAAGATTTTATAATAGTAAAACATTTACAGGCACCATTTTACAAATTAAATTTTACTATATTACGTACAGTCTTTTACTTTAGTAAAGTTTAGAACTTTTACTTGTAGTGGAGTATTTTCAATGGCGGCACAGTGTTGCACTGCCGCCTCACAGCAAGAAGGTCCTGAGTTCGAATCCCCCAGGGGCAGGGCCTTTCTGTGCGGCATTTGCATGTTCTCCCCATGTCTGCGTGGGTTCTCTCCGGGTTCTCCGGCTTCCTCCCACAGGTTAATTGGTGATTCTAAATTGCCCGTATGTGTTAATGTGAGTGTGAGTGTCAGCCCTGCGATGAGCTAGCAACTTTTCCATGGTGTACCCCACCTCTCACCCAATGTCAGCTGGGATAGACTCCAGCCCCCCGTGACCCTTCGGGAATAAGTGGTTACAGAAACCAACCAGGCATATTAGTACACGTTAGCTAATGCGTTTTGTCCATCTAGGTATTTTGGTGTGAGATATTAAGTTATTTTTGAGTTTTGGAGATATCGGCTATAGTAATGTCTGCATTCTGTCCCAATATAATGGCACAAAAAATACATCAGTTTGAAAAATTCAAAACCTGGTCAGACAAGATAATTTAACTTTCTGCAGTAGAATATAATGGAACTACTGTCTTTTAACTGCATACAACAAGGACTGAATTATCTTGAGTAACAGGGTCATTATTTTTGAAAAGAGGCACTGGTTTTGAATATTTAATTTTTTGGGGTCTTTAAGAACCACAAGTCTTGTGACATTTAGTCCCATTATATTAGACAGAAGACAGACATCTCTACAGCTGATATCTGCAGAACTATACAACACACACCAAAATATCTAGGTGAAAAATAGCATTACATGTGTACTAACATGTAATTTTGAATTTGGGGGAACTGTCCCTTTAAGGAACATGGGCTTGTGGATATCCGATGTGTGTGACGGCGGTCTAGAGGGGTTTGTTTTGAAAGTGAGACAGCTAGTTAGCTACTACAAGTCAGGGTAAAGACAATTAAAATAGACTAACTAGAACCAGAGATCTTCTAGATACTTTTCAGTTGCTAATTAACTAAGTTAGCATTTCACAGTCTGGACCAACCCTGCTGTGAAGAGTACAAGATGATGCTGTAGTAATGTTACATAAACAGGGACTTTTTATTTCCTCTCTTTGGCAGCAAACACAGCACACAGCCTTTCAGTAACCATTATACTGCGATCTGAGCTGCTCTACACACTTTATGGCTGACTGAAGTGAAGTAACTGCTCCTCAACAGCAACCAGAAAAAACACTGACTCTATTATGATCATATGGTTCTCTGCAACATTGCACATTAACTCATACTCGGAATAAAACAAATAGATTCAGTATCACCCAGCCCTAGAGCACACCATGCTAGTTCCAGTTGTTGATGAAGCAGTTTGTATTGAACAGATGCTCCACTTTGTACGTTTCCTACTTTATACCACTTCATACAGACCATGGTTATATCAAAAGGAGCACAGTCAGACCGCATCCCTCATTGTGAGCAAGACATCAACATAATTTGTTGACTTCTTGGCCAAACACAGCATCTGGTTTGTGAAACATAGCAAAAATCAAAGTTGACACAACAACAACCAGACCATTAGCCAGCAAATTAAACAACAAATCGCAATAATTGCCATTGCAATGAAAAAATCTGAAACTCAGGCTTCAAAAATATGTTGTGGGCATCCACTGTAATACTAATTCTACTGCAGAAATAAATGGCTCTGTTGTATGAAACTGTTTTACGGTCTAATAGATTTCTTGATCTCAGATGTTTAAGGCTTTAAAGATTCCCTAGAGCTGTTTCTGTTGGTACTCTTTTTTTAACAATTAGATTTCATTAGATATTTTTTGACAAAAACAACTTCGCAGTACAACAACGTTGTCAGGCATTATGTCATTCATTAAACCATGTAACAAACATTATATGTCATAGATTGTAAGAGAGGTCTTTATACAGCTTTACATGATTTGTATCCAGTCAAGTCATTTCTGAATCTCAATAAGAAAGTCAGTTTTTCCATCTCATGAATCTCTTTGATGATTTGAAACTAATTATTGACTGTGGGTCAGTCTGTAATAATTTACGATGTAGTGTAAAGCCAAGAGTCATGATTTATGAGCTCATGTAAACTAGAAAATAAAGCAACCTGTTGGTCCCTGCAGACCCTTCTGGCTATTGACAATTGTCAATAAAGATTTAAAAGAGTTGAAATCTCCCAGGCATTTGCTTGCTAGCGAAAATGCTACCAAGGCAGAAATGTGCAGCCTTGGTCATCTGTGCCATCCATAGCTTTATGATGGCAAGGAAGACATGGACAGTGTGACTTGTCCATTTTGCAAAGAGAACTGGAAGTAAGCTCACAAAAGCTCAGCTTCAACTGTACGAGGGTGTAACAATGGCCAATCAAATGTTTGGCAGACATTCAGGAGTAATCGATTGGTCCAAACTCCTCCATGTACACTGAATGGCAAACAACACCTGCTGAAATTTTATCGAACTCTAAAATGAGTCGTGTGGCTCAAAAATCATGTTAAAATCAGCCTCAAATTGTACGGTGTATACCCAGCTTTACAAGTGACTGCCTTTTTGTTGCTACAGTTTGTATTTTTATGGGGGTATCTGTTGTTTTCTGTTATTCCTTCTGGCAGTTTACCCAAATTAAGTAACAGAATGGGATCTGCTACCCAAGAATATGCTGCATGATTCTCCACATACTTTCCCAAAATAGTTGTATCATTGGGCCTGGGGGTACTCTTAACAGATTTGAGCTGTTTATTCAAGAGTCAAAAAAACTTTCTTCCTGTATTTTTATGTTTTAGCTTTCCTACCACTTCCTCTTCTTTCTCTCTTTTTCTCCTGTCCTGTAGTATACTATATTCTTCCCTTCTCCTTCAATGTACCATTCAGCATCTTTCAGTTTCTTTCACAGGACAATATGTTGTTTTACTGGTCTTGCTGTTGTTTATGTGTATGGTAAAAAGGACAAAGGTAGTGGGGGAGCATGTGATATCTTTTTAAGAAACCTTTCATTCTTTTGTTCTGTTGTTTTGATATTACATACATCAGTACAGAACAAGGTTCAGCGTTTGCCCTTACACTGTTTGTTCTTCTCATTTTTTCTCTTTCTCCTGTGTCTTTGTTCTTAATCTCGGTGCTTGTTAACAGCATGTTACGCCTCGTCTTTTAGTCACATCTCTGATAGATGAGCCAGGTTTTTACTTTGGTGAATGTGGGAGATGCTTAGCTTTTGTTTTGTTTTGTTTTGTATTATGACCTGGACTCTTGGTAAAAAGATGCTGTAAATTTAGACTGCATCCGCATTTTGTTTTCAGCTGCCAGAAGACAGAGTTTACTGCAGTTTCCAGTACATGATGCAAAGAGCTTAGAACAAGGTTGTCCAAAGTTTTCATACTGGGGCCACATGGAGATAAAAGTAAATCCTTCCAGGCCACAAGCTTTTTTGATCTAACAGATCTTAATGAGCAAGTTTTAGGCTCTTTGTGTTGCAGACTTGAATCTGCAGTAAAATGATGTTATTGCTGTTATTGGTATTTTATTATTATTTCACTCACCAGTAAATAAGACTCCTAATGGGAGAGTGGTGCTGGGCTTTGGACTGAAGACTGCTGTCAGGTCAGGTGTAGGTCTCTGGTAGCGATTGGAAGTAAATTAGGTGAATAGACGTGACGTGACTCTTGCTCACATAGAGCCAAATAAACTGAGCCTCTTTTTGGCATAACTTTAAATATTTTTTGGGGTTTTCATGCCTTAAATGGATAGGACAGTTAAAGATATGACAGGAAATGCGTAGAGAGAGTGGGGGAATGACACGCTGCAAAGGGCCCACAGTCACTGCAGAGGACTCTCTGTACATGGTGTGCACGCTCTATAAACTGAGCTACCCATTTGCCCCTTGGTATACCTCTTCTAAACCCCTGGTGAGCTGTGACAGTGGAAGCTCCTGATGACAATTTCAGAGAGTATCATCACATTACATTTCAATAGGCTCCAGCTGCCTGTGCTCCTGTACTGCCACAGCAACAGAGAAAGGGTTTGAGGTCAGGTTTTTTTTCCCATTTCAATGGCAGTTAAGACCTGAAAGTACTGGTTCAATTCTGTGATCAGTGATGTGAGCATAGTTACATAGCTCCCCATTTTCAAAACCATGCTGGGGTTTGTGAAAGAAATTGGAAATGTGCACCATTGCTGCCACTGATTTGCCTCAAAAAGCTTCACAACAAATGATTGCATGTGTGCACACATTCGAGACACAAGCCCATCTTTACCTTGCAAGCCTCTGGTCAATTTTTTCAGATGGTCAGTGAGATCAACTACAACACGGAGGCCTGCCAACCAGGTTATCAAAAGTATTAATAGTTTTTTCATTCCCTCTTGTTTAAAACTATCCAATATTCATTTATAGTATAAGGTGCAGGACTAGGCCAGTAAAATGATATCGATATCCGTTAGCGATAGACATGTTGTCAATAGCAATGAGAAAGTTTGATAAAATGTTTGATAGTTTCACTTAAACACTTTGAATGCAGACCTCCATGAAACACAAAACGAACATGACTCGCCTCCATTGTTAATGGAAAGTGCTACGATTGACGCACAAACAGCCAATCATTTAACAGACAAGCCCCACCTGTGTTTCCTCTCTGGCCTAGATGCAACAGTGGCGTGCGAACAGCCAATCATTTCACAGGTGTGTTTTTCAGTTTCCCTGTAGAAACTTGAGAAACAGCGTGTAGTTACACAGAGACAACAAACTGTGAAGGGCACGTCAGATAAACAGAAACAGCAACAAAATGAGTGCACTTAAGTACCAGGTCAGCTCACCGGTTTGGGAGTTTTTTGAGTCGAATACAACTATCTGAGGGTGAGAGGCTCAGACATTTGAAAGGAGGGAAGAGTAGAAACACTGCCAATTCATGTGAAGAAGGAGCCAGCTGAGGTGGAGGAGCTGGAAAGTGTGGAGGAGAGGGGTGTCATGCTCAGCCCACTGCCACTACAAACCGACTACTGAACGGAACGGAAGAAAATGGATGGAGTGTCAACAACTCCCAAAACAGCGCTGTGTGTAAACTGCAGGAATAGCTTCCCAGCCAAGACTTGCTTTCCAGCTTCTCATCAATCATGAGTTAATAATCAATAATAATGTTAGAGATCAATAATTACTCATATCTACCAATATGAAACTTCACTATCATAATAGACTTTTCAGCTATAAAGTATAACAATACTGTTAAAAAAAAAATAGCAAACTGCTCATTTTTCATTTCTGCTCAGTTCAGTTATTAGCATAGAATAACCAAACAATATTCACTTTTGTGCAACAGCAATGTGTGCAGGTTTGTGATAAAAAAGACAAACAAATCTATTTTGTGGGGAAATGACTTTTTTTTCTTTTTGCTGTGACATCAAAAGTGGTATCAAGTATCATTTTTAATATTATTACTTTATCCAACTGAAATTCTGGTATTGTAAAAACCACTGAGGGCTGCCCAGTTCAACAAGACCGTGACCTTTTTCTTTCTAAAAACTGTCAATTTCAGATCTCAGCAAATAGAAGCTCTCCCAACTGTCCCAGGCAAGCTCACATATAAGTAGTTCATTACATAACATCCTCATATTGCACATCAATTTCCTTCAGGAAGCTCGGGTGATTAAACACCCTTGATCAGATGAGATTAATAGTTTTCACCACCATACTCATCAAATCATCCATCTGGGCAGTTCTGGTGCAGCATTCCTGTGACTGATATTCCCATACACTGATCCTAGTGTTCATGATAGGAACTGCATATTAATATAGACAGCAGGCCAAATATACATTTTAATTTTAAGAGCCATATAAATTTAGGTGTTGGGCTGCAGGCGGTTCAAGGACCATAGCTGGGACGCTCCCTTGGCTCAGAATATGCTTCTGGTAACAGATACTAAAAGAAAAGGTAAATGAGATGCTGGTTATGTGCCAGAGTGCTTACCACTGTAAATTAACTAAATCAAAAAATAGTTAGTCTACCGCATATTTGTAATCCAAATGGTTTTGGTTTTTTTGGGGGGGAGTTAAGTTATCTTTTTAATAATTCTAAACAATAGGGCTGGGAAATATATTAATATTATATCAACATTGTGATATATGACTAGATATTGTCTCAAATTTTGTAGGTTTTAAAGGCTGCAGTAAAGTCATATGATGTAATTTTCTGAGCTTACCTTACTGTTCTAGCTGCCCCATTATTTGCCTTTACCCATGTAGTCATCATATCCACATTAGTGACGATTAATTATCAGAAAATCTCATTGTGTTAATATTTTGTGAAAGCACCAAACATAAATATAGATGTTGTGATATTTGATTTCATCCATATCACCCTGACCTACTAAACACTGAAAAAAGCTCTAATAATAACAAATGCAAAGTTCTGTTCAATGATTTTATTATGTATAAAGCCCCTTTGTTCACATTTCATACACACACACACACTGAGCATGTGAGAATACACTTCTTCATATGCTTTTTCCTGCTGGTCTGCCCATTCTGATACATAATACATTACAACTGAGACCAAGTGGGCTCCCTCCCGCCTTCCCTCTCCATCTCTCCATCTTTCGATCTCTCTCTCTACTGTCTCTTTGTCTCTCTGCCTGTCTCTCTCTCCCTCACCCCACTTTTCCCTCCCTCTCTCTCACCTACTTCCACTCCCAGCGCTGATGTTGTTCTCTCATCCTGTCTCAGCTCCCGTCTCTCTCCATCTTGTTATGTTTTACTGTATTATTGGGTCCCAGCAGTAATTTATTCATAGAGGTACACTGGCTGGCCTTTCCCAAAATGGAAGGACAGATGGTGGACAACAGGAAGCTGACAAGGGATGTGGCAAAGGATGGAGAAAGTAAGGACAGGAATGTGATGGCAGGCACTTCAGATTTCAGATTTGACATTCTGGGCCTGTGTGAAAAAATAAATCACATCCATTAATGAATGTTGTTAGCACAGTGTCACAAGTCACAGAGGAAGTGTTTACAAAATACATTTTTTTCAGCAGTTGGAAGGTGCAAAGAATGAAATGTCAAACAAATTGTCAGAGAGATGTGAGTCCAGGGGTGATATATTTTGGCTTTGCTCCCTCCACTGTGAAATATTCTGTGTATCTGTACACCGTGTTTTCTGTTCTGGCAGACGTTTTCTGTCTAAAATCTGACATTGACAGATGTACATTTTCTTTTTTTTTTACCTCACATCTTTGTGTCCTTTGTGCTTTTACTGTTTAAAGACTCAAAATATGTTTTGCACATTTTTATTTCACTTGGATGTTTGCGCTTCGCTGTACAGAATGATATATGTGCAGAGTCTGACGCTAGAAAGCTGTTTTCACATTCATCTGCTGAAGGGGGAAAGCTCCTCTGTGCTCACCTTTGATCTCAGTTTAAGACCTCAATAACATGAATACCAACACTGATTTTTCCAAACAGACCATCTTTATTTCTTAAAACATGTCAGATTGGGATCTTTTGTTTTTTTTTGGGGCTTTTTGCCCAAATTGTGATAGGACAGCTGAAGATATGACAGGAAAGGGGGGTAGAGCGAGGGGGAGACCGTACGCAGCAAATGGGCCGCAGGCAGGAGTCAAACCAGCAGCTGCTGCAGATGACTGACAGCCTCAATACATGGTGTGCACACTCTACCAACTGAGCTATAGGGGCGCCCCCAGATTGGTATCTTTAAATTTAATTCTTATTGTTGATGTTTCCGGTTTTTGGGAAGAACAACAGATGATGGTGTTTTTCTTTACCGTCTTTCACTCTTGTATGCTCACATCAGAATTACCTGCAATAACCCTTCTAAAAGTTCATTTTACAGTACAGCGTTAAGGGTGCAAGATTTGTTTAAGAGTTTGCTGCGAAGAAAAGGAGACAGGAGGATAATGAATATTTTGTATTCAAAGGTCAAAACATGAACAGCCATATAACTCGGGGTGCATTTATGGGGAATAGTAAGTTGCCCTTTTGTAAAACCTTGTTTGGATAGACAGACTGTTTTCTCTGCTCAGGGCATCAATATGTGGAGCTCCTCTGAGGGATCAGACATGTAGTCCTGAATTTTTTCATTAAGTTTTTATGGTATTTTTATTGTATTGCTGTTTGTGCTCTGTGCTGTTTTGACTGTTGGGTTGTGAGTATTCCTTTAAAAAGGTCTGTGGAGGAAAGAACTCTTGCAAACTACCTTAAGCTATAAATGCAATGATATGCAGCACTGGCAATGTTTAGTGTGGACATACAAGAATAGACATTAAATGAATAGTTAAATATTTTTTGTTTAAATGCAGCTTCATGACAGTAGATCATTAAAACTTTTACATAATTGATACACACCCTGAGGTGTCCTGCTATACAAAAATAATAAATAAATGAGAGGGAAGTGTTTTCTCTGCCAGGTCTTTGTCTTTCAGGAGTGTATTGCTTGCTTTTGACCTGTAGGGTTGTGCTGAATAGTGTAAAGCTCTGTTCTCAAGGTTGGCATTCAAAATGTACTGCAGCTTCAGTCCATAACAAGTTTCTGATGTGACGAAAGTTTGCAATGTTGTGTATGACAACACATCTTTTTAATATGTTTTTTAAAGGTCAGAGAGAAGTCTAGGACTACACCTAGATATTTGTACTGCTCAGTATTCTGTATCATTTGACCACTCACAGAGATTTTAGTGTGTTCACTTTGATTTTATTTGTTTGTTGTGTTGTCTCTGTGTTCAGTGTAAGGCAGGATAGGCTGAGCCACACTGTTACCTTCTCCGTTGTTGTGGATAATTTGGCCGCAACTGCATCAGCGTTGCAGTTCCCATGTGTAAAAATAACCGTGTCATCAGTGTACATCAAGGTCTCCACACCATTACAGACGGAAGGGAGGTCGTTGATGTACATGCTGAAGAGCAGCTGTCTCAGGATTGACTCTTCTGGCACTCCCAAAGTGCAAGCTCTCAGGGGAGATATTTTATCCTTGATCCACATTGAGAGTGATGAGCAAGACGTGATTGAAACCATTTAAGAACATTTCTAAGAGATTTTAAAATTTGACAGCTTAGCACAGAAGCACAGAGTGGTTAACAGTATCAAAAGCCTTACAGAGATCCAAGAGAACAGCATTTACCACTCTCCTTTGTCAAGACTAGCTTTGATGACCTGGAGGAAGTAGCAGCATGCAGTTTTGGTGGAGTGGTTTGCCCTGAAATCAGATTGCATGGGGAGTAGCAAATTGTCATTGTTGAAAATTGTCTTGGGGGCAACTGTTGAGGTGGCAGGGAGTACACTGATGGGCCTTTTATTTATTTTTTTTTTTTTTAGAAAAAATGTGTCAAGTCCCCAGTTATCCTTAGCTCTTGAGTTTGACAGTAATATGGCTTTTGTAAAGGCGCTGCTTAATTCCAAAACAGAGTTAATAAAATAATTATTAAAATAAAAAAATATGTTTAGTGAGGTCACTGTTACCTTGAACGTTGACCTTTGAAAAATCTAATCAGTTCATCCTTGTGTACAAGTAGATGCTTGAACCAAATGTGAAAAAGTTTGTTCCAAGCGTTCCTGAGATATCACCTTCATGACAATTGGATGACCATGAGGACACAGTGAATGTAAACCACCAAAAGCCAATCAGTTCTTCTTTTGAGTCCAAGTGGACATTTGTCCCAAATTTGAAGAAATTCCCTCAAGTTGTTCTAGAAATGTCTCATTCACAAGATTGGAATGATCTGAAACTGTGAAAGATGCCTCGTGTTAAAAAAAAAACAGACTGATTGGTCTGGCAGTATTCAAGATTAGCTCTGTGCAAGATGCAGGTCCTTTGATCACACATGCGTACACTCGCTCAGCTTACGCCAGGGATAATAATTAAAATGATATTCAGTGCAGCCCAAATACTCTGTGTTGAAACTGTGTTTGAAGCATCCACTGATAGTTTCAAATGAAACCTGACAGCCAGTCAGAAACCAGTATTTTCAGCAGTCATGGGTTATTGTTTCTTAACGGCTGCAGTTTTCCAGTGGATGTAATGTGGGTCAGGCTGGTGTTTGTAGTAGCTGATGGCGTTGTTAGATGACCATTACACTATATTGTCCAATAACCACCAGTTTGCCCAGTGGGCTGCCAAATTGTTTCCTGTCAATGTGTATATGTGTGGGTGCATGAGTGCCTGTGTGTGCCTGTATTGGTGTGTGTGATGATGATTGTGTTGATCTTGTGAAGCCAGCTGCTAGGTGTGTCTTCCATCAGCTTCCCAAGAGGAAGGATACACAGACCCATTAGAGAAGAGAGCAGAGAAACCTAATTGACCGACAACAGGACATCAGAGCCGACACACACAGTGGTTTCCATCCTCAAACAGTCACCCATCCATCCTGCACTGCTTCTGAAAAGATGATCCTTGTAAACAAATATCTTGATGTGGAGCTTTTGCAGGGAAGTTGTTTTATTGTCACTTTCCAGATACAGTCCAGTCATATACAATCCGACTCATTGTATAAGTTGGAATTGTGGGAAACAATTAGTTGATTAGTTGATTGACAGAAAGTTAATTGGCGACTGTTTTGATAATTGGTTCCTTGTTTAAGTCAATTCTTGTGCAGAAGTACAAAACATGTTGATAGCTTGGGTTTCTCAAATGAGCAGCTGATGGTGTTGCCAAATAACATCAAACTGTATGGTCTTTCAGGCTAACATTTGCTAGCAGCATATTATTGATCAGACTGACAGTTAAATCGTGCTTCCTGCTCTGGCTGAAGAATCTTGTCTCCTGAAAAAATTTCCCATTCAGACTCATTTTACTTCTGCTTTTGTTTACCTCTCTGCAGAGTATTACTACAGCAAACTGTGGCAGCATGTCGGCCTCTAGTTTGTTTCCATCTGCTTTCCTATGAGATCACATGAGATCACGATAGTGCTCCCTTTGGTATATAAGCTTAAAAATATAAAAAGGCCTGACTGTAACCTGGAGCACTTTTGGAGAATGTATAAGTTCTTTAACAGTCGGTCAGAATGTTATTATGAACATACAGTTTAGTTTTCCATTTAATGAAAGTTACACAAATGTTTGTGGATTCTGTGAAAAAAAGTCTGAATTGGCAGGTCAGATGTTTAACAAATCAACAAAAATGATCCATTCCACTAATGGTGAATCATATCACAATCAATTTCTGTTCAAATTATTGCAATATAAGTTTTTTTCCATATCATGCAGCTGTAGATTGGACTGAAACATCACTTGGTTTTTTTGCAATTTCACCTCAGAAAATTTTGGACATTTTCCACTATTTTCTGATGTTTTTTTTTTTTTTTATTTAATTTTTTAAACATTGATTAATTCAGAAAATAGTTGCTAGACACAACATTTACATAACATCACCTTTTATGTTGATATAGTGAACTTTGCAAATAATTGCTTATTTGCTTATCCAGCACTTAGAGAGCAACATAATTATTCAATGACAGCTGTGTTTCTGTCCACCTGATGAATTTCTGTCCAATATTTACTAGGGCTGGGGATCAGTACTCAGTACCTTTAAAGTATTGATTCAAATAACCCAGTACCAACTAGTATCAAAACTTCTCCAGCCAAATTATACCAGCATTCAATACTTTTGGTGCCCAGATCCTAAAAAAAGACTATGTGTATGGTTTTACCCGCAGCCAATCACCACAAGCACTCTTCGTAAAGAAGAACCTTTGAAGAAAATAGATCAGATGAAGTACTCCATTTGTATCAATGTCACTCTAAGGGTACTGGTATTAGAATGTGTATCGTAATGTTTTTTAAATGATACCCAGTCCAAACATTCACTCCCTGGCTATATATATGACTGTAACAACCAACACTACACCTCAATGGTAGTTCCCTGACTTGTCTGAAAATGCCATGAAATTGTGTCCTAAACAGCAGGTTGCTGATTTGCTTCTACAGCACCTCCTGATGGCTGAAAATGTTTTTATTTTAAAAGCTGCAACATCAAGCGCTCAATATTTTATGAAATGGTAGTGATCAGTGAATTTTAATTTCATGACTGATGCCAGGATTTTGTGGACTTTCTGATGTCATCACTGATTTATGATGCACCCTCCCTTTATCTCTCTCCCTCTGTCTCTCCCTCCTCTCTCTTTACTCCCTCCTCCCCTCGTCCATGACAGCTATTAATAATGAATGGCTCTGACTGTGTAAAATGCCAGTCCCTTGCATATCAGTGAACTGTCCCTTTTAGAAAGCTAATGTTGACAAATGACTGGGAGCATAAGGCATTTGAACACACTATTAACCTCTGAAATGTCATTGTGTTTGTGTGTGTGTGAGTCACAGAGAGATTTTGTGCATGTTTGTGCATGTGTCAGAGAGTGTGTGTGTGCGCGCCTCTCTATAAAATATTATTAGGGGTTTTGTGGGCCGCTGCGAACCTTCATTGACCTTCATTATATTTCTGTCTTGTCATTTTTCGTCAAACACCGTCACAAATCACAGCGATAATGTCAGTTGCTGTAGCTCCTGTGCAAAAAGTCATATGCGGACAGTCTCACACATAGACGCACACACACACACACACACCAAGACACATGCATGCTCACATACGCTGCTGTACAGTGCGTTAAGAGGGAAGATAAGAAGAGTAAGCGGCTGCAGTCTGTCAAAGGATGAAGGGTCTAATTGGCTTCTTGGCACACACACACACACACACACACACACACACACACACACACACACACACACACACACACACACGGCACCCTCGGGCAGGTTTTGTCTTTTGTCATTGTTAATGAATAGTACAGTATTAAAAAGATAAAGCATGCCTGTGTTTTCAAGATCGAGTTTTCTCTGTGTGTGATTGAGTCAGAGAATGTGTTTGTGTGTGAATGTGAGTGCGTGAGTCTACAGGTTGCTGAGCTGCTTAATTACCTTGCCATGGAAAATCATGTTAGCACTGTAAGAGGTGCCGGATTAAATGTCAGCATATCCACACATATAAGCAGCACGTGTGTGGATGCAGGTGTGTGTGCGTGTGCGTATTTACTGTGATTGTATGTGTTTGCGCGTGCAGAGAAGCTTTTGTGAGTGTGTTTATGGAGGCACTTTGTCAATTCTGGTATTCCTCATCTCACACTTTTCTCTCCCGCTGTCTCTTCGGTAGCTCTCCTCACTGCTCCATTTACTTTACTACACTGTCTGAGTTTAATTGTGTGAGTGTGTGTGTGTGTGTGTGTATTAGGTCATTGTGTGGGTGTGATCTGCCTTGTTTTATCGTTCTGCAGTTGCTTATTAAACTTGCTCATGGCCGCCAATGTCTCTCCCTCCCTCTCCTGACGGTCCCTACCCTCTTCACCTCCTGCTCATTCTGACGCTTTGTTTCTCATTTCTTTGTACTCATCTTTGTCTCTTCTTTTTTATATGCCCGTCCTATTCATCAACTTTCACATTCATCATCATATTTTCTCTCCCTGTCTGACTGCCTGGCTCTTGCTGTCTCATAAGCAAAGATTACATAATTTCTCTCCATTAAATTGGAGGTCATTATGCTTTTACAAAATGAGTCATAAGAGATAATCAAAAGTCATTATGAACAACACAGCCTAGTCTGACTGACCAGATTCAAAACAGCTCTGTTCTTATTAAGCAAAAACAAAAAGGCAATCTTGAATGTTGCATAAACAAAATGTAACGCAAAGCAAATGAATTTCAGGTCAGGAAATGAAAGCTAAATCCTTAGTCAGAGGATTTACTATGATTCATTCAAATTATCTGGAAATTAAACTGCAAAATTGTTTGCTGTTGCAGTGAAGTGACTAGTAAAACACTACATGATGCCCACAGGTGGTTATTGATGTTTTATCTATGAACAACATTTATTCATTGATTTGACAAACACATACAGTAAATATAAGGTTTTGTATATTTTCTGATGAATAAACATCTCTGTAGCCACTATTAGTTGATTACCAATTCCTCTTTCTTTTAAGTGAGCAGAGATCACAACAACTAATACTCACTGGAACCATGTTTGGGAATAATTAATCATATTTGCCTTCATTACTTTACACCTCACAGCATCATTAGTGTGTAGTGTACAGTATAGAGTTGGCTGAACTTAATATTTCATTGCTTTCATGTAGTGAGCGTACACTGACATTAATCACTTACTGTTGCTTTGTTGCAGATCATTTGGATTTACCACTAAGTTGACTTTGTTTTTCTTTTGAATCCAACATCATGTCTGCCCTGTACTTCCTCTGCGGGCTGTATTTCCCTTTTAGGACCTGTACAATTGCCCCTCAGCTGTATGAGTTGTTAGACTCAGTCAGTCTCTCTCTCTCTCATCCTGGGCATATGTTTATTGTTCGGTTTATGTTTTCTCTGTTTATTTTCATTGGTTATTTCACTTCACTGACACTTATATTTTGGTTTAATGAATCTTTAGTTTAAAGTTATGTGTTGTCTTCAACTCTTTGTCCTTACCTTGAGCCAAGCTGTGACAAAGTGGGAGCTCATTTGGGAAAGAGGAGAGGACAACACGTGACTTTTTACTAAAGATTTTTAGAGCTCAATCCTTGAGTGGTGAATGAGTAGTTCTGCAAGCAAGAGTGGCTAGTTAAGTAGTTAACATGAATCATACTAATAATGTTATGTCGCAGTGAATATGATTTATATATACACAAACAAAAACTACAAGATTTCACAACATTTGTATCAACAGTACAAATTATAGTATAACAACAAGAGATAAATTAATGAAAAACAGTATCATTAGCAATGGATTATGGGAAGGGCAGATTCTTCACTCTCAAAACAATTATTTACATAATCTTGTGCCATTACATTGTGTCCATTTTCCTATCTTTTGTGCCCCATGTATGTTTTATGGTTGTGATTCATTGCATAGTTTTTTTTAAAGAATTTTAAATGGAGTGAATGAATGGGAAATTCATTTCTGATACTGGAAAACTGGGTGGCTGCTGTTGAGCTATATTTAACCAAAATAGTTAAACAGAGGCAATATAAAGCATGTAAATCAGTAACATCAGTAGTTTTCAGCCTGTTTGAGAGAGTGACATTTTTGTAAAATTTAAACCTTTTTTGGTGAACAAAATGAGACAAACTTCTCAAACAAAACAGTGTTTAATGTTGTGTGAAAACAAACGGCAGTACAAGAACTTTGCAGAAACAGTATAATATGAAATTGGCATTGCCAATGTTGTGGACACATTTTGATAAGCCCTCCAGCAGTATTGAGATAAGCAGTTCTTCTGAATCTGACAATGCTCTTATCTCAAAATCTTCAGGTTTTCTAAAACAGTAGAAAAGCATAATCACATGTAGCTCAAACCTGGAGCTTTTTAAATTTTTCCAGTGAGTGTTACTTTGAATTTAGTCAAACAATAGATGTTACAGAGCAATAAGAGAATGATATCATGCTGGATCTTGATTTAAATGCAACTTTTCAGTTTATCTTTAAATGTAACATAGAGTCTTTTCATTGCTCCCTCTTGTTCCTGTGTACTGGATTTGTGCCCTGAGCAGCTTTAACTCTGAGGTCACTTCCAGTCAGGATATGGCCCACACATTCATTCATGTGTAAATGTTAGTGTGTGAACACCAGAGGATATGGTGTTATCCTCTGTTTGTGTTTCTGTGTGTGTGTCAGAGCGATCGTGTTGGAAACATGTTTAGGTTTAAGATGAGTTTTGTGTACTTGTGTTTGCGTGTTTGCGCCTGTGAGTGTGATATATCATACGTGTGTAAATTTATGCATGTGTGTATGCACAAAGGCGTTGCTCTCTTATCTCGAGCGTCACACAGGAACTGAACCAACAGACGACCGGAAGCCTTATCGCCCCGAACACCACCACACTGTTTGCTCAGACAAACACACACACTTACCTTTGCTTTCCTCTCTGGTATATTCATTCAGTGTAATGAGAGGAAGCGTGGTGTTTTACTATGATGTGTGTGCCTGAGTCTGTGAGTGTGCGTTTATGTGCCTGTGTGACAACAGGCTGCGGTATACTGTATGTGGGCAGTTCATGCATGTAATTGGTTTAAGGTCACATTCAATGTGTGAAGACATAATTGCAGCTTTGGGCATGAGTGGGTGTGTGTGTGTATTTACATGAACATTAATATCTGGTGGGCGTAATCTCTGTTTATATAATTTGTGTAAAGATGATGATACAGAGCCAAGCCAATGAGTGAAAAAGATGAACAATGTATGGATGACATTTCATTCAATAGAGGCAGGATGACCTTGGTTCACATCTGTAGCTTTGTCAAAAACAAGAGTGGGATTAGAGGAAAGTTTTTCTTCTATACATTCAGACAGATGTTCACAAAGCCCATGATACTCCAGAGCACTATTTCATGCATTTTATTCATCAAGCTGTCACATACTCAGGAAAAGGAGAAATTTGTTCCCAAAATATGTAGTTATGAAATATTTCAGCCTATAGGACCGTCATCAGGCAAAACACAGGATATACTATATATAGAGAGAAAATAGTACATTTCCAGTGACCTTTCCTTTTCCTATGTCTCCTGTTTTGATGTTCACAGCATCCACCTTCTTTGTCGTCAAATATATTGACCCGTGAATGTGATCTGTAGCCTCTGGGTGGATCATACAGGGAGACTCTTTCCACTGCTGTCCATGTGGCCTGTGTAACACAGGGACTGAACTAATCTGACCTGTGATGCACATTCACTATTACTCTCTAAAAAGACAGAAAAGGGTAACACTTAATTTGAAGGAGTGTGCATAAGACTGTCATTACGCTGTCATAAGGACTTCAAGTAAAGTTGTACCATTTAGACATGTCATAAAGTTGTTAGTAAATGTTATAAGGTCAGATTGACAACAAAGTGCAGTACCAGGGTGGTTTCACTTACAGATTTAGCTGACGGACAAATGGTGCTTAGCTAGTTTACTTGTTGCTAAAGTAGGCTAACCTGGATAAGAGCAAAACCACCTTGGTACTGTAGTCCTCGATGTCAAGGAATGATGACAACTGTCGATTTTGGTGGCTGTGCCATGTTCACTTATTTATCAAACATTTCATTGGGTTAATATTTTTCAATATTGATATTGAGGTATTTGGTCAAAGCCATATTGCCCAGCCCTAGTGCTGAGAAATCTGTACTGCACATGTGCAAACCTCAACAGAGACGGGAGAGAAGTGAGTTGTTTCACTCATAGCTACATTCACCATCAGCTCCCGAATAAAAAAAAGGGGTGTTCAAAATGTTATTAAGATTTTTAAAGACATAATGTCAAGTTGTCATATGCACACCCCTTCAAATAAAGTGTTACCCAGAAAAGTAACTTCTCGTTAATTTAGCTCACATACAACATGCTCAGTTGTTATATTATTGATGCTAAAGTTGCAGCTGTTTTCTCAGCTTTAGGCAGACAGCAGTGTTCTCTGGGTCATACATTTTTGTAATTAAGCTTTCAAAACGAACAGCGATTGCTTTGTTATCTTGGAGACAGATTGCTCAATCATTAGGTGTTACTGTGTATAATTATGGTTATTCACAGGATGAGCTGCAGAATGAAACTGATGGGGGAGCATTATGTTTCCACAGGGGGGACATAATAACAGTTATAGATATGTTTACAAACTGCCTGCAGCAAAAAGAAGAATAGCCAGACTGCTATTCAGCATAGTGGGCTACCAGAGGGTGATTAAGTGCCTAAGAGCCAACCAGATGTGCCATTAGCAAAAAATTGCATTGCATTTGTGCACAGTGTGACTTTAAAACTAAGACTCAACATAAAGTACTAATGAAAATTAAGATTTGCACAATGTGCAAATGAATGTACAGTCAATGTGCCACAGCTGGTGCACACAGTTAAAACACTGCCAATGATCACAGAGATATTAATATTGCAGTTTCCCATTTTCTAAAGATGAGCAGGCAGTAACCCATTGTGACCTACCCACCACATCAGTCGTCAGTCGAGACGACAGACCGTATAAAACATGGACGTATTCTCTGTGATGTCATTCATAGGTTTCTGAAGAGCCATTTGAAGCTCACATGGTGGCTCCATCCATCACCTTGACAGGAGGCATGTAATGATACATGGATATGGATCGATCTATCAATTCAGTCTTCAATCATACTGTGTAAGATTTTGTGATATCTGTAAATATTTTGTTCGATATAATATCGGATCGTGCTGAGTGTAAGTGTTAGTGTTAGAGCTGAGGCAGCCGAATGAAGTGGCTGTTCAGCAGCTACAAACAAATGTTTAATTATAACCTTAAGGCTTAGTATAATTGAAACGGTAAGTTATATAAAAAATCACCCCTCGTACAGTTATCATGAAGGGGGAAGATGGCTATAGAGACCAAAACCAGTTTCTTTTGCAAAGGCTCCAATACGATTACAAATTGTAAGCACTATCCTTAATCAATCATGGGTAACATTAATGATCAATTAATCAATTGATCGTTAACACACTGACCACACTTTATAAAAATAGTATCTGTTAGGTTTCAGATCTTTATTTGATAGCTTTTATTTGACTCAATTTTACTTGCTCGACCAAATGCTTAATGACTAATTAATCAATCATCAATTAATTGTTATCATCCCTAGGCTCAAAACATTTTTATTTTGGACATGTCTTTATGGGCATCTGCAGTTTTTGGCGCTTCTGACTTCTTGACTTCATTTTTCAGCCCTGGGGGTAGCCGCTTAAACACACATGTATCATCGTTGTATTGTTGTATTGAGTGATACATAACTGAACACTTAATTTGCACCGAGACTGTTTTATTCATGTTCATTCATTCTTGTTGAAAGATAAATGCAAAAGCATGACTCAACTTGGACTTTTGTGTAGCTACCGTCCCACAGGTGATTCCACAGAAGTTAATAAAGATAATTACACACTGTAAAATTGAAAGGTGATGACAATCAATCCCTCATCACCGCCTTCACTCAGGCACTATTCTGTCTGTAATAGACACTCAATAGTTTACTCTATAGTGAGCAGTAAAAACTATGAGATGTGGCACATTGCCTTGTACGGTTGTTATCAGTATCTTATACATGCCATGGCTTTGTCATACCATTGTGGGATTTTTTGAGAGCAATTTATTGTATTTTAGACTCTCTAATAAAATATTGGAGGGTAAATAAATAATAGTAAATATGGTGGACTATAGGGAGTGATTTCAGACACAATCATAGTTTTAAGATGCATTAAAGCCCCTTAACACCAATGGTATTTCTCTGTAGGTGTTGGTTATTTCACCTGTTTAAACCTGTGTGGGCATGTAGAGACTGTGAGTAAATGACAGCTCACTCATTCTTTGAGTAGTTTTGTTTCACTTGTTAGGGACGACTTACACCTTTGTTCGTTTAATTAGTGCATTTGATCATATCATGCAAAAAGAACTGCACTGGTTAGTTCTTCAAACTTTAAAACCAATGTTAGATTTCCTGAGAAGCAGCCTCTTGTGGCTGTGCTAATGACTCTGACGCAAATGTGACATGTATGCCATCTCAAAATCTCTCACAGAGGAGACAGTTTTGTGTAAAATGTGTGTGACCTCAACACTGTAGACAATCCAACAATGATGGTGCTCTTTCCCTTATGACCATGACCTTTCCCAAACCTTAACCAGATCGTTTTGCTCGCCTAAACTTTTCATAAAGGTGGCAGAAATACTAATGACTAATTTTTGGTGCAGTCGAATGTGTTTGAGAAACAAGAAACCTCTTTTTTATCATTTAGGTGTGAAGATGAAATCAAAGCATTTAGAAGCATATTAAAGGCATAATGTGTAACATTTCTGCATTCATTTATAATGTCTGAAAATGACCCAACCTTTGTCATATATTTTGTCGAGCTGTGCGCCTAAATTATCCCAAATGTTTTCAACAATGTTCAAAAAGAGAAATTTGTAGTTGTACTCAAGGTAACGGTATGATTCATTTGGTCACTGGCTGCTGTAACTTCTGGGGAAACATAGGAAACAAGTCAAGTAAATTTTATTTACATAGACCCAAATCATAACAGAAGTTATCTCAGAGCACTTTTCATATAGAGCAGCACTAGACTGTACTCTTCATAATATTATTTACAGGGACCCAATAGTTACCAGCATGAGGAAGCACAAAGGTGACAGTGGTGAGGAAAAACTTACTTATAACAGTGGAAACACCAGATGATACGTCAGACAGTGTGGATGGACTAAACATGAGTCACTAAATAACCTAAATACATTATCTTGTCTGTGAACATGTTTTTTTTTTCCAGTATGAAAGCACACAGACATTGTAGCTTCAGCAGCTAATGCTAGGTTTTGGAGGGAGAAAGTCATAGCATCATTTTCTTCACTATCTTATATTTTACTTTACTTTTTACTTTATACTTTCTTGACATGTAAAATTGTCTTTTAAATTGACAAACATCATATCATCATATGTGTAATTCATGGCGCAATTCAGGATCTTTCTTAATTTCTACTTCTTTTGCCATTGACTGCCATTCATATTTTCTCTGAAGTTAGGTAACTCGCTATTGCTTTGATTGAGAGACCCTTACTGCAGAAATTACATATTGTGTGTTTAAATGGAGCTTTAATGTTCCCTCCAGACCTCATATCATCTGCAGAATTCACTTTGTCAAAGATGACATTACATGGCATTGCATAAATCTGGATTTTGGGCCCTTTTAGCCAGTCCTCTGTGTCAGCCACAGGAAGATATGAGCTGCCTCCTGGCGTTAAGCCCAACAAGAGGCTATTATTGATGTGCTGTTCTACTGATAAAAGTGGTAATTTATCCTTATTAGGAAGTCTCTGTGCAGTGAAGGTTAGACACTGAATTTAAAGTCTAATCCAGCCATGATTTTTGTTTGGATGTCTGCCTTCATTTATCTGTAGTGAAGTCAGGGCGTGTGCAGGAGCGTGTCAAAGCTGCCACTTTATGCTTGCAGATGAGCTTTCACTTTTCCACTGTTTGCATTAATGTAAGTCGCTCTGGATAAGAATGTCAGCTAAATAATTAAACAGTAAAAGTACATACAAGAGCGAGGTGGGTGAGGGGATTAAGGGGGGGAAGTAAGGGAGGAAAAGGGGGAGAGACGTAGAGGGTAGAGAGAGCCAAACAGAGGAGAGTGAGGAAAGATAAGCTGAGAGAAATGAGAGAAAGTATCCCTGCCTTTGAGGAGTTTAGGAGAACCCTTTATCAGCCTGTTCACACACACTCGTATGCAAACAAGAATACAGATATACTCATGTTTACATTTACATACCCAGTCCTCACATGCACAGACTCTCATTTCAAAACTAATTTCAACTTCTTTATATCCATAACTGACTTTAGAGCCAAGAGACAATTTCTAATTTCTACCTGTCACCTACTTTCTGTATCTTCCTGTTCTTGTTTCTCTCCACTGAATGAGTTTATTGAAAATGCCCTCTGTGCTTGGAGGTGTCAAAAGCCATTAACCCGATGGCCTGCTATTTTAAAACCCCAACAGTCTGAAAAATGTCCCATTGGACTGAAAGCTCATTTGTCCAACATCCTTTCATCCTGAAAATAAACGCTTACTGCTCCAAAATAACTCAAACCCTGATATCTAATAGTTAATAACAAACATGTTTAATTTTATTGGAACAGCTAAGATGACCTAGTTTTTGATTAGGCTACATCCAAAACCGGGTGACATGGGAGTTTAAACTCTCATGATTTTATTCTGTCATTGAAAATTTCTCTGCAACAGTAAAACTGCTTTTGATTGATTTGATGTAAGCCCACAAATATGGCTTAACTTGCACTTGCACTTGGCCATGTTGCTATTTTGATAACACATGTATTTTGACTAATTGCTCAGGCCTAGCCAGAAAGATAGCCTGTTAAAGGCAAACCCCCCATCAATTCAGCACCAAGGACAGAGCCACTGAACTAATTTTCGGAGCAATGGCCCTTCAGAGGAGTAGGCATTTTTTTTGGTATAAAAGGCTGGGACCGAAGGGACATTTTTCAGCCTGTTGGGATTCCAGCGTAATTGTCAGAATAATGGGCAGTCCAGGGTGGGATAAATTAGCCATTTTAATGCAGAGCAAGGTTGGCTTTTTTTTTTTAAGTAGTTCAACAAACCCTCATTACGTGTGGAAACAGGTACCTCTATTTTGCCTGTGTCACATAAACTTAAACATGAGAAAGTAGAGGGAAGAAATGACTCATTGCTCCACATTCCACTTGTCAAGTTTAGAGTTTTTGCAGCAACTAATACATCTCCTGGAGGTTTATAATAGCCAGTGAAGAGGCCTCAGTCACACACACTCCATCGCCCACTGAGATGAAAAACACACATATGTCTTCGCTATTGGTTGAGGCTGTGACTCTGCCCCCTCAAAGTTCACCAAAGTTAAGCTCGATGCGAAGGAAAGATGTACATTTGGGGCCACTCCCCTGAATTCATGCATGTGTCACTGAGGCTTAAAAGTTGTACATGCTGTGGTCCTTGTCGCCTTCCTCCTGCAGCATTTACTGCCATCCCACCCATTGTAATTACAGTCATAGGTTAACTGAAATGTTTAGAATGCTAGATCTTTAATTAAGCTTTTTTGGACTCATATTTGATTTTTTCTAATTGACAATCAAGGGTTTGTTTTACAGTAAATTATATTAACATAATATACAGCTGTTGTTTCAAGGTTTAACACATAAGTGCACAGCATACAGGAAGTTGCTTATAGGGAAACTCTTCAGTGAAAACAAAATAAACATGAGAGGATGTCAAGTCAAGACTTAAGATTGTGCAAGAACAAAATTTTAATGGAAAAACTAGTTTTCTTAGCGAGCTAAGCCAGAACTTGTTTCGAACGTACAAGATGTGAGTGAGAAGCAGGGCTTCCTTTCTAGCTATCTGCAAAGTTGCACGGTCTCAGATTTGACAGCCGAATCAGTTGCATGCAAATCAAACTGAGAGCAGAGTAAAATCCATTGGATTTGACATGCCTCGAAGTGTCATCCTGTTGACTCTGCCGTCTGTCAGGCTACTTCCCAATGTCATCCCACAGCTGCGGGTGTTTCACTGATCCCTCCCCGTGTGTCACACTACTGTTGTTCAGTAAATGGTTACATTGACTTCTATCAGAAAAATGTTTGAGGGAATCACTAAATATGCAGACCTCGGTGTACTGGTAAACCTGGTAGGATATGTGTAATTTCTTTTTATTCACCTGAAAAATGCCTTTGTGCCTCTTTGCGCTCCGTTTCTCTCTCGTTTCCTCTAGAAATTTCCTCTCTGTTGAGTCGTCTGCGTCTCTGCCTGTCAGTCGTCCTGTGGGAGAGCAAAGGCTCACGCACATCATGTGTCTCTGGCCCCAAATGAAAGAAAAGACAGACTTTACCTCTGACTAGCAGACTGAAAAAAACTGGAATAGTTTCAATACAATTGTATGTTTATGCACACCAGTGGGATTCATCTTCAATGTAATGTTCATTCAAATCTTCCTCATGAAAAACCTCACAATAGAATACTAGAGTCAGTATGTTAACCTGCAGCTACTGACAGGATTCAGTAGATTACAGTAGCACATGAGGCCCAATTCAGTGTTTTCAGCACAGTCTCAAGTGCACAGTGGGTTAAAAAATTGTTACTGTCATCAAGACCAGTGTTGAGGAATGTAATTTTTAAAATAACTTGTTACATTGCAAAATTACTGCCATTAAAAAGTAACTTGTCATGCTACAGCATTACCTACTGAGAAAAATAACTTATTGGAGTACATTTGCATTACCAAAACTGAAAACCACTTTGTGATTCCTTGTGCCTTGGATTATTAAACAGTAAACTGGGCATGTTATGTTTCACAGCTGCCTCACAGAACTCAGGCCATTGTCGCCAACTGTACATCACGATTCAACATACAGGCAGCTTCTCAAAACATGTCTACATACAAACTATAAAAGTGCACATGTAAAGGTATAAATGTGCCCAGCCAGTGTTCTCTGTAGTTAATTTAATCTATTTGTCTTTTTTGTCGTGCTTTGAGCGCTGATCAGCTGAACTGACAGAGAGCACTGGATGTGCTGCTGTGTGCACAGCTGCAGCCAGCGTGTGTGTGTATGTGTGTTTGACTGAGGGGGAAAGGAAGGTAGAAAGAGGACTGCTGCATAGAGTATTTCTGGAAGTCATTAATGCTTAGTCCAACTGCTGCTTCATCATTTGACCTGCCCATCATAACTCATGGTATTTTTTAGAAAGTCGATCTGAAACCTGGGTTAACTGGGTTGATCCAAACATCACTACTTTTTCTTTTGGTAGAATTGAAGTGAAGCTGTTACTGCAGCTGCATGTCGCTATCTTAAATGTATAGTTGTTGTCCAGTGCTGGAAGGTGTAGAGTACCAACACATTCTCAAAATTTTGGCATTGACTTGGTACCAAAATGTCAGTTCTTGTGACATTCCTATAACTGAGTGCTTGAATTGCAAGTGTTGCTCATTTCAAAAAAGTAATCTGAATACCCACACGTTACATTGTAACACATTACCTCCAACACTGATCAAGGCTAGTTTAATGTTTGTATATTAACTAGGCGTGTCACAGTACAGAAAAATCACAATGTGGTATATACCTTGGTTTTGGGTCATGGTTACAGGTACGAATACGTATGATAAATTAAATCACAGTTACATGATGAGATATGATACAGAGCGTCAGCATCCTGCACTTTGTAGAAGGATAATTTCAGTTGTGGCATCACACAAAGCAGCATTTTGTCTTCTGTTTGCTTTTTATTTCGGAATAAAATCGACAAATTCTAAATAGGAAAAAACAAAAAAAAATAAAATAAAAATAGCATTGTCCTGTAGCCGATAAAAATCATATGATATAAAAAGGATTATTAGATGATGATTAAAATCAACATCAGAATACTACTGATACTCAGCCATTTAAAACAGTTTACACATCTAGTTGAATGCTGTCAGGTCTTCTTAAATTTGTTACTGTGGACATTTGTACCAGTCATTTTGACAAGTGATACAACTGTTATCAGCTCATCATCAGTAACTGATGTCGCTTCAGACTGACACTTAAAGGAACCAAGGATTTTTCATCTCGTAGCTTTGTCTCTCTCTCTCTCTCTCTTGTGTCCTTGCTGGGTGGAGCTAGGACACAAGGACAAGGAGTGAGTGGAGGAGGTGAGGAGACGAATTTACCGAATGAAAAGCACTCACAGTTTTCCTTCTTTTGCCATGTCCTCTTCTTCAGCTGTTCTTTTTTTAACGGCACCAGCGTTTAGGTGATTTAACGCCACCCGCTGGATTGGAGTGTTACCACACTTGCCAGAACAGCTATTCTGTGACATTCAGTCAGAAAAACAGATGTATTTGTACCAAACTGCGAAGCTCATGCCGTTAGATTCCAGGCAGAACCGCGACACCTTCCTTTTCTCACATACCTACTAAGATTTCATCTTGCAAGCAGTTACAAATGTATCATGTAAGCACTGTTACAATGAAAATGTGCACAATGTTACATCATGCATTGCATAGTGTTGTATCACTCTGCACTGCATTGCATTTTGGCAGGACTGTGACAGCACATCTTCAACTGACTGCACACAAAATCTGGATTTTGCTCTAAAAACTTCCTTTGCATCATGATTCTATCCTTCGTAGATAGTTTCTTTGTGTCTTCTTCGATTTCAGTCATTCCAGCTGTCTTTTGGCCTGTGTCTTGGTGTGTGTGACGTTTGTCTCAGTCTCTTGACTTGAAAGTAGTAGTAGATGATGGAGGAAGGTGGAAAGAGGGTGCAACGAGAGAAAGGCAGACTGAAAGGCAGTAAGTGGAAAAGTTGGAAAAGCATCGTTGTGACAATAATGCAGGGAAGCAGATGAGAGCTGAAGAATTTGGTTTGACAAAGAAAATCAAAGGGGGGGGGGAAGACAAATGAGATGACAAAAAGGACAGACTGTGGGGGGCTGGCGGGGTTGGTTGGGTGGCAGCGGTAAAGGGAGAATTCAGGGGTGAATGAGGTCTGTTTTTTACCAGGAGGAACAGGGGAGGTTGTTATGACCACGTAACCATGGTGACAGCAGGTTCCTAGCACTGCTTTTCTCATCCCCTTGATCAGAAACTGTGATAAAGATGAAGGTGTTTGCAAGCGTGTGTGTGTGTATGTTTGTGTGTTCAATCATGCTGTCAGTCTAATCATGGCCATTGTACTTCCCATGTGGTCAGAACCCATATGTGAGTCCATACAGACTTTTGTGTAGTTGTATATTTTTGGTGGACTATATGTGACTGTTGTTATGGTGTTTTTGTGTGTGTGTGTGTGTGTGTGTGTGTGTGTGTGTGTGTGTGTGTGTGTGTGTGCGTGCGTGCGTGTGTGCATCCCGGTGTATGTGTGTGTGTGTGTGTGTGCGTGTAATTGAGCAAGTGTCTCTCTGAAAACAGGTGTTGGGACTGAGACGAGGGAGCAATTGAAGAGGGTCACAAAAGGCAGAAACAAATCATTTTCTACGGAAAAATCATTTAAGCGGAAACTGTGTTAACAACAGAAAATAGAATCGGCTCCAGTTACATCTTAAAGGGTGAGAACAAGGGGAGGGGAGAAAGAGAGAGTGTGTGTGTGAGAGGGAGAGGTGCAGAGAGGAGGGAGAGGGGGGAAGATGACAGGTGAGGAAAATTGGAGAGAAAATGATTTCTGATTTCCTCAGCAGTGGTGAGGAGATTGGACAGGCAGCACAGCCGCCTAGATAGAGTGCTGCACACACACAAGCACACACTCACTCGGATGCATACACACTCTTATCCACTCTCACTGTTACACTTTGTCAGTACTTTAATGTTGAGTGAGCAGGGCCTGGCTGCAGTAATCATGAGATAAAGTGTTTTAATCGTGGAGCAGAAGCACTTCCTTTATCCTAGATAATCTCTCTGATGTGCAGGATTGGGAACCTTTCTCTCAAAATGTAATCTGGTACAGACTACTGACTACTATAATCTAGTCCCTGGGTCTTCAGCTGGGCATCCTCAGTTATTGCAGGCGACCCATAAAATTATTCTTTGATAATTTTTTTCCAAAAATTAAAATGTCTGTGTGCCAAAAAAAATTGTACTGCAGTCCAAATAGCAACTGTGTATTAAATAGGATGAAATCGTATTTAATATGCACTCTATTGTTGAAGCGAGTTGTTGGCCCCTGCCCTCTACTCAAGACTTAAGGAAGCTCGGGCAGTCTGCAGGAACACTGCAGGAACGCAAGACATGTGCAACATTATAATTTTATAATAACACTGTACACTGTAAGTTAATCAGCTGTTTATAACTGTAATTGTCTGTCAATGTAAAACTAAGCTCTTTATCCAGAAAACAAAAGTCCACAGCTCTGACAATACACACTTTGGAGTTTGAGGTCAGTGACTGTCTGTCTTACTGCCTGCCAGACTCAATTTAACCATCATAAACATCTACTACTTCTTAGAAATTATTAATGATTTCTTATGACTCATTAACAGTCACTTACTCATTCGGCAAACATTTGGGTTTAATTTGAACTCTAATCAAAATTAAAACAGTCATTCTGGTCTGGAATAGTAATTTCAAAGGAGGACACCGCAGCTGTTGTCAGAGAAGCCAGTTGAACTTGACATGTTTCTCTAATTTCTGTTGAAATATTATGGTCATTTTATTTATTACAGTAAATATATATATTTCTGAATGCTGTATATCACAGATTTCTCCTTTAACATGAATCAGAAGTATTATTAGCAAAAAAGAAATTTGTCCCAGAAAATTTCAGAACGCTGACAAAAGGCTACCCATGAATCCTTGTGAGAGAATGTGAGCTAGCTAAATCTGTGGCACCTGTCCAAAACAGTGAAGTGGTAAGCTCAATATTATTGGAACATATTGGCCAATCAGCTGTGATATTAGTAGATCATTTTATAACTTCACAAGCAAGAGACTCTGACATACCTTCCACCTGAGAAACATGGTAGATCTGTTTATGCTACTTCCTTGGAGGACATGTATCTGGCATGTACACTAGATTTGTCTTTCTGTCATCCCAGGGGTCCATGGGCTGAAAAGACCCCTGCGAAATACTCAAACTAGAGGTGGTCGATATGATGATGTACTGTATACCTGTGCCAGAGGTGTGTGCCATACCATTTATCTTTTATCTGCAGTTGTATTAGAGCAGTAGTTACAGACCTGATTGGTAAATTGAATTGGTCATCAGCTGAAGAACAAAAGTGTTGATTGCTTTTTTGTTTTGCAGGGCCACAAGCTGAACAGGTAGAAAACACTGTATTAGACCATTTTGGGCTGTTTCACATTACTCAGCAGGGCTACTTTAAGGCATTCTGGCCTGTGTGATTAAGTACTTTAAATGAAAACTATGCAGGATTTTCCTAAAAAAAAACAATACATAGACTCATACAGTGTTCACCCATGACCAACCAGAAGTGTGTGGCAGTGCCTGCATCCACAGAGAGCCCACCTTCTACCCGAACCTACTTATTTTCTCATTATTTTACATAGGATGTTTTACCAACCGAAAATGTCGATATTTGTCCTGAGCTTCAATAATCAACTATCGTTTTTGGTGCATTTATAAGCAGCAAGTGACAAATCCTACTGATTTCACCTTACATGTACCTTACCTTACTCCAAAACTGAATGTCTATCACTTTATTACCACTATTACAAATTTTCATGATTTAACATCAAGAAATATTTTTATTTTCGTACAAAATTACATACAGTAGAAGGTTATCCATATCATCCCACACACTGCGACAGAGACACATGTAGACACGTGTGTTAAGTGCAGTATGGCCTTTTTCTTGGCACCAACTGAGAATTACCTGCTGGAGTGAGTTCCTGCTGAGACACTTTTGATCCTTTGCCACACACACACACACACACACACACACACATATACACAAACATATACTGTATAAACATAAATGCACGCACTCATGTGTGTTGGTTGTTACACACTTGCTGCACACACACAAAGATCTTACGCTAGAGTACTTATGTCATAGTCAATCAGATTCACCCGAGAGAAAATGCCACTAAGATGAAGAGACTGAAACATGAACTGAGAGAAAAAGAGATTAGAAAGAAAGACTGAAAGACAGAGATCAGATAAGAGAGCGTGCACATAAACTCACAGTGTGAGTGCCAGCATATTGTACTGTACTGTAAATCTGGCCTACTTGGCACTGTAGCCTCTCAGTTGATTAGAGACTTCCCTCTCTCGTTTCTTTGTCTTATTTATCCTGTTTTTTGGGGGACAGACGTGATGTTTAATTCTTACCCACCGCTTCCCTTTGAAATGGAAACAATAAGCTCATTGGTATTCCTTATGGAGATGTGTAAGTGTGTGTGTGTGCGTGCAGCAGAGAGAGAACACTTGTACGACTTTGAAGTTTGTGTTTGAGAGGTGGACTGATGTCGTAATTGATGTGGGGCATTCAGATGAAGTCAGTGCAGGAGCTGCTCTTCATTTCCTTTCTGCAGTGGCTGCTGTAATCATACAACACCCTTGAGAGAAATTGTCACAAAACTGGAGAAATTAGTTTCCTGTTTGCTCTTCATAAAACAAAAGGAGCGGTGCAGTCATACATGAAAATAATCCAAATGAGAGTGAGAGCTCTAATGCATGGTGTATTCAGGTATGGTGGGGATTTACTGTGGTGACAACCACTCAAGGTTATAGATTCATGTCTTCATATTATCTTGGGTAAGTGCTGAGCACATGTCATATACTTGTTTTTCTTGCATAAAAGAAACAGATAAAAAGGAAAGAGACTGCCAAAAGTCAAAAAGGATAAAAATAGATTTCAGTTATACATTGAATATAAATGTAGCTCAGACGCCTCCAGAATGTTTTAAGTCAGATGTGCAGCGGATCTGATGTGCAGCAGGAGGTCCAACTTCTCTGTATGCTGAGTGTAGTTCAGCTGTTTTTACACTTGGGGGCACTCTGACAGCAGCACTGATTTGTTTGATATGTCAAACCTCCAGAGAGAGAGAGAGAGAGAGAGGAAAAAAGGAATTGTAGGGATGATGAGAGGAAAAGAAAAAGAATTGCTTTCGGGGGGGGGGGGGATTAGTGAAGTGAAGAAATAAAAGAGGAAAGGAAGGAAAGAAGGAAGGAAGAGGGAAAGTGAGAAAGTATGAAGGAAAAGGAAGGAAGAGCAGGCAAGAGATCAGAAAGGTCAGATGTGTGTGGCTGAGGTGTGTTTATTTAGGCATGGATGTGGATGTGTGTAGAAGGCATGTGTGTGCATTTGTCATGCATGTTCATGACATGTTGAGGCAGCGTGTGTGTGTATGTGTCCTGGTGTGCCCATAATTGCCATAGTGTATTCAGGCCCAGATAGTGTGTCTTTGTTTTGACCTGTTGACTGCCCCTCTGTGCCACAACTTCAAAGGACTTGCTCAGTTTCTGTTGTACGCAAACTAATGAACTGGTCGTCTTTCCTCTGCTTATGTTTTTCTGTCATTATTCTCTGTGTCCTCTCTGTCTCACCCAAGAGTGTAATTTTCAGCTGTGCAGCCCGGCCACCCATCTTGACTAGAACAAATTGTTACATATTCAACATAAGATTCATTGATTGTAATTCTGATTATTATTTTGGATCCACAAATAATGCTGTAATTTAATTATCAACTAAAAGAGTGCACTCCGTAGAGTGCAGCTCTCTGCCAGACAACAGATGGTGAAGCACCTACTGCAGTGCCACCACAACTGACAGATGCTTTGAAGAAGTTTAATGAAAGTGTTCAAGTCTTTTTTCTTTTATCGTTGAGTCTTGGTGGATGTTTGTACCAAGTCTGAAGATAATTCCCTCCAAGCATTCCTGAGATATCGCTTTCACAATAACAGGACGGACGTGAGGTCGCAGTGATCTTGACCTTTGACCACCAAAATCTAATCAGTTCAGAGGTCTTTCAAAATACAGTCAGGATTGTGTCCAAAAAAACAATAGGCTGATTGGTCCAGTAGTATCTGAGATTAGCTGTGAGCAAGTTGTAGGTCGGCTGATCACACAAGCACACATGCACACACGCAAGTGATCGCATGGTCCCCTCCAGTAATTAATCTGTCAATTATTCACCTGATTAATCGTTTGTTATATTGGTCCATCACAGTTTGCCTAAACCCAAGGTGATGTCTTGTGTGGCTTGAAAACCAGAGATTAAGTTTACTCTGGCCGAAGACCAAGAAAACCAGGAACAATTCAAAACTTAGGGGCTTAAAAAGCTGAATTTGTGGTGTTTTTGCTTGAAAAATTACTTACACAACTAACTTATGAAAATAAATTTATGTTGGTCATCTAATCAATGAATCTACTCTTTAGAGCTAAAACAAATGATCTTGTGAGTCATTTATTAAGTTTTAAGGAGCAAAATTTCTGCACACTTGGCAGGTACATAGAAGACCATAGGCTGACAATACAGAACAAACAGACCCCTGCACACTGTATTCTTTACTTGCAATCAGGGAAACTGAATCAATAATGTTTCGGTGCACAGACCTTCATCAGGTCATTTTAGAAGAGAAAAGGAGAGACCATTGTAAATAGGTTGATTAACCCACGTGGACCAGTCAGGTCACATGTCAGACTGACATCACTCTGAAGGTCTGTGTAGCTTACATTGTCTATTGCTACAAAAAGCACACTTTGGGTTTGTTTGTCTTCCAAACACAGTAAATTAGACATCTCATGATAAAACTTTCTGGTAGTTTGTGATTGTATTTGTCTTGTATTTGCATTTTTTACACTAAAAAAAGCAATCATTTAAGTGAGAGATGTGAGACATTGTTGTAAATAGTTGTAATTTTGTTGTGATTCACTGCCCATTAAAGCAAAGATCTCTCCCCTCTCAACAAGGAAAAGAAGAACATTTAAATTCCATGATTTCTGTGTATGAACTGAGGAGGATTGTGTGATGTGATCAAAAGCTCCAGAGCATGTGCTAATACTAAGGGCAGGTTCTCGCCTAAAGGTCTGATTCCTGAACTGAAAAATCAAAACAGGAAGACAAAGCATTTTTAACCATTAAAATGACTCATACAATGGTACGCTTCTGTGACTGGTTTGAATGGTGTTTACACTAGAAATGACCCACTCCAGAGATCCATCCATCAATCTGCGTTTGATCCGTTGAGTGGGAGTCCGGTGTTCACACCAGTCTAAACAAACTGCATCAAGGAAGTTAATGCTCCAGGTTTCAGTTCAACAGGGCTAAACAAGGCTGGTGTGAAACCTCACTAATGCCAGGACTACCACTACTTGCCAAAGATCTCCTGATTTATCTTGAGGTGCCATAAACTTTTTACACACTCTAACAACATCCTGGTGTCTGTCTTCACTCCCCTGTGCCTCTATCTGTGCTGTAAGACATATTGCATCATTATTTTACATGTAACGAGAACTCTGAGACAGAATCCCTATTTGACATTTCTGCAGTCTTGCACAAAACACTGTCAGTTTTGTGGACATGAATAATTCTCTCCTAAAGCTGAAAAAACTGACTGCAGCTCTTTAACAAAATCAAAAGAAGACACAGAGTTTTGTCTAAACTTGGCTTTGTTGATAATGTAGTGTGTTTATTTGTTGTTTATTCCACATCAGCTGTGTGTCCATAACTGAGTAATATTATCCCATTTATAGTTATTTTCTTTTATTATAACACCATTTAGACTCTGAGGTTAGTTCAGATCCACTGTATCAGAGGACCGAGACTGGTCTTTGAGAGGATAAAACTGCTGTGTGTGTGTGTGTGTGTGTGTGTGTGTGTGTGTGTGTGTGTGTGTGTGTGTGTGTGTGCGCGTGTGTGTGCGTGTGCGCCAGGGTCAGTGCATTCACTGCTTCATTATGGAGAGGAAATTGTGGGTATAAATTGTTCTGTGATATTTGCACCTCAGGAAGATGGGGTGCCATAGCAACAAATCGGAGTCAGTGTGGTTATTTCATGCACGCACACACACACACACACACACACAGGCTGTCATCGTCATTACCACTTGTAGCATCTATTCAGCCTGCTCAACACTGGCATGCAGCAGATACTCTATGCTGCGTTCAGATTGGTTGAACTGAGGAACCAATTAGATTAGAGAAATGAAGAGATAAAGAGAGCATAGAGGTGACGATACAGCAACACACCATCCACACACTTGCAAACACATGCAAATGCTAATACACAAATATCAACTTTGCATTCCCAAACACAGATGCAGTGCTGGGCGGCACTGTTGGGCTCTGTCGCCCACACCTCATTAGTTGTTTGGTATTTTTGTGCAAAGAAAGTAAGAGAAGAAAGAGGGGTGAGGGTGGAGGAGGGAGTTTTGTTTGTTTGCTGCAGTGTTCCTTCGTCTCTCTCCTTTTTCTGTCTCACTGCCCCTGCATGACTTCTCTCCATCTATTATCCGTTACTTTCTTTGTGTTGTTGCCACTGAGATTCTTTTTTTCTTCTGCGCACTCCGTGTCCTGTCTGCCCCTCCGTCTTTTAACCTTGCTCTAACTTTTGCTCCTCTTTCTACTTTTCTTGCCGCTGGTGATTTTCTGCAGCACTTTCCATTTGACTTGTGTGTGTGTGTTTCTTTTTAGTCTTTGTGGCACATGTCAGCATGTGTGTTCATGTAACAACTGTGTGTCAGCTCTTACACCTTTTAGCTTTTTCAGCTGATGACGACAGTACCCGAGGATTGACAGGTTCAGGTTCCACCTCCTCAACCTTTAACTTCTCATTAGCAGCTTTGCCGCCTTCCTTCCATCTCTGTCTCCCTGTCCATCGCACTATCTCTCTCCAACTTCCTCGTTCTCTGGATTTTATCACTAACTCCTCACACTGCCCACTGTTTCCCACTCACCTCTGACATGAACACCACTAACCAAATACTAAAGGAAGGAAATGTGTGTGTGAGTCTGTGTGCCTGTGTATGCACTCACAGCAGGAAGGAAGCAACTCACCATGACAGGAGAAGAGCTCTCTTTTACACACATAAACAAAAACACCCTTTTTAATATCTGTATGTATGTTCACGTTGCTTTTTGGGACATGCACTGGAAAACACAAAGTCTGAAAGTCAAGCAGCTCATGTCCTTAGTACCACCTGTCATCTTTATTCAGGAGTGCTTCTCTAAATAGCTGCAGACACAGATCAGTATGGAGGACCACAAGTGTCACAGAAATAGTAATACAGCATTTAATTCATTAATTGATAACTAATTAAACAATAAAAATAGGCATTAATAAATTGTTTATTATTATTGTTTGAGGAATTATAAAAAGAATTTACAAAAGAAATAAATAAGTCCCATCAATAAATTGTTTAAATTAAAAAGGGATTTGCAAAAACAACATGAAACACCCAATAAAAACATTATTTCAAACTACATAATGAATTTGGAATTTGAAAATCAATTTGAAAATGCAGTTGAAAAAGAGAAATAAATAACTGGATTCACAAATTGAATTAAAAGTACAGATTTTAATCAGGCATTTGAATGGCAATTTTCTTTCCTATTTGCATTTCAATTTCCCCGCTACTCTTCCCTTTCCTATTAGCACTTTGATTTGCTGAGTTATTTAGCTTCTCCATTTGGCCTTTCTGTGACAATTTGGGCCTCCTGCTGGTAAATCTGGTATAACATAACAAATTAGCCATGGGATGTAACAAGCGCTCTTATTGGGTCACACCCGCCTGATACCCTAACAGCTAACACTGTTTCGGCAGATATTTTCTGCAGATATATGGTGGTTTTGGAGTTTTTCTATAACTCTTCTCCTATGGCTCTGTATTTTATTATTTTTTAAGTCTACAATGCCCCTAATATGGCTTTGTAGTAAAGAAATGCCTTAGAGCCTGTTTAAATTGTACAGTTAGTTAATGAGAAATTAAATATTTTATTACTATTACAATGAGAGTTGTGGTCCTCCAAAGAGAAGTGCCTTGCAAGCACCTACGCATTTTTCTTAGGCATCCTTAACCTCTGTGGGTCCACTTTCTACTAGCAAGGCACTCTTCATGAAGTGTTTAAATAAATAAACTGTTTAAATAAACTTAAATATTTCATATTTAACCATTTAATTTTCAAGCACTCAAATAATGACAAACCAGGGTCACAACTCAATGTGAACAATTTTTGAAATTTTTTTGGGGCTTCTAAACCTCAAAGATTCATGTTTATCTTAAGAAGAAAAGTAAATTATCTCAACAAAAGACTATAGAAACCTAAAAACTTTGTAAACCTTGTTTAGTTTATTTCAAAACTTCAGCGTTTGAAATTGACTCAAAAAATCAAGTGTATCAATTTAGTGAAACTAGCAGGAATAAAAAGAAAAGACAATAAATAGCATCAAGTTTAAAATAAACATGACTTACAGGACTATTACAAGTACTATGTTATGGACTTTTTTAAATTTACCCTTACTCATCAGGTTATATATTATTTTGTGATTTGTAAGACATAATGCCAGACAGGACAGTTCAAACCACTGCGGAGTTGTTGTTTTTGCTGTAAATCCACTCAGCCTCTCTACATTTGTAGTGAGAGACCCTCAGGTGGATCAAAGGATCAGTCATGATGTCTTTACAAACAATAACAGTTTCAGAGTCAGACCTCACTCAGTCCCCTTCTGACACAGAGGTCACTCAATTTATGAAAGACCGATCGAAGAACAAAGCCAGCAGAGCATTTGTCTGTTTTGCTGCTGGGAGCCCAGAAAACTGGCTTGTCCTCTTCTACCAGCTCCAAAATTTTATCATCATTAGTCCACATGCTGAGCAAAGTGACAGCCTGACATCAAGGCCTAGCTGTTGTTAGGACTTGAACAATTTTGATTCTGCTTATCGATTTCAGTTCTTAATGATTGTCAATTCTGGTTCTTTGTGTCTGTGTCCTAAACCAACGTTAGTTAGACAGTTGTAACAACAGTGGCCTATTTTCTGGTGTATTGATTATTTTGGTGTTCACATAGGCTATCTTGCTGAAATGACATAGAGTATCCCATCCTTGTAAAGTGTTTTGTAGCATAGCGTTTGCTAAATTGAGGTCACTGTTATAGGACTCACAATTTGTGCTATTCAACTGCTAGTCAACTGCTAGTGGAACTTAGCAACAGCTGGGTAGGATACCTAAGAATAGTGTTAGATTCAGGGATTTAGTAAGACAAATGCGTTTGGAGACAGGAAGGCATGCATGCATTTAACTTGCATGTCTCTAGGTGCAGACAGATAGCCATGTCGATATGCAATAATTGTTTGCAGTACATAGTTTAATTTGAAACTAGCATGAGTAGTGTATATAGTATGCCAAAACTGTGGATCAGTGTGTTTTCTCTTTTTTCCCCTCTCCTCTCTGTGTTTCTGTACGTTCATAAAGAAAAGTTCAGCTGCTGAGCTCTGGCTCTCTCTCCCGCAAAGATCCCTGCAGCTCAGCAGCTGGCAGTGGGTGAGCAGCAGCTCTGTCCCTCCACCCAGCTGATCCTCCGCACACATGCAAACTCTTTTGGTCAAGTTAAATATTTTAGCTTGTGCTTTCAGCTGGTGCTTCATACAAAGTTGTCAGTGTTGTCACGTTTGTTGTTGTCAAGTTTTTGGGGTTGTTGTTTTGTAGTTAACTCTTTCCCCACCATTGAGGAGACATTCAGTCATTTAAGACACAACGCTTCCCCAGACAAGATATTCTGTCAGTTTTTCACTGCCAGGCAGTGGGGGCACTGTGACGGGTCATCTGACAAAAATTTGTCACCTGGAAAAAGGAGAACGGCTGGAATACAGCAGCAGCATATGAGGCTGCTCGTGCTGCTGGTAGTCACGCTGGCCTGCTGGTTCCATGGTTTCTCGTTTTGGAACTATTGATAGAATAATACATGGACATTGTGCAGGGCAGATCTGAATTGATATAACCATAGATTATCAATTTGACCTTGTGAAAATGAAATAGTACAGATTTTATTGTAAATGTATCTTGCACACTCTAAGGGTCTTTGCAGCAGCATGCTGTATGTTCAGGGCTATTGTCCTCTGTAGATGTGTATTGAACTAATATCGTTTCAGTCTCAAGTATTGGTATTGGTATCAACGCCACAATTGTGTCAGTGAAATTTGTGTAGGAGAAGCAGAATTGAAATTAAAATTACTAACTTAATAATTCCTTTGGAATCATAATTTTAGAATTGATTCTTACTTGAAATAGATTCTCTGTGCCTAATCGTACTCGGAGCACAGATCCACTCCACATTTTACTTAGTAAATAGTTTTTCACTCAGCTTATTGAGAACTTTAAAAGTTAAATAGACTTTGGTGAACAGCTAGATTTCAGGCAGGCTACCTGCTGAACAGCCTCCACTTTCATCAGCAGTGAACCATCAATCAGGTCCAGCTTAGAGGCAAACCCAGAAATTATACCACTAACAGGCTGTTAAGGCTGCTGGATGACATTCCTGTCCCAGATAAGTACATGTCTCATACAAATACAGACAAACACACTTTTAGTTACTCATTAATTAGCTCAGTGTGTCTATACACACACATGCACCAACATAAATATTACCGTGGCAGTCCTATTGTCCTGCTCAGCAGGTGGGCTTTCTAAACAGCAGTCAACTATATGGAGATTTCTATAGAGCAGTAGGGTCTCGTCCTCTGCTTTTTCATTTTCCACACCCTTTCATCTGCTTCCACTCGCTTCTCAATGCTGCAGAGATGGACTCTAGGTAGGAAACAGTGTGTGTTGGTATGGAAACTGGCTTATAAACCGTTCAGGTTGCCAGTGTCCTAACTCACATAGCAACCACCAACCAGCCTCTCAAAATGCTGACGTGAAGCAGCTTTGTGATTTCTGATGAATAGAAGCCAGAAAGGTTTCTTATTTCTTTTACATGTAGATATGCTGCTTGTTATGACACCATGTGTGTAGATGCTGTAGCAGTGGAGTACATCAGAAATGTTTCTTTTACAGAAAGATGTGACATACGTACCATTTGAATGACGCCCACGCACCTACCTTGCAAATGAGGCACATTCTGCTCTGCTTTAAAAGTTGAGTCATCTTAAGACCTTTGCATACAAAAGACTTGTGTCTTTTGAATCATTTGATCAACTGAATTTTAAAACACAAAATGGATACCTGCCACTTAGAATAAAAGCCTCCAAATGGGACTTACAGTTGGAACAAATTTGCGGGAGTGGGGTCCAGGCTGCAGTGTCCTTCAGACAATGAAGGACTTTAAAAGCTTTTCTCACAAATATTTTATATATTCAGTCTCGTATCCTGTTCATTTAACATAAGAGGTTGTCAATACTTGCTGTAAATACAAGTGAAATATGTAATGTGTTGGTTTCTGGTTTTTATTTGGCCTTGTTCAGTGCACTAGCTGTTCTTTCTGCCTCCTGTTGGTAGTATTATTGATGCCTGTTGCATTCAGACACATTGTTTCACAGCGCTGTGCCTTACACAGAGTAGAGCTAACAAACCCACTGCACTGTTGGAACAGGTTATCAATACAAACAGAGCAGCTCACTGTTAAGTGTGTGTGTGATTGCGTATGTCTGCGTGACTCTCCAAAGTAGGGCGTGTCATCGTCGCTTTCCTGCTGTTGTTTTACTGCTCGTGTTGTTTAAGGAAATTAGTTATGAGTAACAATAAGGTTAAGCAATGCTCACACACACACGCTCAGACACACACTTTTCTCTAGGACGTTAGTCATACACCATGTGGTGAACACTTTTATCCAAAGCACTTTGCAGTTCTTTGCAGAGTGCATAGATTTTCAGAATTGACGGCCAGGCATGAATCACACCTGTAAGCTTGTTTTTTCTCAGCTTCACAGGCATCTTAAGACTCGTGGTACATGATTAAATAACAGTTTAAATCTACCATACAGTACATGAAAGCACTGTATGTTCTGTATGAAATGTAAATGCTGTGATGTAATGTCTTAGAACAGGAGAGGTTTGATTCTGAGACAGTACCAGTAAACCAGTAAACCACCTGTGTTCAGGAAGATGAATAATAAATAAATGGTGGGAATCAAGGTGTAATGTATTCATTGTTTAGTCTGTAATAGAGCTGCAAATAATGATTATTTTCATCATTAATTAATCTGTCAATTTCAATTTCTGTGAATCTGTCATTTGCTTGATTAATTAGTAGCTGTTTGGTCTATAAAATGTCAGAAAATTGTGAAATATTGATCACTGTTTCCCAAAGCCCAAGGTGACGTCCTCAAATGTCACAGTTATTCAGTTTAGAGCATCAGACTACAGAAACCAGAAAATATCGATATTTAAGAAGCTGAAATCAGAGAATTTGGACATGTCTTTTAAAAAAAAATACTCAAAACAATTAATTGATTATCAAAATATGTGGTGATTAATTTATTGGTGAACAACTAATTTTATAATTAATGGACTATTTTCTGCAGTGTTCAGAACAACTTACCAGAGCCAAAAATGATGGCTTCAAATGTTTTGCTTTATTTAACCAACCATTTTTTTCTATAATAGAGAACTGGGAAAAGCTGCAAATCATCACTGTGGAGCTGCTGGAACTAGTCAGTCTTTGGCTTTTTGTCCTTTATTATCTAAATACCTGAGACACATTTTCTGCTTATTGACTGATTGATTCATTGACTAATTGTTTCAGCAGTTGTATAATGTACAAAGGTAAAAAGGAAGGAATCAGTACCACACTGTACATTACATAAAAACTTTTTTTTTTTTCATTTTACCATTTACAGGTATGACTGTTCTATATATCTATACTAGTGAGCCCCAAGCATGTTTAGCTCGAGACAGTCAGGAGAAATTTGTTGGGATCCAAACGTACGAAAGTACATCGGCATAGCATCTAGATTTATAAACTGGTCATTAAAAACAAAAAAAATCTTATTTTAAAATGTATGTGGACATGCTGAACTGCTAGAGGGCTTTTAATTTGAAACTGATACAGGAAGTGTTGAACTTGTATTTACAGTGTAATGCAGTAACTTTAACAGGGAAAAAGGAGCAGATCACAACCAATCTTTGTACTAAAATGTTATATCATAGTGATGGCCCAAATTTCCCATCATGCCTGGGCTGAGTAGTCTGTGTTCCAAAATAAAAATGTTAGTATGTTGGTAGTCTAGTTGCCATTTTTGTGCTGGTTTATAGTTTTAACCATTAGTGAGGTGGCTGTTACATTTCTTGACCCAGCTGTATTTTGTTACTGAGGTTTTTCTTCCCTGTGGTGAATGTCGTTTAAGGGCTGACGTTGAGAGCTACTCTGTGTCCATCATTCTGTGCTGCCTGTCACTGTTTGAGGAAACGCATTATGCATTTTACTCTGCCAATTGATGATCCAGTAAAATGGCGTTTACCATCCAATTGAGGTCGAGACCCCACATTTGGGAAATGTTGATCCATCCAATAATGCTTCTTTGCTTCTTAAGTTCAAATTAGTGCACAGTTTTAGCTGTATGAATCAGGTCTCACCAAACTTCCAGCAGAGTACCGCACACTCATCCCTGATGTAACCCACCAGTCTGCACCTCATCCTCCTGCTGCAAGCACGGCCACTTACCGCTTCTCTCTATCTTTTCCGGCACCAAATCCCCACATGCACATTGCTCATCAAGCTGTATTGCTGAAGTGGCCACCTCAAGATGGGAACCACTATTGTTCCACAGAAGAGGACGATGTCAGTGCGTTTGCAGATCCCTTTTCAAGCTGGGATGGACTTGCATTGAAAGAGACACTGATGTGAAAGGCTCTCAAAATTTTTCATGTCATGGAGGATTGGGTTAAGAGGATGCTGCTGAGAAAATACTGCCTGATTTTAGTAGAGATAAATAGATAATGAAATTTTAATGTATGTGTGGAGTGGCAGTTATCTGTCACCTGAGAGGCCGTCATATAATAATGGCTCATTAATCAGTGATCACAGGAGTACAATGAACAGATATGCACTTAAAACTGCATGGAAAAACTGTCCTCCAATCATCATTTTAACAATACCATTTAATCAAAAGCTTGTATAATATAAATAAACTATTTTTTTATTTCCTTGTAACATTTTCAACTCAGATGTTTTTATTATCTGTCGTTTTTCACCGGCTCAGTCAGATCAGCAGGAGGAAAATGGTCGCGTGGGGGGATGTGAAAGAGAGGCTTCCGCTCAGTTGACACCTGGTGTGTGTGTGTGTGTGTGTGTGTGTGTGTGTGTGTGTGTGCGTGCATGTGTGTGGGTGTGTGCATCAGGATGCTGTTAATAAAGCTCCACCATTATGTATATTAGCCCTATTCCCCTGAGTGCAGCTTCACCATTTAGAGCTTTCAATCACTCCACTGCTTTATTGGAGTCAGGACAGTCTCTCTCTCTCTCTCTCTCTCTCTCTCTCTCTCTCTCTCTCTCTCTCTCTCTATGCACTTTCAATCACTGTTTTTTATGCACATCATACACACACAGAAATGCACACAAGACATACATGTTGACATTTATTCAGAAACACACACACACACACACACACACACACACACACACACACACACACACAAAGGTTATGGGTTGTACCCTCATCTCTCCAGGTCCATACTTGCATCCTTGCTAATTATGTTCCTCTGCACTGTACACTGTAAAAATTAACTAAATTTTTATTTTAACTTACAAAAATGTTTGTGTCCAGGCTGACTTTTAAATGGACTGAATTTGGAAAGAAAAGTTTAGGTGATTTTGTAACAATAAAAAAGCCTTTCTCCTTAAATAATCTTGATGTTAATTCAGTTGTTCTTGAGAAAACATGTTCAATAAGCTCAAGATATTAAGTTGAAGCAACATCTCTTCAGTCACGCTGACAAAATTACAAACAAATTGATTTCCTTTCATGTTTTTTCAGTTTGATGAGTCATTTCTTTATTTCACATTAAAGGGATAGTTCAACCAAAAGTGAAAATCATTTATTCATAGACATTATCTACTCACCCTTACAGCGAATGAAGGTCGGGTTTAGTGTTTTAGTCCACTAAACACTGCTGGAGTTTCACAGGAAAACAGTGTTGCAGAATCAATATTGTAAGTGAATGATGATCAGTTTTCAAATGTGAAAATACAACAGATATGTAGTCCCTGTATAACACTTGTTCAAGTGCTATACCCCTTACATGCTGTTCATTATCATGTGCACACTGTCACACCACACGCACACATTTCAGATGGGGTGCACACGCACATGAATGTGGCTTCAAACTAAGGATCTACAGTGAAGATTTTGATCACCTCAGTATGTGGGACAACAAGTGGGACACCTGGTCACCCTAACCATGACTTACCTTAAAGTGTATTATAGACCCACAGCAGGTTTAAATCATATATGTTTCCTTCAAATTAAAAAAAACAATGCATGCTGTAAAGTCTGCTTGTACTGATCAGGTTTCTTTAAAAACTTAATTTAATGAGTTGATTTACATTTGCACGGTACGTTCATTCAGCAAATACATTAAAGTTAAGACATTAAAAGTCTTCAAGTTAGAGGAACTCATGTTTATAGGTTGTGAAGTGTTCTGAAAATACTAGACATTTTAAGTTTAAAATGAATAAACTTTGTATATTTACAGTAGCCTAATGAAAAAATATTCCACTAAATTCCTGTGTGATTTATTTTTTACAGTGTAGTTATTCATGCTGCTGCATGTTTTGTCTGTATGTGTGTGTGTGTTTGAATGAGTGTGTGCATTTGTGTGACAGAGCAGCTGAGTAAGTAAGTTATCACATGGTGGGTTTGTGAGTTGATTGCATTTGAGCAGCAACAACAGCCCCTGTTTTAATCACAAACCTGGGATCAATACTCTATTCAGCTGAACTAGTCTGTGTGTGTGTGTGTGTGTGTGTGTGTGTGTGTGTGTGCGTGTGCGTGTGTGTGTGTGTGAGCGTGTTTAAAAGGTAATCTAGATCACAGAGGCCACAGCAGATGAGGAGAGACAGTCTTTGAGGAGAATTTGCTTTGAACTAACCTATTTTCAGGTCTGTATTTTCTGCAGCACATGTAAGGGCTTGCTCTCCTGCCTGAGTGTGTGTGTGTGTGTGTGTTTTTATCTATTGTGGCAGGCACAGTGGCAGGATTGATAATATGAAATATGAATGAGTGCACAATGCTGATTATCTCTCTGTGTGTCTTGCTGTTATTAGCCAACACTGGTCAATACAGTCTGAGGTTCTGCTGTATTGGAATAACCTTTCACCATGTTTATAAAACAGGCTGCCTTAAGATTTTACAGCTTTTATTAGCCGTGCATGTTCACCTCATCTTGACTCTATAAACCAAGGATCAACCTCTAACCCTAACCCTAACCCTAACTCCACCCCTCTTCACCTCTACATTTCAGGCATTGATCAAATCATTAGGGGAATTTGTATTGAATTTGTAAAAAAAATACAAAAGTGTGTTTTCAGTATTTCGTTTAATATAAGCATGTTAAACAGATTATCTGAAGTAGGATTGTATGAGGTATTTTATTGATAGTTGATATAATTGATAGTATATTACCTATAGTAGATGGTGGCCAAAACAAAGTTGTGGACAAGGTCAGCAGCATATTGTTTTTTAACCACTCCATCCAAAAAATCAATAATGGTTCAACTGTCACAAAGTAACACAATCAGACTAATTGAGGCAGCGGTAGACCAGCAAATTACATGCTCTGCAAGGAAAAATTACTGATTTTACTTATGGAGTCTGCTGGGTTTGGGGAAAACAAAATTTGGCCTACATACCAGCAATTTCCCATTGGAGAAGGCTGTCTGATGGCCAAGTAAAAAGGTGAAAATATTCTAAATATGCTGTAAAATGAAACCAACACTTACACCTTTTTTAAGTGGCTAAAATACAGTTTGTTACTGACCCTGTCCTTACTTAGCTTCTGTGCTGGTACGCCTCTCTGCTTCTCCAAACTTGAAGGCATATTGAACGATATCTACTGTGGGTGATAAACTTATTATGGATAAGTACCTCATACAACCACACTTCATATTATCCAAACTATCCCTTTGAAACTTCATACATTGTAGTACAGGGTAAAAAAATATATTTAAATATGTTCAAAAACACTTAATGATGACACTGATCAAATATGATTTTTGTTTTTTGAGCTCTCAAATTTTCAAAGATGCATTGTTTATTTCAGGCAATTTCACCCTTCAGTAAACACATCACAACAGTACTTTGTTGTGATTGTTTTTGCAAATAATTAATGATATCTGTTCCCAGTCAGGCTGATCTTCACCATTTGAACCACAGCGACTTAGTTCATTCGAATTAGAGGAGCTGCTTTTCTCAGCCGTTTGTAATCTGACACTGTCACTGTTTGCTTGTGTTAGCTTCATACTTATTCAGTCAATATCCTTTCAAGTGACATACAAACATGAAGTACAACAGTATTCTTATCTTGAGCCACAGTGCATTTTAAAAATCTAAAAATTATTAATATGAGCTCTTAAGAATCACTGGCACAGTGTTGACTGGATGCAACTGCTTAAGAGACACGTTTTTCATGCAATATGACATTGTGTGTGAGTAAGGGTGTGTAGCTGCTGGCATGCTTGTTTTTAGTAAATGACTCTGAGCCTTGCTGTCAGATTGATGGACTGCATTACACACTCCTATTCAACCTGTTGTGCAGCTTAATGCTAAATGTCCCGTCACCACCAATGTCACCTCATAGAGTCAGCTGTCAGCGACACATCGGACGCTTCCTGCAGCAGAGAGGGCTGATATGATGAATCTGTCAGCTGATTAAATCTATAGAGAAGTGGTGTCAGAGATAAATCTTTTAACTCTTTGGATGCATTATAAATATTCATGTGACTATGTTTGTGTTAGGCTGGTTGTAGGTCTAAATTAGGTTTTATTTATTTCCAGGGACTGTTTTATTTTAGATTATGTTTGGATTCTAAAAACAATATTTGCAGGGAAAACACTGCAGTTTAATCATTTTTGTGCATAGTTTATGTAACTTTGAAGAACTCTGGGGGCATGATTTACTTTTTCTGCCCTTTTTTCATTTAACTTTCTATTAGGCAAAGTATTTTCCCACACCTAAATCTCATCTAAAGGTCCATTTGTTAGGTTTCAGGGCTCCAAAACTAACTTTTTCTACTTCCACTACAGTTGTCCCTCCTTTAAAACAGTTTGCTCCATCTGTCAATCTAAAAGTAAGTAGACCTATAAAGAACATACTGAGGATAAACAATATTTATTGAATAGACTATTTTCTAGAGAAACTTAAGTGAATATTGACATGAACATCAAACATTGTAGAAAAAATAATAAAATATAACATTGAGTGTTGGCTTTGCTGCTTGGTAATTAGTTCAGTCCATTATTTTATTTTAAATACAATATGTCAATCCATTGTTTTCCATCATGCATCACTTCAGAATTGAAACTAAACCTTGACCGAGAGACAAGATAGTCATTTTGTTCATTTATGTGCTCCAGAGGTAGCTGTTGAAAGCGCAGGTTTCATTTTTTGCACCCATGTATGAACACATGTTCACATACAACACAGTTGTCTTTGTGTTTATGTGTTTATATACTGTTGCTGTTGCAGCATTCTTCACATGTGATAAAAAGTTGTATTTCACTCTCACTTTTGTCAGGCACAAAGTCACTGAACACAAAGAGCAAGACAGACAGACCACAATATGACCTGCCTTGTTAGCACATGAACTCAGTTTAAACTTTGATTGTCACCCGCTTTGACAAGAGGTTGAGGTAGCTCCCTATGCAACTTGCATACATGATGCTTGATGATGATTTGAAAAAACAAAACAAAAAATGGGGCATATTTGAAAGTTGCACTGGTGCTCCTGGCTATACAATTTAGTAGTAGCACTGTGGTTGCAAAATGCAAGCAAATATTCACAGTCTCAAGAACATCTATAATTCTGTGACAAATGTGTAAACACCATCAACTGGTGAAGATCATGTGATATAACTGAAAGCCCTGGAAAAGCTAATAACTGGACCCTGGGATGAGATTTTTTTTAACCAACAACAGAATTTGTTATTGTCTTCCAACAACAACAACAACAAAAAAGATTGTGATTATGGTTGCTGCAAAGGAAACACAAGGTGACTGCTGACAGAAGACACATTCAGGGTTAGGTTAGATTAAAATGTAGGATGTTGCTGAATACAAATTACATAACAACTTTTGTAATCAGTAAAGTAACCAATTGGATTACCAAAAGATGTAAATTAATATGAATACTTGGATGCAGCCACAAACATCAGTTCCACAAATATTCTTTTTTTTCTCTGTAAACATCCTAAAACATTTTTCATGCAAATAAAATGCACTTGTGCTTAGAGTTCTTTTTTGTGGAACTGTTGAGCTAAGAAATATATGTAAAAAAAATAACCAACAAAATCACTATACCTTAAATGCAGATGTAATCAAAAATATAATCACAACATCTTTGACAATGTAACTATAATCTGCCCTTTTTTCACATGTAATCTGGTAACTGATTTTTTGTAATCTGATTATGTAAACCTGATTATGTGTAATCTGTTACTATCCAAACCTGGACTCATTAGAAACGTCCAACTGGTTTTGGATGTTTTGTACCAGTATCAACAGCACTGTTTTCCCATCTTTG